>NC_059125.1:131541111-131841111 GCF_020740685.1 Jaculus jaculus
CAGAATTGTTGTCTTTTAAACAATTGAAAACATGATTTACTTTAAAAAATAACTTATACCTGGGCATAGTGGTACATACCTGTGGCTGTAGCATGAGTTCCAGATCAGCCTGGGTTATGGTGAGACCCTACCTCAAAAACCAAAGGAAACAAGAAAAAAAAAAAAAAACTTGTTGATTGAGGGATAGCTCAGTGGCATACTACATGCTTAGTATGGGTAAGACCCTGAGTTTAATCATGAGCACAAAAAAAAAAAATCAAAATTTCTTTTAGCACATGAGTTGGCTTTTAGCCTAAAGTTGTTTGTAAATCAAATGTTGAAAGTTTTGATAAAAGGGCTTACCTCTCCCATACTCTTTACAGCTTACAGGGTGTGGGGTGTGTTTTCAGTATTCTAGACCTAGAGCTCTTATTTTTTCATCTTTGCTCATTGGACTCCCCAGCCATTCATCTTCCAGATCATCTGCCCTTCAGTGGGCATATGGGTAGTGGGGATTCCACTCCCGGAATCATACATCAGGTTCCAGGTGGAAACCAGGCTAGGGCCTTGTGCATAGTATGAACTCCTTGCTATCCCCTCCCAGTAATCCTCATCATTTAGCTCTCCTTTTTAGTCTCCCTTTGGGCATGGTAAAACTGACCACGATATAGTAAATGCAGATAAACACTATGTAAACACATTAATGTTCTCTTTTGTAATGCCCTCTTGTCTTTCCATATGTCACACATCATATTTTGTAATTAACAGCTTGCTGGTGAAAAGGACCCCTCGAAGTGTTGGATATAGGCCAGACTGTAAGTGGATTCCCTTTTGTCAATAATTTAGCCATCTTCTAATGTGAAGAAGTTGTATGCAGAATGGCTTCAATATTTGTAAAGAAGGCACATTTGCAGGTATTAGATTTGAATGTAATGTCTTGTGTCTAAATGATAAATTGTGATTTTTTTTTTTTTTTTAGTTGTTGGATTTGAAATTCCAGACAAGTTTGTTGTTGGATATGCCCTTGACTATAATGAGTACTTCAGGGATTTGAATGTAAGTAATGCTGCTTTTCCCCATTCTCATTTTTCAAAACCCACATAAAAATTTAGGAAAGAGAAAAATTGTTTTCCCCTTCCAGCACCTCATAATTTGACCTGACTGATGGTTCCCATTAGTCACATAAAGCTGTACTCAAGTACAGACGTCCTTAGAACTGGAATTTAGCCAGGCTTGGGTGACACTTTTGCTGTCTGAAATAGTTGAACAGCTTTAATATACAATAATTATCTCATTATTATTTCAGATAATAAATGTGGTCATAAGAAATAAATGATTGAGTTTAAGTCTTTTAATTCACTACTTCAAATACCTGCCTCCCTCTGGAGGCAGGAACCCCATGAATGTATTTATGAACATGGTTCAAGAATATTTGGGAGTACTGCATAAATAGCATTGTCTAAAGCAGGTTTTTTATCTCATCTTTTTAAAAAAATATTTTATTTATTTGCAAGCAGAGAGAGAAAGATAAATATGAGTGTACCAGGGCCTCTAGCCACTGCAAACAAAATCCATATGCATGCACCACCTTTGTGCATCTGGCTTTATGTGGGTAGTGGGGAACTGAATCCAGGTCATTAGGCTTTGCAGACAGGGACCTTAACCACTGAGCAATCTCCAGCCCTACCTCATCATTTTTTTTTTTTTTGAGGTAGGGTCTCACTCTAGCCCAGGCTGACCTGGAATTCACTCTGAAGTCTGTTTATTGACAATAGCCATAACTATAGACAATAAACCATGATAATTCAGTCCTCCACTTTCCTGTTCACTATTCTTTTTTTTTTAAGTATTTTTTTAATTTTTTAAAACTTATTTATTTGAGAGCGACAGAGACAGAGAGAAAGACAGATAGAGGGAGAGAGAGAGAATGGGCGCGCCAGGGCCGTTCACTATTCTTATAAGATATGCAAAATACTGTTCTTGCTTTTAATGTTAGAATGTACTTTTCTAATATGAATTTCTGGCCTTTTGTTTTATAGCATGTTTGTGTCATTAGTGAGACTGGAAAAGCCAAATACAAAGCGTAAGATGAGAGTTCAAGGTGAATTTGCAAACACGAGGAGTCCCAATGATGTTGCCAGTAAAATTCTCAAGCGTTCTAGTTCTGTGGCCATCTGCATAGTAAAGCTTTTTGCATGAACCTTCTAAAAATTTTATCTGTTTTGTATTTTAGAAATGTCAGTTGCTGAGTTCTGGAACTTTTTATTTGCACTATGAGTCTATAGGCAGACTATCAGTTTTCTTTAAGTAGATTGATGTTTAACTTGTGAATGGAAAAAAAATCTCTTAAATGACACCACTGTTAATAATATTGAAATTGTATCTGTAAGAAGGATTTAAAGAGAAGATATATTAGTTTTTTAATTGGTATTTTAATTTTTATATATGCAGGAAAGAACAGATAGGTGACTGAATATTGTTAATTATAACACCATGCATTTAAGTCTGAAGCAGTCAGTCTGTACACCAGTAACAACATCTAAGAGGTTTTGTTCAGCAGTGTTGACTGTATTTTCTCACTTGGATTATTTCAGTGAACATTTGTCAACAGTTCCTTTTAAATGCAAATAAATAAATTCCAAAAAAAATCCACTTTTGGATTCTTCAATATAAAAATCTGAAAAGCTAAGGATTTCCTCTCTCTCTTCCCCCCCTTTTTTTCTTGTTTTTTTGAGGTAGCGTCTCACTCTATCCCAGGTTGACCTGGATGTAGTCTCAGGGTGGCCTTGAATTTATGGCGATCCTCCTACCTCTGCCTCCCAAGCACTGGGATTAAAGGCATGCACCACCACGCCCGGCTCTTTTTTTTTTTTTTGAAGTAGTGTCTCCTCTAGCCCAGGCTGACCTAAGTGAAAGTCACTATGTAGTCTCAAGCTGCCCTTGAACTCGTAGCGATCCTCCTGCCTCTGCCTCCCAAGTGCTGGGATTAAAGGTATGTACCATCCCGCATAGTGATTTTCTCTTTAAAAGAAACTTCATGCCTACCATTTCTCTACAAATTCACTTCATTTTTTGTTGGTTAGTTTTTTTTCTTAAGTTTTAGCAGCCAGTTCAATTATAATCTTTTTGTTTATTTGTTTTTTTCGAGTTAGACTCTCACTCTAGCCTAGGCTGACCTGGAATTCACTGTGTAGTCTCAGGCTGGCCTCAAATTCACAGTGCTGGGCACCACCACACCCAGCTTGAACTATAATCTTTATCAAACATAGTAGGCCATGGTTATCTGATAGAATGAATTAGTGAAGCTACTTCACTACTACTTCAACTACTTCAGAGACATTAAATTACAGATACCCAGTACACATGTACTAACATTTTACCTTGTTGAAAAAAATTGCCAGGTATGGTGGAACACACATTTAATCCTAGCATTCAGATGACAAGGGTAGGAGGATGGCTGTGAGTTCAAGGCCAGCCTGAAACTAAATAGTGAATTCCAGGTCATCCTTGGCTAGAGCAAGACCCTACCATGGAAAAAAAAATCCATAGCTTTCTCTTGGAATTTTATGAAGTTGTTCAGATTGCAATTTGAGCTACTTCTCAATAGCTTCTTTTCAAACATGTCCTATGAACTTCATTGTATAGATGATTCTTCTTTATTGGCCAAAGAACATGAGCCAAGATGCAAGCCCAGATCTGTCTCAATCTTGACATCATGAAAAAGTGAATTGGATTTGTAGTTAGGTATACTACCCTAACTGGTTTGTAACCCAAATCAAGCTAACTAGAAAATGCCTCTTTTCTGTTACTCAAATCTGATTTTGGAGTATACAATTCTAATACTTATCTGAATGTGTGTGGGTTTGTGTGTATATGCTTGCGTGCACACATATGTTTGGACATGCATGCACATGTGTATGTGGAGGCCAGATTGGTTGTCCATCTTATTCTTAGAGATAGGAGTCTCACTATCTGAAGCTCATTGATTTAGTTAGACTAGGTGGCCAGCAGGCATCAGGGACCTTCCTTTCTCTGCCTCCCTAGCACTGGGATCATAAGCACACATTGCCACACATTGTATGTGGGTGCTGGAGATCCAAACAAGGTCCTCATACTTGCATGGCAAGCATTTTACCCACTGAGCCATCCCTCTAGATCCTCTAATAATTTCCTTAACCAACTTTTGATGGATCAGATGTAATCCATTTGTAAGATAAGGAAAGGGAGATGTCATGAGGAGAGCAGTCATTTTCAGAGTCACAGTTGAATGTTCTAAAAAATAAAGTTAGAGAGCCAGGTGTGATGGCACATGCCTTTAATTCCAGCACTTAGGAGGCAGAGGTTGGAGGACCACTGTGAGTTCGAGGCCATCCTGAGACTGCATAGTTAATTCAGGTCAGCCTGGGCTAGAGTGAGACCCCACCTCAAAAATCCCAAATTAAATTAGGAAAAAAGCAAAAACTCTTATTTTCCTGGGGCTGTTTAGTGTATTACACCTTCATCCCCCAAGACTTCACTTTCATTATAATCCTGTAGAATGAGTGAAAAAATTGACAGTTCTAGTTCTGCAAGATGGTCCCTAGAATCGGGCATGGTGGCACATGCCTTTAAGCCCAGCAGAGGTAGGTGGATCACCATGAGTTCAAGGATGGTCCCTAGAACTTGCTCCTCACTTCGTCACTGTCATCTGTCATTGCTTGAGGGCATCATCCTTGTTCCTACAAGATCACTTCTGCTGCAGGGCATGGCCTAGTCTAGTCTTCAGGGATAATTACCCTCATTTGTGGGAGGGGGTTATTCAGATCTGTCCTGCAAGATTCTAAGGTGACTCGAGGAAAGGTTAAAGACAATGACTTATGCTGCCACCTCAACCAAAGTAAGAGACAGACACAAAATGAAGGCTTTTCTTCTGCTGCAGGTACCATGTAGATCCAAGTGACAAGTCAGTGATTTTTAGCAGTAACACCTTCTGAGTGCCTGTGTCAGGAATATTATCATCCAAGAAAGTGCAGGTGGTTTGCTTCCTGGGAATTAGTGTGTGTCGAACCCTTTGTGCATTGCTGTGTTGCAAATACTTAGAATCATGTTTGTTACTTGGTGAGCTCTAATTTTAATTCCATATAGAAAAGATCTGTGTACAGCCTGACCTACAGCTCTACCACTCCTTTGAAAAGCTAATCAATTGGCATCCTCCTTGCATTTAAGATTCTAGAAAAATGGGTTCATCTGGGCCCCATGTATTGAGGAAAACATGCTAGTTTTGTGAATAATCATTCTACTTGGGAAAAAAAAAATCAGTAAACAAGACAATTTTAGTTTTTTCTTTTTTTACTTTTGTTTCATTTTCATGAAAGGCTCTCTTATAACCCAGTCTGACCTTGAACTCACTAGTATAACAGGTATGCATTACTGATAGGAATTAGATAAGGTAGCCTCCATTCTGTGGGTAGCTAGCTAGTCAGGGTTATAGGCCCAAAAGGAAAAAAAAAAAAAAAAAGTTGTCTTCATGTCCTGACAGAACTGATGGATGCAGAGATTTTATAATGAAATGTGTATTGCTAGTGAAAAGTCCAGAAAACTGTCTGGGAACTGAAATCCAAAAAGCCCTGACTTCTTTTTTGCATGCAAGTACCTTAACTTCTTTTTTTTTTTTTTTTAAATTTTTTTGTTCATTTTTATTTATTTACTTGAGAGTGACAGAGAGAGAAAGAGGCAGATAGAGAGAGAGAGAATGGGCGCGCCAGGGCTTCCAGCCTCTGCAAACGAACTCCAGACGCGTGCGCCCCCTTGTGCATCTGGCTAACGTGGGTCCTGGGGAATTGAGCCTCGAACCGGGGTCCTTAGGCTTCACAGGCAAGCGCTTAACCGCTAAGCCATCTCTCCAGCCCTTAACTTCTTTTTTACTTGGTTCTCCTTCCTTCTTGGAACTTTTTGATGGTAACCCACATTCCTTTGCCTAACTCATCAGCCTGTCAAGGATTCCCACATGCATTCAAAGTAAAGAACCCGATCTGCCCTGAGGACCCCTGATCCAAGTCACCAAGCAGATCACCAGCGGACTCCTTCCAGTTTGGGAGCTTTCTCCTTTACTTTTCTAAAAGAAAACCTTGCCTAACTTGCTGTTTTGCTGTGTCTGCATCTGTCAGTTGTTTGTGGGATCACAAGAAAACAAACTTGAGATCCATTGGCATGGGGAGTTTTAGTGACTTGAGGGCTCAGTATGTTAACCCCTAAACTTATCCTGTCCTGAGCTGCAGTAGGCTCTTTGCTTTCAAAACCTGTAACATAAGCACACCAGGCTTAAAATCTTGGCAATAGCCAGGCATGGTGGTGCACCCCTTTAATCCCAGAATTCAGGAGGCAGAGATAGGAGGATCACTGAGTTCGAGGCTACCCTGAGATTACATAGTGAATTCCAAGTCAGCCTGGGCTAGAGCAAAGCCCTAACTCAAAATACCCCCCCCCAAAAAAAAAGCTTGGCTAGTAGAAGTTTGTCCTTTTGTCAGTTCTGAGACTTGAAACTAGCCTCTCTCACATACTAGGTAAACAGGAATTCTTCCTCTGAGCTATGTCTGTAGTCTTAAGACAATTTCAAATACTGACATGCTGTTAAATGTAATGTTCAGGGCTCTGAAGGGCAGGCCCTCTTCTTTGGGGTGCTTGTTGAAGGTGATGGTTGAGCTGCAAGGGAATGGCTAAGGAACCAGCCACTGGGAAATCCTAGGGGGAGAGACTTCCTGGCAGTCGGGGTAGCAAAGTACATGGGACAAAGCCACCTCCAATGCCTGGGGGAAGAGAGTGGTAGGTCCTGTGATCAGAGGAAGGCTGGAGCCTGACTATGAATGACCTTGAAGGCAATGGCAAGGAGTCTGACTTTTCTGCATTCCACAATGGGAAGGCCCTTGAGGGGTTTAAGCAGAAGATTTTATTTGCATTTTAAAGACATAAGAACCTCTAAAAGCCCTTGGAAAGCTGGCTGGGGAACTTCAGGAGTAAGAACACAGTGCCAGCAATGAACTACTATTTAATATAATCCTATTATGCTTAGCTGCTTGACATACGTTTGTATTTATGGACTAACTTTCATAGCGTGGAGGCCGGGAGACCATCTCAGATGTTCAGGTTGGCAAGGTTGCCATGGAAAGTTGGCCATTATTTCTTGGCCTGGATTATTGCAGAAAGTAGTCTCTGTCCTGGTCTGCATCCATCCCGGCCCACCTTTCTCTGCCTGTCTGTCTGTCTGTCTGTCTGTCTCCCTCTCTCTCTCTCTCTCTCTCTCTCTCACACACACACACACACACACACACACACACACACACACACACACTCACACAGGGTTCTCTACAACAATCAAAGTGATCCCATTTAAATTAAAGCCCATCATGGTGGAGCACACCTGTAATCCCAGTACTTGAAAGAGGATTAGGAATTCAAAGTCATCCCCACCTTCATAATGAATTTGGGTCTAACCTGGGCTATCTGAGATCCTGTTTCAGAGGAAAAAAATGCAACTTCAGTCCTAGCTGGGAGTGGTGGTATGCATATGTAATCTTGCAGAGGCAGAGGCAGAGTGGCTTGAGGTCAGCCTTGGAAACATCAAGACCCTAATCTCAAGACCCTGTTCTCAAGAATAAGAAAAGGAAAAAAGAAAAACCTTCAGAGTGAGTTTCTGTTTGCCTGAATCCCTCTTGTGGGTCCTCATTGTCCATTGAAAACTGAAGTTCTTTCAGTAGCCAGAATCCACTTCTACCCCATGTGACACTCTGCCGCATCACTTCCAAGCAGGCCCTGAAATCCCCCCACAGCCATGACCTCGTGGCAGTACAGGGCCTGCCTTAGGGCCTTCCAGCTGCTCTCTCCTCTCCTTTCCATCCTTTCAGTGTCCACTCTGCACTTGAAGTGATCTCTATTATTTATTTTTTACTTTTTGTTTTGTTTTTCCAAGGTAGGGTTTCACCACGCCCAGCTCCCTTTTTTTCCCTCTTTCTGTGGGGGATGGTCTTTTTAAAAATATAAATTAGAAAAGCCAGGCGTGGTGATACACAACTTTAGTCCCAGCACTCGAGAGGCAGAGGTAGGAGGATTGCCATGAGTTCAAGACCACCTTGACACTACCAAGTGAATTCCAAGTCAGCCTAGGCTAGAGGGAGTCCCTACCTCAATATATATATAAATTAGGCTGGGTATGGTGGCACACACCTTTAATCCCAGCACTCGGGAGGCAGAGTTAGGAGGATTGCCGTGAGTTCAAGGCCATCCTGAGACTACATAGTGAATTCCAGGTTAGCCTACGCTACAGTGAAAACCTACCTTGAAAAACCAAAAACTATAATATATATAGAATATATTATATCTAAGAAACAAGTGTTCTGTGACCTAAAAACTCAGGTATAAATTAGCTCTTGCTCAGTTCTCTAAGTCACGCTTATATTACTTTTCTTCTTCCCTTTCACTTCTACCACACCATTTTTCCAGGTCCTCAAACCTGCCTGTCACCCCCTGCCTTTGGGGCCTCTATAATCGCTTCTATTTTTTTTTTTTTTTGTTTCTCCTTTTCCCTCCCCCATCAATGTGGCTGGTTCACTGGTCACCTTGGTGAACCCTGCCCTGACCTTTTAACAGCCTCAGCGTCACTTTCCATTAATTACCTAGGTCATTTTCCTCATAGTCCTTAGCAGTGTCAAACAGCAAAGTGGTTCTTGAGTAGCAAAACCTACAAATGGCTGGACTGTCACTCTGCCACATATTTGGCTGACAAAGAAATAAGCCAAGTGGGTACAGTTAGTTTATGATTTAACATGACCATGGAAAGCATAGTGTCAGCTCCTTGAGTCCCTGGTCACACAAGATGACGTGAGCAGCAGGCTGCTCTGTCATGGGGGAGTCAACCCCAGACTCCAGCCTAATGATTTTATGGCCTGCAGCTGTACCCTTAGTGAGGCGGCAAGGGCAAAAGGCCCTTACCAGAACCAGGGAGGCGGATGAGAAACTGCCTCCACAAGAGAAGGGGGTGAGAGACAAATGGCCTTGGGACAGCTCCTCACAAGACTGCTTTTGTTATCATGTTCTGGGGAGGATCTTGGGGCATTCCTCCAAGACAGGTCAGGCTGCAGATGACCTTGTCCATGAGGCTGTGGAGAAGTGCATGGCACATCCCCTGCAAGCTTTAAATCAACGAGAGGCTGCCCATAATACGTAGCACAGCATGAATGGCATGCATGCAAGTAGTCTTTTCACTATGTTGTCTAGGGAATAGTGGTCGGCACAGGCTCCATTCAATCCACATGCAATTTAAAAAATAATTGGAGCTTGCTTGAATCCAAATAAACAGAACCCACACATGTAGAGGGAAGATTGTATTTTTTTTTCAAGTTGAGAAAAAAGTCAGTCGTGGTTAAGAGTAGCTAATATTTGGGCAGGAGACATGGCTCAGCAGTTAAAAGTGCTTGCTTGCAAAACTTGCAGGCCCTGGGCTCAATTCCCCAGTACTCACGTAAAGCCACATTCTCAAAGTGTTTGCAGAGGCAAGAGGCCCTGTCATTCCCATTTTCTCTTTCTCTCTCAAGTAAAATATTTTAAAATAGCAAACATTTGAATATTTACTATGCGTCTATTATGCAACACTGAGCACTTGATTCTCTATCCCAAAAGAAGGAAGGCTATTTTGGGTTGTAAAATAAACAGCTAGTACTTATAAATATTTTTAAATATTTTATTTGAGAGAAAGCAGAGACAGAGAAAGAATGGGTGTGCCAGTGCATCCAGCCACTGTAAACAAACTCCAGATGCATGCATCACCTTGTGTATCTGGCTTACATGGGTCCTGGGGAATTGGACCTGGGTCCTTTGGCTTTGTAGGCAAGTGCCTTAACCACTAAGCCATCTCTCCAGCTCAAATATATATATATATTTAATTTATTTGCAAGCAGAGAGGGAGGGAGAGGAAGAATGGGCATGCCAGGGCCTCTTGCTGCTGCAAATGGACTCCAGATGCATGTGTCACTTCGTGCATCTGGCTTTTTATGGGTACTGGGGAATCGAACTGGGGGTTGCTAGGACTTGCAGGCAAGTGCCTTAACTGCTGAGCCATCTCTCCAGCCCTAATTCGTTGTGTGTTTTTTTTTTTTCCTGGTTGTTTGGTTTTTCATGGTAGGATCTCACTATAGCTCATGCTGACCTGGCATTCATTATGTAGTCTCAGGGTGGCCCTGAACTCATGGTGATCCTCCTACCTCTGCCTCCCGAGTGCTGGGATGAAATACATGTGCCATCACGCCCAGCTTAGTTTTTTTTTTTTTTTTTTTTTTTTTTTTTTTTTTTTTAATTATCCCAGTTTTCCAGATAAAGAAACACCAGTCCTGGGCTGGAGAGATGGCTTAGCGGTTAAGTGCTTGCCTGTGAAGCCTAAGGACCCCGGTTCGAGGCTCGGTTCCCCACGTTAGCCAGATGCACAAGGGGGCGCACGCGTCTGGAGTTCGTTTGCAGAGGCTGGAAGCCCTGGCGCGCCCATTCTCTCTCTCTCCCTCTATCTGTCTTTCTCCCTATGTCTGTCGCTCTCAAATAAATAAATAAAAAATGAACAACAACAAAAAAATTAAAAAAAAAAAAAAGAAACACCAGTCCAGAGAGGTTGCATAATTTTTCCAGATCACACAGCTAAAAGGTGTCAAGGAATTTGAACACAGGCAATTTTATTCCAGAATCTGCCCTCCCAATTTATTGTCACAACCTCTAGTGCCCATCTCTGTGTAGAAACAAATATGCTGACAAGAGAGGAAAAGCGGTGAGCTTATTAGAGGTACTACTTGCAAATGCCATTAAACATAGCCTTTTGAGGCCCTAGCTAATCTGGACGAATGTCAGCTGACTTTGTCTGGCACTAGACCGCGTCCTCAAAGACTTACAGAAGTTCTCCAATGTGCTCTTCAGATTTTTCTCACTCATTTTACGATCCTGTTGGCAGCTTCAGACAAAATGACTTTCTAGCATAAAGGCTTGTGTGTACTCTTTGCCATTTCTTTAAAATTTTTTATTCACAACTTCCATAATTATAAACAATAAACTATGATAATTTCCACACCCCTCACTTTCCCTTTCACAACTCCATTCTGCATTGTATCTCCTCCCCCTCTCAATCAGTCTCTTTTATTTTGATGTCATGATCTTTTTCTCCTATTATGATGGTCTTGTGTAGGTAGTGTCAGGCACTGTGAGGTCATGGATATCCAGGCCATTTTGTGTCTGGAGGAGCACATTGCAAGGAGTCCTACCCTTCCTTTGGCTCTTATATTCTTTCTGCCACCTCTTCTGCAGTGGACCCTGAGCCTTGGAAGGTGGGATAGGGATATTTCAGTACTGAACATTGCTCTATCACTTCTCAGCACTATGGTGCCCTTTGAGTCATCCCAGAGGTCACCACCATCTGAAAAGTGAAGCTCCTTGTAGCAGACAGCTTCAGGTTCACTGAGGTGAACTTTCAGACCAGGCACAGTTACGGAGGAAGGGATTTATTGAAGCTTTCAGATCCAGGGGAAGTTCCATAATGGCAGAAGCAGCTGGCCTGCCTTCACAGGTCCAAGAGGAGAGAGAGAAGCACAAGCCTAAAAGTCAAAAGCCACAGCACACTTCAGGAACTCCAGCTAGGCACACTTTGCATATCTTTAGATTTAAATCGGAAACCCACCACCACACCTTAAGATCACCCAGTGACACTGCCTCCAGCCAGGTGGCTAAAGATGCAAACTACAAACAATAAAGAACTGAATATATTGGGGGCCACCTATTCTATTCAAACCACCACACTTCTGTAACCAAAAGTGACAGTAGCAGTAATATATGGGTATGAACATTAAGAGAAGTGCTTATGCCGGGCGTGGTGGCGCATGCCTTTAATCCCAGCACTCGGGAGGCAGAGGTAGGAGGATCGCCGTGAGTTCAAGGCCACCCTGAGACTACAGAGTTAATTCCAGGTCAGCCTGGACCAGAGTGAGACCCTACCTCGAAAAACCAAAAAAAAAAAAAAAAAAAAAGAGAAGTGCTTACGAGGCAGTTTGGTGAGCATAGTGTACATTTAGCCAGACACCAGCATGCCTTATACTTGTAGGGCTCATGACCTCCTCCCTGTCATAAGTTTTCAGTATCAAGCATGTATTCCCTCCTGTGGAGTGGGCCTCCAGTCCAATGAGAGAGCTGTTGGTTTCCCCCATAAGAAACAAGCCATTATTGCACCCTTTGGCTCATTTGGCCTGGCTGACCAAACTTAAAGTTTGCAGTGTCCACTAATGACTTCTTTCTCTTTCCCCCATAGAGCTGCATGCAGCATAGTTTTTTCTAGCTTTCTGTCAGCTGGTCAACATGGAGGTTTTCAGCTCAGCTCCAGCGGGATTTCTCAGTGACTTCGCAGCCCAAGCATGTGGAGTCTTCAGCAATAGGGTCTTATCATCTATTCCTGGTAGGAAACCAAGAACCTTGGTAATGGCCTGTAGTGTTTTGGGGGCATCAGAGACCTCCCTGGCACTGAAATATTTCTAGTAACAATCTATAGCTTCTGGATGTACCCTTGTCCAAAAATGCAGGTTTCCGTACAGCTTATTCATACCCTCTTAGATTTTTTTTTCTTTATTTCTGTTTTTATTTTCAAGGTAGGGTTTCACTCTAGCCCAGGCTGACCGGAAATTCACTTTATAGCCTTGGAGTGACCTTGAACTCATGGTGATCTTCCTACCAAGTGCTGGGATTAAAGACATGTGTTACCATGCCCGGCTCCCTCTTAGATTTTGATTAACCCTCCCCCTACCCATCTTTTTTATATTTTATTTTTATTTATTTGTGAGAAAGAGAAAAATAGGCAGACAGAGGGGGGGGGGGAATAGGCAGAGAGAGAGTGAGAGAGACAGAGAAGGGGTGTGCCAGGGCCTCCAGCCATGCAAACGAACTCCAGATGCGTGTGTCCCCTTGTGCATCTGGCTTATGTGAGTCGTAGGGAATAGAACCTGGGTCCTTTGGCTTTGCAGGCAAGCGCCTTAACCGCTAAGCCATCTCTCCAGCCCCTTCTTTTACTGTCTCTTCTCCTGACCTCACTTAGGCCTTTCCACCCCCAATAATCTGTTCATCTCTCTGCCATTTTAAATGTAAATTTTATAGATACTTCCAGCCACTTGGAATAGTAATGGTTTTTTAATGGATTTTCATTATTATTTGTGACTTCAAGCATTACTGATAAACTGTCAAATTAAATTTCAAGTTTTCTCTTTCTATATGGGTGTACTTAATAATGGGCTTCTTCATTTTGATTCATGGCTAAAGTGACTTTCAAACTTGGTAGCTTTCCCAAAGTACAACTTTCTTTTTTTTATTTTTTTTATTTTTCGAGGTAGGGTCTCACTCTAGCTCAGGCTGTCCTGGAATTCACTATGTAGTCTCAGGGTGGCCTCGAACTCACGGTGATCCTCCTACCTCTGTGACTTCCTTTCTTAACATGGTTTTTATTTACTCTTTTCCTTAAGATGATGTTTTAGAGCTCTGAAATCTGAGGTTCAGTTACACTGCACATGGCTTCCTCTGCCTAGAACTACTTCCTGTGTGTGGGTGTGTGTTTGTGGATTTGTTTGTTCATATGTGGGTTTGCAGGTGGAGGCCAGAGGTGGATGTCAGGGGTCTGCCTCAATGGTTTTTCCAGATTATTTGAGACAAGAGCTCTTGCTCAGTCTGGAGCTCAGTGACTTGGCTGGACTGGCTGGCCAGCAATCCCCATTGGCTGCAGCTCCCCAGAGCTGGAATCACGGGCTTGGTCCACACGTGGGTTCTGGGAATCTGAACTCAGGTCCTCATGCTTACACTGAGCCACCTCTCCAAATCCCTCTGGCCGGAACATCTTTACCTATATCTCCTTATCTCCTTTGTCATTTTCCTCGGGTTTTTTTTTTTTTTTTTTTTTTTTTTTTTTTGAGGTAGGGTCTCACTGTAGCCCAGGAGGACCTGGAATTCACTCTAGTCTCATGCTGGCCTTGAACTCATGGTGCTCCTCCTGCCTCAGTCCTGAGTGCTGGCATTAAAGGTATGTGCCACTGCACTTAGTACTACCTCACCCTCTTTTTGAATACAAGGCATGGCATGCTGGGCATGGTATTGCACACCTTTAATCCCAGTCGCTGGGAGTTCGAGGCCACCCTGAGGCTTCATAGTGAATTCTAGGTCAGCCTAGAGTGAAACCCTTCCTAAAAAATAAATAAATAAGTAAATAAAGATAAAGAAAGGCTGGTTTTGTGTCTATAGTACCTTCATCCTCATTCAGAATCAGCTATTTCTTTTATTTGTTTTTGTTTTTTCAAGGTAGGGTCTCACTCACCCAGGCTGACCTGGAATTCACCGTGTAGACAAAGGGTGGCCTGGAACTCCCGGCGATCCTCCTACCTCTGCCACCCCAGTGCTGGGATTAAAGGCGTGCACCACCACGCCCGGCTATCTTTTAAAAAGTTTTAAGGGCAGAGTTGGGAATGTATCTCAGTGGGAAAGCATTTGCCTAGAGTACAGAAAGCCCTTGGTTTGATTCCAAGTGTCACAAAACGTGATGACAAGAAATACAACATCTGCATACTCAAGTCCCTGGAGAAAAGCTAAAAACTGAGTGGGATACTTCCCCTGGAGTCTGTAACTGAAAAATGAGGGGTATTTTTGGGGAGGGGGTTACTTTGCCCAGACTGAACTAGGAACCCTCCTGCCTCTACCTTCTGCTTGCTGGGATTCTAGGCATGTACCAACATGCTCTGCTCTGAAGTAAGTGTTTTGAGTGCCTCCCTTCTCTATCTCCTCAGCACAGATTCATTCTTTCGGAACTTAACTGAACTGTGTCCAGGAAGAATGTTAGGTCTGAGGTTGTACCAGGAAACTCGAACCAAGTGCTGAGGCTCTCAGGAGAGAAACTTTGTAGTTGGGGGTTGAAAGAGGGACAAGCAAAAAGGAGTCAGAATTCAGGTGAAGACTAGAAGTCACGTTTGAGGAGCGAAGCAGGGAAAGGACACAGAAGGGCAGGGGCCACAGGAAGGTGTCTAATGAGCTGACAGTTGAGGACTCGGCATGAGGAGGTCGGGGAATGTTGCAGTCCGGTTCGCCTTGCTGGCAGAAATCACCAACCAAGAGCAGCTTGTGGGAACAAAAGAGGTTCATTTTGGCTTACAGGCTCGAGGGGGAAACTCCACGATGGCAGGGAAAACTATGGCATGAGCAGAGGGTGGACATCACCCCCTGGCCAACATAAAGTGGACCATAACAACAGGAGAGTGTGCCAAACACTGGCATAGGGAAACTGGCTGTAACACCCATAAGCCCACCCCCAACAATACACTGCCTCCTAGAGGGGTTAATTCCCAAATCTCCATCAGCTGGGAACCTAGCATTCAGAGCACCTAAGTTTATGGGGGACGCCTAAATCAAACCACCACATTCTGCCCCTGGCCCCCATAAACTGATAATTATACATGATGTAAAATGCAGTGCATTCATCCATAGTTTTTATCAATTCCAATAATGTTCATACATCCCCATAGTTCAAGATGTTTTAACTGAGCCATAATACCAAAAAATAACCTCAAGGGCTGGAGTGATAGTTTAGCAGTTAAGGCGTTTGCTTGCAAAGCCAAAGGACCCTGGTTCGATTCCCCAGGATGCACATTAGCCAGCTGCACAAGGGGCTGCACTCGTCTGGAGTTCGTTTACAGTGGCTGGAGGCCCTGGTGCGCCCATTCTCTCTCCCCCCTCTCCCTCTTTCTCTCTGTTAAATAAATAAAAGCAAAATATTAAAATATAAGCTCAAAAACCCATAAAGACACAGAATAAACATTCATACTGCAAAAGATGGCATTGGGCATAGTAAAGAAATACTCAAACAATACATGATTTAATTAGGTCAAACACCAAACAAGTCCAACAACTCTAGCCAGTGACAAGTGTGTAATTCTAACCAACAAGTCTCTGGAGTTCCAATTCCCCTCCCTGCCCCCACTCCCCCAACTAGGTTACTCACAGTCCTGAGAAACTTCATCCAGGGGTGGCAGCTCTCCTTGGGAGCCATCTCATGGTCAGGGCACCTCCACTGGGTCCCCACTGCAAGCCACGGCTCATCCTCATGGCCCCATGGGGTTTCCATGCAGGCATCCAGCAAACCTACTTCACACTGTCCATGGCCATTTCCAAAACACAAGACCGTGTTGCAAACTCAATGACCCTCTCTTTCCTGCATTTCTTATACTCCACAATACCAGGTATGGTGCCAGTTTGTTAATCCAGGGGGAAATAAAGCAGACTGAACAGGACACTTGAGCACTCAGGCCCCTTCAAAAGAGTCTACAATCTTCCTGTTGCCCCAGTGCAGGTCAGCTGGGCCAATCTCAAAGGTTGTAATCTCTCAATTGCAGCTGAATGGGTAGCAGTTCACCCAAAGATTTCATTTTTCTGTGCCATATCCCTCTGCTCACACCAGTTCATTTCTGTGCAAAGCAACCCTACACAACTTCTCGGGACACGGGCATAAGAGCAAGCTTCTCACACAAACTGCTAGCCCAGCCCAGGCACAGCTCTTTCTCACCCTCATAAGCCAAATCTCACAGTCCATAGTTCTTACTGCATTCAGGTTTTCCAACGCTGACCAGCATAGTCCATCAAGCTGTACTTACAGTACTGCAAGGCGTCTCTTAGGCCAAGGTTTCAAGTCCCTCCACATTCCTCTTGAAAATCAGCTCCAAGGGCTGGGGAAATGGCTTAGCAGTTAAGGCATTTGCCTTGGAAGCCTAAGCATTCAGGTTTGATTCCCCAGGACCCACGTAAGCCAGATGCACAAGGGGTTGCATGCATCTGGAGTTCATTTATAGTGGCTGGAGGCCCTGGTGTGTGTGTGTGTGTGTGTGTGTGTATATATATATATATGAAAAGAAAAAAAAATCAGCTCCAAAAGGCCAAACCCACACAGTCAGGTGTCTAGCAGCAATCCCATTCCTTGGTATCACTTTACTGTTGCAGTCAGGTTTGCATTGCTGATAGAAATCACCCAACCAAGAGCAACTTTGGGGAAAAGAAAAGAGGTTTATTTTGGCTTACAGGCTTGAGGGGGAAGCTCCATGATGGCATGAGCAGAGGATGTACATCACCCCCTGGCCAACATAAGATGGACAACAGGAACAGGAGAGTGTGCCAAACACTGGCAGGGAAAACTGGCTATAACACCCAAAAGCCCGCCCCCAACAATACAGTACCTCCAGGTGGCGTTAATTCCCAAATCTCCATCAGCTGGGAACCTAGCATTCAGAACACCTAAGTTTATGGGGACACCAGAATCAGACCACCACAGGGAATGAGCTGAGAGGGTTGGATTTCTGAAAACACTCCAGGCAAAAAGGGACAGCTACAGCAAAGGCCTTAAAGTAGGGGTGAGTTTGGCGTGTCAGGGAATCTCAAGGTCACCATCACCTGGAATAGAGGGATGAAGAGAGAGATGGTGGGAGGTGAGGTCACATAAGGATGGGGAAGGGAAAACTAGGCAGATACCTGAACAATGTGAACACTGGTATGTTTTCTAATAGCTGGTGGGGCTGGGGTTGTAGCTCAGTTGGTAGGGTGCTGCCTAGCATGCCCAAAGGTTTCAGTCCCAGCGCCACACACCTGTAATCCCAGCACTGGTGGGGGAGTGGAGACAGGAGGATCAGAAATCAAAGGTCATCCTCTGATACTTCCTACATAGCAAGATGAAGGCTAGTCTAGGCTACATGAGACAGGACATAAAAATATGCAAAGGCCAGGTGTGATGGCACACACCGCAGTTGGGAGGCGGAGGTAGGAGGGTTACTGTGAGTTCAAGGCCACTCTGAGACTATGTAGTGAATTCCAGGTCGGCCTGGGCTAGAGCAAGACCCTACCTTGAAAACCAGGCTGGAGAAATGGCTTGGTGTTAAGGTAATTGCCGGCAAAGCCAAAGGACCCAAGTTCAATTCGCCTGGACCCATGTAAAGCCGGATATACAAGGTGGCACATGTATTTGGAGTTCACTTGCAGTGGTTGGAGGCCCTTGGGTGCCCATTCTCTTTGTCTTTCTCTCTCTGCCTATTTCTTACATAAAGTAATTGTTGACATTTTATTTTTATTTATTAGAGAGAAAGAGAGAATGGGCACCCCAGGGCCTCCAGCCACTGCAAGTGAACTGTAGATGCATGTGCCCCCTTGTGCATCTGGCTCAGTGGCTCCCGGAGAATTGAACCTGGGTCCTTTGGCTTTGCAGGCAAGTGCCTTTACAGCTGAACCATCTCTCCAGCCCCAACAAAATACTTTTTAAAAAGAAAAATAAAACAAACAAAAAAACTTCAAAGAACTGGAAAAGTTGATATTGGGAGCAAATCTTTATTCTTTTTTTTTAGTCTTTATTCTTTACATGAAAAAAAGTAACTTCCATAACACAATAGCTTCTATTTACAGATGAGGTGTAAGTCAAAATGATTTCCAATCTACAACCATCCCTCACTCTCATCTAACCTGACCCTCAAAGTGGCAAGGGGTAGCAACAGGGAAATTTCCATGTTTGGTTTGTTGTGAAGGTAGTTAACTTAGCAGGTTTGGTGGTGTATTTCTTGCAAGTCTACAAGGAATCTTTTTTTTTAATATTTTTTTTGTTCATTTTTATTTATTTATTTGAAAGTGACAGAGAGAGAGAGGGAGAGAAAGACAGATAGAGAGAGAATGAGCGTGCCAGGGCTTCCAGCCACTGCAAACGAACTCCAGATGCGTGCGCCCCCTTGAGCACCTGGCTAATGTGGATACTGGGGAAATGAGCCTCAAACCAGGGTCCTTAGGCTTAACAGGCAAGCGCTTAACCGCTAAGCCATCACTCCAGCACGGAATCTTTTTTTTAATTTTTTTAATTAATTAATTAATTAATTAATTTATTAATTTATTTATTTATTTGAGAGCGACAGACACAGAGAGAAAGACAGATAGAGGGAGAGAGAGAGAATGGGCGCGCCAGGGCTTCCAGCCTCTGCAAACGAACTCCAGACGCGTGCGCCCCCTTGTGCATCTGGCTAACGTGGGACCTGGGGAACCGAGCCTCGAACCGGGGTCCTTAGGCTTCACAGGCAAGCGCTTAACCGCTAAGCCATCTCTCCAGCCCCTTTTTTTAAAATTTTTATTTGCTTATTTGACAAAGAGAGAATGGGCACGTCAGGGCATCCATCCATTGCAAATTAACTCCAGACACATGTGCCACCTTGTACATCTGGCTTATGTGAATCCTGGGAAATGGAACTTGGGTCCTTTGCAAGCGCTGTAACAGCTAAGCCATCTCTCCAGCCCCCCAAGTAACCTTTAATCAACTCCCCGAAACCTGACCTTCAGAGCATTATGCCACTGACAGATTGATGGCTTCAGTATGTACACCTGGAGTGATGGGGGGCACTGTACCATCTTGGTAGGCTTTCTTTGCACAAAGATAAGATGGACGATGTCTATCAACCTGCTGTCTTTGTTGGGGTCCTGGGTTCAACAGGCAACAGCTAGCAGATATGTTTATGGTGCCAGCACCTATATGACCCTTAGGCCTTGAAACTCCAAGCAGGCTTCCCTAGGTGGAGGCATTGGGTCACATGCCCTGCAGTTGACAGCTAGAGAAAATGTGCATGCCTTCACCTCACATGAAGAAGGAAGATGAGAGCCTTGGCTGGGTGTCTCTGAATCTATGAATTTGTATCTTTGGCCTGTTGCTTTTGTTCTGTATGTTGTGCTATAAGAAGTCAGCCTTTTGGGCTGGAGAGATGGCTTAGCGGTTAAGCGCTTGCCTGTGAAGCCTAAGGACCCCGGTTCGAGGCTCGGTTCCCCAGGTCCCACGTTAGCCAGATGCACAGGGGGGCGCATGCGTCTGGAGTTCGTTTGCAGAGGCTGGAAGCCCTGGCGCGCCCATTCTCTCTCTCTCCCTCTATTTGTCTTTCTCTCTGTGTCTGTCGCTCTCAAATAAATAAATTTAAAAAAAAATCTTTTTTAAAAAAAAGTCAGCCTTTCATATAACCTGTCATTGACTTGTGTAAACCTTTCTGCTAACTTCCTATTATGGGATGAATTGTATTTGTGTCTTGTCAAATCCACATGTTGTTAGATGTGTGTGTATGTATGGATGGATATGCATACATATATTAAATATTTTTTATTTCTTTACTTGTTTGAGAGATAGAGAGAAAGATGGTTAGAGACAGAATGGACACACCAGGGCCTCCATTCACTACAAATGAACTCCAGATGCGTGCACCACTTGTGCCTCTGGCTTATATGGGTCCTGGGGAATCAAATCCAGGTCCTTAGGCTTTGCAGGCAAGTGCCTTAACCACTGAGCCATCTCTCCAGCTCTAAAATTTTTTTTTTTCTTTTTGGTTTTTCGAGGCAGGGTCTCACTCTGGCTCAGGCTGACCTGGAATTCACTATGTAGTCTCAGGGTGGCCTTGAACTCATGGCGATCCTCCTACCTCTGCCTCCCGAGTGCTGGGATTAAAGGCGTGCGCCACCACGCCCGGCTCTAAAATTTTTTATTCTTATCTCTTCCCCTCAATTACTCTCTTTTCTTCCCCTTCCCTTGAGTCTCCTTCATCTCAACACGTCACCCCTTCTACTTTCGTCATTTTATACATATACATATACATATATAATGTAGACATTGCATATGAGAGAAAACATACAATATTTGTCTCTTTTGAGTCTGCCAGATTTTGTGAAACATATCAGTTCTGTTTTCCTGATGATCTAATTTCATCCTTTTTTGACTGAATAACACTCCATCGCGCGTGTGTGTGTGTGTGTGTGTGTGTGTGTGTGACATTTTCTTTATCTAGCCATGTGTTGATGGGCTGACTCTAACTTGACTACTGTGAACAGGGCCAACACATGGGTGCGCAGGTATCTATCTCTGTGGTATGCTGACTTAGGTTCCTTCAGGAATGAACAAACGTCTCTAAAGAGGTGATTCAGTTAAAATGAGGCCCTTGGGACGAACTCTAATCCTATATGACTGGTGTCATTGTAAGAAAAGGAAATTAGAGCATAGTTGCACACAAGAATGACCTTGCGAAAAACTGAAGGAGAAGATGTGTGTCTACAAGAAAAGGAGCACTCTGCAGGCACCTTGAACTCTACTCTGATGTCCAGAACTGTGAGAGAGCGAATGCAGACCTCACTTAAGCCACCCGCTACATCATAAAAGTTGAGTGTCACTTGTTCAAAATATTGGGGACGAGAAGTGTTTCAGATTTCTTCTTTCCCTTTGAAGTATTTGCATACACATAATGAGTCATCTTGGGGATAGGTCCCAAGCCTAAACACAAAGCCCATTAATGTTTCACATACACCATATGTACATAACCTAAAGGTAAGTTTTTTATCTGTGAAAAGAATTTTTTTAAATATTCTTTTTTTTTTCAAAGTTAACTTATTTATTTATTTATTTATTTATGAGCGACAGACACAGAGAGAAAGACAGATAGAGGGAGAGAGAGAATGGGCATGCCAGGGCTTCCAGCCTCTGCAAGCGAACTCCAGATGCGTGCGCCCCCTTGTGTATCTGGCTAACGTGGGACCTGGGGAACCGAGCCTCGAACCGGGGTCCTTAGGCTTCACAGGCAAGCGCTTAACTGCTAAGCCATCCCTCCAGCCCAAGAATTTTTATTATCTTAACATATCCATATGTTAAGATGTATTGGTTTTTTGAGGTAGGGTCACACTCTAGCCTAGGCTGACCTGTAATTCACTGTGTAGTCTCGTCTCAGGGTGGCCTTGAACTCATGGTGATCCTCCTACCTCTGCCTCCCAAGGGCTGGGATTAAAGGCATGCACCACCACACCTGGATCGTTTTTTATATTTATTTTATTTTAGTTTATTTATTTGAGAGAGAGAGAGAGAAAAAAAAAAAGAATGAGTATTGGTATGCCAGGATCTCCTGCCACTGCAAATGAACTCTGGACACATGTGTTACTTTGTGCAACTGGTTTTACTTGAGTACTGGAGAATCAAACCAGGGTCATCAGGGTTTGAAAGCAAGTGCCTTTAACCGCTGACCCATCTCTCCAGCCCTAAATTTATTTATTTATTTGCAAATATTTTATTTTTATTTATTTATTGGAGAGAGAGAGAGAGTGGCAGATAGAGAGAATGAGCACACCAGGGCCTCTAGCCACTGCAAAGGAACTCGAGATGCATGTGCCACCTTGTGCATCTGGCTTACTTGAGTACTGGGAAATCAAACCAAGGTCCTTATGCTTCACAGGAAAGTAGGCAAGCGCCTTAACCACTAAGCAGTCTCTCCAGCCCAACATACTATAATTACCCTTTTTTTATTCCTCCTTCAGACCCCATACTGAATCCCCTCCTCTTTCCAAGTAACCCTTCTATTTTTTTTAATTTTTTTTTATTTATTTATTTTCAAGCAGAGAGAGAGAATGGGTATGCTAGAGCCTTAAGCCAGTGCAAGTAAATTCCAGACACATGCACTACTTTGTGCATCTGGCTTTACATGGGTACTGGGAAATCAAACCCAGGTTGTCAGGCTTTGTAGGCAAGTGCCTTTACTGTGCCAACTCTCCAGCTCAGTCCTTCAGTCCTTCAGTCTATTTTTGTTTTTTGTTTTTTTTTTTTGATTGTTTGAGGTAGGGTCTCACTCTAGCTCAGTCTGACTAAGTAGGTCTCAAGGTGGCTTCGAACTCATGGCGATCCTCCTACCTCTCTGCCTCTTGAGTGCTAGGATTAAAGGCGTGCACCACCATGCCCGGAAAGCACTTCTATTTTTTTAAAATATTGTTTATTTATTTGATAGAGAAAGAAGGAGAAAGAGATAGAGACAGAATGGGTGTGCCAGGGCCTCCAGCCACTGCAAACGAACTCCAGATGCGTACACCCCCTTGTGCATCTGATGGCTAGCGTGTGTCCTGGGGAATCAAACCTGGGTCCTTTGGCTTTGCAGGCAAATGCCTTAACTGCTAAGCCATCCCTCCAGCCCAAGTCCTTCTATTTTTTAAAAGTATTTTATTTGTGCTGGAGAGATGGCTTAACAGTTAAGACGTTTGCCTGCAAAGCCTAAAGAGCCAGGTTCGATTCCCCAGTACCCATGTAAACCAGTTGTACAAGGTGGCACATGCATCTATCTGGAGTTTGTTTACAGTGGCTAGAGGCCCTGGAATGCTCATTCTCTGTCTCTCTTCCTCTTTGTCTCTCTCTCAAGTAAATAAATAAATATTTTTAAAGTATTTCATTTGTTTATTTGAGAGATACAGAAAGAAGCAGGCAGAGAGTGAGAGACAGAGATCGGTCGCACCAGGACCTCCTACCACTGCAAACAAACTCCAGACATATGTGCCACTTTTGTACATTTGCCTTCACGTGGGTGTTGAAGATTGAACACAACCATTAGGCTTTGCAAGCAAGCATTTGAACTGCTGAAACATCTCTCTAGCCCCAGTTTTTCTACTTTAATGTCCCATTCTTTTTTTGTTTTTGTTTTTCAAGGTAGGATCTCACTCTAGCCCAGGCTGACCTGGAATTCACTATGGAGTCTCAGGCTGGCCTTGAATTCACAGCGATCCTCCTACCTCTGCTTCCCAAGTGCTGGGATTACAGGCATGTGCCACCATGCCTGGCCTTTTAATGTCTCATTCTTTTGGTCCACTGCTATCCTCCATGTCAAAATGTTGATGGGAAGCCGGGCGCGGTGGCGCACGCCTTTAATGCCAGCACTCGGGAGGCAGAGGTAGGAGGATCACCGTGAGTTCGAGGCCACCCTGAGACTACAGAGTTAATTCCAGGTCAGCCTGAGCTACAGTGAAACCCTACCTCAAAAAAAAAAAAATGATGGGCTCAATACAGTTCTTGTGGCAGTAAGGAAGGAAATCCACTGGGAGCTTATAAATGTTTACAGCCAGTTCATGTCCAGAGGGTAATGCTCCAATGTCCTCATCCCCACCCTGTGGCTCTTACATTCTTTCCACCCCTCTTCTGCAAAGTTCCCTGAGCCTTGGAGCATGTGCTAAAGATGTCTTATTTAACTGAACTCTCAATAGCCTCTTTTTTTTTTTCAGTACTTTTAGTTTTGAGCTAAAGGTAATCTTATACAATATTTTGATGTGCCTCAATTTTGATTGTAATTTATCATGTGAGATCCAATATGTAATTTTTCACTGGTGGCATCATGTCAGGACTTAGAAAGGCTCAAATTTTAGAGCACTTTAGATTTTATTATTATTATTATTTATTTATTTGAGAGCGACAGACACAGAGAGAAAGACAGAGGGGGAGAGAGAGAGAATGGGCGCGCCAGGGCTTCCAGCCTCTGCAAACGAACTCCAGATGTGTGCGCCCCCTTGTGCATCTGGCTAACGTGGGACCTGGGGAACCGAGCCTCGAACCGGGGTCCTTAGGCTTCACAGGCAAGCGCTTAACCGCTAAGCCATCTCTCCAGCCCAGAGATTTATTTTAAAAATAAATTTTGTTTTGTTTTTCAAGGTAGGGTCCCATTCTAGCCCAGGCTGACCTGGAATTCCGTATGTAGTCTCAGCGTGGCCTCCAACTCATCGTGATCCTCCTACCTCTGCCTCCTGAGTGCTGGGATTAAAGGTGTGTGCCACCATGCCCAGCTTTACTTTAAAAAAATACATTTGTGGGCTGGAGAGATGGCTTAGCGGTTAAGCGCTTGCCTGTGAAGCCTAAGGACCCCGGTTCGAGGCTCGGTTCCCCAGGTCCCACGTTAGCCAGATGCACAAGGGGGCGCACGCGTCTGGAGTTCGTTTGCAGAGGCTGGAAGCCCTGGCGCGCCCATTCTCTCTCTCTCTCCCTCTGTCTTTCTCTCTGTGTCTGTCGCTCTCAAATAAATAAATAAATAATTAAAAAATAATTAAAAATATATTTGTGTGTGTGCATGCGTGTGTGTGCATGCATGTAAATGAATGTCCATCCAGCTTTTCATGGGTGGCTAGTGAATTGAATCTGGGCCAATAAGGCTTGCAAGCAAGCACCTTTAACTGAGCGTCTCTCCATCCACATAAAATGTTAGCAGAAATGGACCAAGAAAAAAAAAAGCGAAAAGCTGACAAAACAATGCAACCATCAGTACTCCCAAAATACCTTTTACTCTGGCCAGAACCTCTGGCATGGATGAGCTGAAGTGTGTGTTCCCATTCAGTATGCAATCACTCACCAAATAGCTACTGAATACTGACAATGGACAGGCGCTGGTAGAGGTGATGGAGATACACAAGAAAGGAAGGGCATTACCAGCAACAAACCACATTAAGTCTCAGCTCTCATGGTGCCTGTAATACACCATAAATATAATGGACACTTATTCAGTATTCCAGGGGAAGAGTGTAATGGAAAACTAAGGCTGAACACAGGGGACTGAGAGGAGGGACTAAGAGCCAGGTTGAAATATGATATGCAAGGTCCAGATTGCGACCTTGAAACCTCATTCCCCACTGCGAGCAGCAGAGCTATTTGGGCAAGTAACTAATTCAAGAGCTGAGTGTAGAAGCACAAAGGAGCCAGGCATGGTGGTGCACGCCTTTAATCCCAGCACTCAGGAGGCAGACGTAGGAGGATTGCTGTGAGTTTGAGGCCAGCCTACAGCTACAGAGTTCCAGGTCAGCCTTAGCTAGCGTAAGACCCTACCTAAAAAATTAACTTTTTTTTTTTTTTGGTTTTTCGAGGTAGGGTCTCACTGTAGCCCAGGCTGACCTGGAATTCACTATGTAGTCTCAGGGTGGCCTCGAACTCTCGGTGATCCTCCTACCTCTGCCTCCCGAGTGCTGGGATTAAAGGCATGCACCACCACGCCTGGCTCTTTTTCTTTTCTTTTATTTATTTATTTATTTATTTATTTATTTTGGTTTTCCAAGTTAGGGTTACCAGGAATTCATTGTATTGTCTCAGCATGGCCTCTGACTTTTGGTGATCCTCCTACCTCTGCCTCCTGAGTGCTTCTATTAAAGGTGTACACCACCACACCTGGCCTAAAAAACTTTTAAAAAGGGGGCTGGAGAGATGGCTTAGCAGTTAAGGTACTTACCTATGAAGCCTAAGTACCCAGGTTCGATTCCCCAGTACCCACATAAGCCAGATGTGCAAGGTGGCACATGTGTCTGGAGTTTGCAGTGCCTGGCGGCCCTGGTCTGCCTGTTGTCTATCTGCCTGTGCCTGTCTCTCAAATAAGTATATTAAAAAAAAAGATGAGCTAAAAAAAACTTAGTCATTGTTGGAAGGTACTAGAAAAGCAACTCAAAACTTGGCATGTAGTGCATGCTATAATCCTAGCACAAGGGAGGCTGAAGTAGGACGGTTGCAAATTTGAGGCCAGCCTGGGCTACATAGCAAGGTCCGGGTTAGCCTAAAAGTCCTAGGCAGAACATGTCTTAAAAAAATGAAGGGAGGGCTGGAGAGATGGCTTAGTAGTTGAGGCACTTATCTGCAAAGCCTAAAGACCTATATTCAATTCTCATGGTTCAATGTTAGACACACAAAGGTGAGGCAAATGTGAGGTCACACTTGTCCACTAGGTGGCCCAAGTGCCTGGAGTTTGATTTCAGTGGCCGAGGCCCTGGTGTGTACCTATTCTGTCCTTCCCTTTCTAAAATTGAAAAATATTAAGGGGGCTGGAGAGATGGATCTGCAGTTAAAGTGCTTGCTTACAAAGCCTGATGGCCTAGTTTCGATTCCCCAGTACCCATGTTAAACCAGATGCACAATGTGGCACATGCATTTGGAATTTGTTTTCAGTGGCTAGAGGCCCTGGTATGCTCATTCTCTTTCTGGTTCTCTCTGCTTGCAAATAAATAAAATTAAGAATTACAAAAAAATGAAGGGCTGGGGGAGTTGTAGCTGAGCTGAGTACTTGCTTATAATGTGCAAGGTTCTGGGTTCAAGCCCTGCAAAGGGCAATAAAAAATTAGACACACATTCACAATAGACTTTCATTAGTTTACTAAGTGGTGTATGCCTCTTAATCTTTAACTGCACCACAGAACCATCCTGCCCCACAACCTTCACATTAATATGATCGTTGTTCTCAGTCTTGACTCCTTCCTTGGGTTTCTCGTCGGCCATGGCAAGCGCTGGGGTCTCCTCAGCAGCCGCTTCACAAAAGAGGTACCAGGTCCGCACCGAAGGAACACACAAGCAGCACCAGGAGCGGCAGCAGAAGGAGTTGGCACACACTTTTAATCTCAGCACTTGGGAGGCAGAGATAGGAGGATCTCTATGAGTTCGAGGCCAACCTGAAGCTATGTAGTGAATTCCAGGTCAGCCTGGGCTAGAGTGAGACCCTATCTCGAAAAAAGAACCCCACCCCCGCATGGTGGTTTGAGTCAGGTGTCCCCCATAAATTTACGTGTTTTAAATGCTAGGTCTCCAGCTGATGGAGATTTGGAAATTAACACCTCCAGGAGGCAGTGTTTTGTTGGGGGCGGGCTTATAGGTGTTATAGACAGTGTCACCTTGCCAGTGTTTGGCACACTCTCCTGTTGCTATTGTCCACCTGATGTTGACCAGAGGTGATGTCCACCCTCTGCTCATGCTTTGTTTTCCCTCCCACCTGCCATCATGGAGCTACCCCTCGAGTCTGTAAGCCAAAATAAACCCCTTCCCCCCCAAAAAAAAAATTAGACACACAACGTACTTTTTTGGTGGTGGAGATACATGAGAGAGAGCAAGGACAAATTTGAGTTGGTATTTGAATTAATCCTCACAAAACACTTAGGGCTGGAAAGATGGCTCAGCAATTAAGGCTCTTGCCTGCAAAGCATAAGGACCCAGGTTTGAGTGCCCAGTATCCACATAAATCCAAATGCACAAGGTGGCACATGTGTCTAGGGTTCAGTTGCAGTGGCTAGAAGTCCTGGTATGCCCATTCTCTCTCTCTCTCTCAAATAAATAAATAAGATATTTTGACAAAAGACCTTCTTTTACTCTGTCAAACAGCAAATCTGGGCCTTCCTCATGCTAGCAAAGTTCTGTACTACTGAGGTATACGTTGGCTCCCCTAAACTATTTTTGCGTTATCTTTAACTATTGTTTTGTTTGTTCATTAGATAATTTGGTATTTGTGCGTGTGGAGGTCAAAGAGCAACTTTTGGGTTGGTCTCACCTTCCACTTTGTTTGAAAAGGGTCTCTTGTTGTTGGCCACTGTTTGTGAGCTTCTACAAGATTCTCCTGTCTCTACCTCCCTTCTCTCCATAGGAATGCTGGGATGACAGAAGGCTCCTATAGCTTCTGGACTTTTTTTTTCTTGGAATTTTTTATGAGAGAGTGTGTGAGACAGAAAGAGAGAATTCTCCTCTAGCTACTGCAATCGAACTCCAGACACCCGTGTTACCTTGTGCACATGTGCAACCTTGTGCATTTGGCTTATGTGGGATCTGGAGAGTCGAACATGGGTTCTTAGGCTTTGCAGGCAAATGCCTTAAGCTGTAAGCCATCTCTCTAGCCCCTGGATTTAAAAAATATATATATATATATAATTTTTATTTGCAAGCAAAGAGATACAGAAACAGAGAAAGAGTGTGTGTGTGTGTGTGTGTGTGTGTGTGGACATGCTAGGGCCTCTAGCCAGTGCAAATGAACTCCATATGCATGTGTCGCTTTGTGCATCTGGCTTACGTGGGTACCGGGGAATTGAACCCAGGTTTTAGGGTTTGCAGGCAAGCACCTTAACCACTGACACATCTCTCCATCCCAGCTCCTGGATTTTTGTTTTACATGGGGCTGGACATTTAAATGTAGGTACTCAAAGTTGTAGAGCAAGCACTTTATCATCTGAGCCATCTCTTCAGCCACCCCCAGCTATTTTTAATTTTTTAAATTTTTGTTATTTTGGTCTTTGGAGGTAGAGTTTCACTGTAGTCTAGGATGATCTGGAATTCACTATGTAGTCTCAGGGTGGCCTTGAACTTATGGTGATCCTCCTACTTCTGTCTCCCGAGTGCTGAGATTAAAGGTGTGTGCCACCATGCCTGGTTTAAAAAATATATATATATTCTTTTGTCCCCCTGCTCCTTTTACCGTGGGGCCCCTCCTCAGTGGGTTATGGTAATCACTGTGGGGTCATGAAGGCCTCAGTCAGTCCCTGGTGGTATCAGAGAACTCATGTCTCAGGATATTCCTACCCACTCTATGGCTCTTATAGTCTTTCCACTCCTTCCTCAATGTTCCCTGAGCCATGACAAGCTTGTTGGCAGTCAAATTTAATGTTCGCTGTAGACTCTGAATTTCTGTTTTGATAAGTTTTGATTGATCATTGTGCCTGTCGCCATCACTCTGGAACTGGTTGTCAGGCTAGCAGTAAGAGCAGTATTCATGTCACTGCTTCCTGTTCACTTTCTTCTGGGCCCTGGTAAATGTGGTAGAGGTGGCATGTGTCGTGGTAGGCAATTGGTTATCTTCTTGTCTTATTGATAGGCCTTGATTCTTCTTTGTTTTCTCTGGCATCAGTAAAATAAAGCAGATTCTCCCACTAAGAGTGAAAGCAGCCCAAGCTATTTTTGTTGTTTGATTTTTCAAGGGAGGGTCTTAATCTAGCCCTGTCCTGGAATTTACTATGTGGTCTCAGGGTGAACTTGAACTCATGGTGATCCTCCTACCTCTGCCTCCCAAGTGCTGCTATTAAAGGCAGGTGCCACCACATCTGGCTCTTTTTTTTTTTTTTTTTGAGGTAGAGTCTTGCTGTAGCCCAGGCTGACTTGAAATTCACTATATAGTCTCAGGGTGGCCTTGAACTCACAGTGATTCTTCTACCTCTGCCTCCTGAGTGCTGGAATCAAAGGCATGTACCACCATGCTTGACCTGCAAATGCAAAAACATTTCTATTTATTTATCCCTGAAGACTAGACTAGGCCATGCCCTGCAGCAGAAGTGATCTTGTAGGAACCAGGATGATGTCCTCAAGCAATGACAGATGACAGTGATGAAGTGATGAGCAGTTCTAAGGACCATCCTTGAACTCATGGTGATCCTCCTACCTCTGCCTACTGAGTACTGGGATTAAAGGCGTGTGCCACCACACCCAGCAATAATTTTTGATATTTTATATTTATTTATTTATTTATTTGAGAGAGAGAGAGAATAGGCACACCAAGGCCTCCAGCCACTGCAAACAAACTCTAGACGCATGTGTCCCCTTGTGCATCTGTCTTACGTGGGTCCTAAGAAATTGAACCTGAGTCCTTTGGCTTTGCAGGCAAGTGCCTTAACCACTAAGCCATCTCTCCAGCCCTATCCTATTTTTTTTTTAATATTTATTTATTTGAGAGAAAGAGGCAGAGAGAAGAGAGGGAGAATGGGTGTGCCAGGGCCTGTAGCAATTGCAAAGGAACTCCAGATGTATGCACCACCTTGTGCATCTGGCTTATGTGGGTGCTAGGGAATCGAACCTGGGTCCTTAGGCTTCACAGGCAAGCACCTTAACTGCTACCAGTCTTTCCATCCCCTCCGTCCTCTTTTTGATGGCAACTCACTGTGCAGCCCTGGCTAACCTTGACCTCACAATCCTTTTGTCTCGGCCTCTGGATGTTAGGATTACAGACATGCCCCATCATAGCAGGTTTATGGCTGAGTGTTCATTCTTCCCTCCTTGTGTGTATATGTATTCGGTGTGTACATACAAATGGAGGTCATAGGACAACCTTAGGGGTTTGGCCTTTGCTTTCCTCCTTGTTTGAGACAGTGTCTCTCCTGTCGTTGCTGCTGCAAACACCAGAAGAGCTGGCGTGACCTTTGTAATTCTCCTATCTCCATTTCCCACTGCCAGTTGGAGGGTTGGGATTACAGATGTGTATCCCATTGTGTATCTGCCTTTGCGTGGGATCTGGGGATCCAAACTCTACTTGTCCAGCTTGCACGGCAGGTGTTTTTAACCAGTGAGCTGTCTCCCCAGTCTCACTTCACCTTTTCACTCGGGGGAATAACTGTATGGCGGGAGGCACACCGGAAACCCTTGACATACTCTGAGCAAGTGCCTGGACACAGTATGTGGCGGGAGTTCCCAGGCGGTTCATTGTGCATGCGGGGGGATGACACAATGCTCAAAAGGAGGAAGTATTCCAACTGGGGCCTAAAAAGTGATTGGAGCCAGTTAACTATTGGACAACTTCCTTTTAGCTAACATGTCACGGTCAACAACATAGGAACTTCATGTGCAGACGGGCACAGGGAAGAGATGTCCGGTGTTGGCCATAGGCAATCATCACTACAGTACCCTGGTGTGGTGTTTTGATTCAGGTGTCTCCCCCGCCCCATAAAGTTCTGTGCTCTGCCTCCTGAGTGTTGGGATTAAAGGCGTGCCCCATCATACCCAGTATGAGGCTTTTTTATTGAGGGAAGGTCTCACTGTAGCCCAGGCTGACCTGGAACTCACTCTGTAGCCCCAGGGTGGCTTCCTCATGGCACTCCCCTACTCAGCTGGAACTAAAGGAGTGTGTCACAATGCCTGGCTACATGGTTAAATCAGGACCAGGTAGGGGGGGTGGAGACTGAGGAAGGAGGATTGCAGGTTCAAGACCAGTCTAGGTTACATATTGAGAACCTGTCTCAAAAAAAAAGAAAAAAGAAAAAAAAAAGGAGCTGGAGAGATGGCTCGGTGGAAAAGCTTGGTTGAGAAGCCTGATGGCCCTAGTGTGATTCCCCAGTTCCAATGTAAAGCCAGATGAACCAAGTGGCTCATATGTATGGAGTTCATTTGCAGTGGCAAGAGGTTCTCATTCTCTCTCTCTCTCTCCTTGCTAGTAAATAACAAAAAGAGGTAGCCAGCGGGCTGGAGAGATGGTTCAGAGGTTAAGGTACTTTCCTATGAAGCCTAATGCCTGGAGTTTGATTCCCCTCTCCCCATGTAAAACCAGATGCACAAAGTGGTGCATATGTCTGGAGTTCATTTGCTGCCATTGGAGGCCCTCGTGGGCCCATTTTCTCTCTCTGTGGCATGGTGGTGCACACCTTTAATCCCAGCACTTGGGAGGATCACTGTGAGTTTGAGGCCAGCCTGAGACTATTTTCAAGTCAGCCTGGGTTAGAGGGAGACCCTACCTTGAAAAGCCAAAGCAAACAAACAAACAAACAAACAAACAAAGAAACAAACAAATTAGCTAGTCACGGTGCCACACACGTGCAATCTCAGTACTGCAGAGGCCAAACAGGAGGATTGTGAATTTTGGTACTTCTGGTTCCAAACTAGTGGAGCCTCATATCTGGACATTTATGACAGATGGTGTGAATCCTCAGCTAGAAACTTGTCAGTCGCCAGTTGTTTTCCTTAGTCTCTCTGCTCTGGCAAGCAGCACTGTTTCCCTTGCAAGGAACGGATGCCCTGTTTCATCTAGCATCTTAGGCTCAGGGAAGCAGGTCTGGGAAGACCTCTTTTGTTCATCACTCTTTTTCATTTCTTTTCTTTATTTATTTTTAGGTAGGGTCTCACTCTAGCTCAGGCTGACCTGGAATTCACTATGGAGTCTCAGGGTGGCCTCAAACTCACGGAGATCCTCTACCTCTGCCTGCCAAGTGCTGGGATTAAAGGTGGTCGCCACCATGCCCAGCTCACCAATCTTTTTTATTTTAATTAATTATTTATTTATTTGAGAGCGACAGACACAGAGAGAAAGACAGATAGAGGGAGAGAGAGAGAATGGGCGCGCCAGGGCTTCCAGCCTCTGCAAACGAACTCCAGACGCCTGCGCCCCCTTGTGCATCTGGCTAAAGTGGGACCTGAGGAACCGAGCCTCGAACCGGGGTCCTTAGGCTTCACAGGCAAGCGATTAACCGCTAAGCCACCTCTCCAGCCCCACTCACACCTTTTTAAAGTTTTTATTTAATTATTTAGTTGAAACAGAGAGACAAGGAGGCAGATAGAGGGAAAGAGAGAAAGAGGGAAAAAAAAAAGAAAGAGAATGGCCATGTCAGGGCCTCTAGCCACTGCAAACCAACTCTAGATGTAGGCAGCAAGTTGTACATCTAGTTTATGTGAGTACTGGGGAATTGAACCTGGGCTCTCGGGCTTCGCAGGCAAGCACCTTAATCAGTACGCCATCTCTCCAGCCCCGTTCTCGCTCTCTTCCCCTTCTGTGTTGTCTTCTGCTGGTAGTCCTCCAGCGGTAGACAAGGAAGCCCTTCCCCTCCCCTTCCCCCTGCCACCAGCTGGATGGTGACCAATGTGGACCTGGTCCAATCCACATTCTACAAAAGGGGCAATCAAAGAAAGAATCAACAGATAGGGGATAGTAGGCACTGCCAAATACAGTTCTGGGTTTAGACACTGCAGACGACTATTTCACAATTTTACAAAAGATACAAATCCGAGGGACTTACTCTGTTTGGCTAGGGTAAGGTCCTCAGGCAAACAAGAGGGAAAGGAGGAGGGGTACTATGATTGGATTGTTCTTGAACACATGACTGATGGACCCCCTCATCCGTTTACATGACAGCTCTTCAAGAGTTCCATAATTCTGGCGGGGGCGGGTAGCTCCCTAAAGAAAAGAACCAGAAAAAAAAAAAAAAGAAAGAAAAGAACCAGGGGGCTGGAGAGCTGGCTTAGCAGTTAAGTGCTTGCCTGTGAAGCCTAAGAACTCCGGTTGGAGGCTGGAGTACCCAGGACCCACGTTAGCCAGATGCACAAGGGGGCACACGCATCTGGAGTTCGTTTGCAGTGGCTGGAGGCCCTGGTGCACCCATTCTCTCTATCAGACTTTCTCTCTCTGTTGCTCTCAAATAAATAAATAAATAAATAAATAAATAAATAAATAAATAAATAAATAAATAGAAAGAGAAAAGAACCAGGGCGCTGGAGAGATGCTTAGCGGTTAAGGTGCTTGCCTGCAAAGCCAAAGGACCTAGGTTCAATTCCCCAGGACCCACATAAGCCAGATGTACAAGGTGGAGCATGCGTCTGGAATTCGTTTGCAGTGGCTGGAGGCCCTGGTGCGCCCATTCTCTATCTGCCCGACTCTCTCAAATAAATAAATAAAAAGGAAAAAGAAAGAAAGAAAAGAATCAGGGAACTGTTAGGAAGAGAAGGCAAGGAGGAGGATCAGGTCCTGGTAGGAGAAACAAACCAAAATTCAAATGTTTGGAGCCTGCTGAATGAATACTCCTCTCAAATGAGATTGGCATGGGAGTCTCTGGACAATGTGGAGGACCCCATTGACAAATTTGAAGTGATTTTTGAGGTCTCAACTTCACCTTTTAAAATGCATTGTAATTTAAACCCGTTGAAAAGAGAAACAGTGCCGAGCGTGGTGGCTCATGCCTTTAATCCCAGCACTCAGGAGGCAGAGGTAGGAGGATAGCCATGAGTTCGAGGCCACCCTGAGACTCCATAGTGAATTCCAGGCCAGCCTGGGCTAGAGTGAGACCCTACCTCGAAAAACCAAGAAAAAAAAGAAAGAAAGAAAGAAGAAGAGAGAAACAGTGTTTTCAATTTCAAACAGAGGAATCAAATATGCATATTTTTAGGGCTTTTTTTTTTTTTTTTTGCATCTGCGCAGTTATAGCACTGTTAGGCCCTCAGGGAATAGCCCTCCTTCAGAAACCAGAATTGTCCTTGACACCTTCCCCCAGACCCTCTCCTGCCAGTGCTGGCGACACATTCAGCCTGTATGCATGTCCTCCTCTGCTTGAAATCCAGCGAGCACCCTACTTTTTCCTGCCTATTTCAGCTCCACCTACCTTTTCAAGTGTGCCTCAAGCCCCACATCCTTCAGTGTCTAATTAAGGCACCCCCTGTGTCCCTTAGATTCAGTGTGACACTGTAAGCCCTGGAGACCACCGTTCAATTTCTAACATTGCTACCAATTCTCCCTGTGACCCCTCTGCTGAGTCATTTCCTCTCTCTGCAGGTCCATTTCCTCTTCCGTAAAATGAGGCTTGGACTGATCTGTTAGCAAGGGGACACTCTCCTTCCTTCTGACCCCCTCCCCTTCTTGACTTCCAACTAAGAGGTGTGTTTGCTGTACTGGCCAGATTCTACCATTATTTCAGTGATTCAGAAATTCAGGAGTCCATGATGTTCTTCCACTGCTAAATGGGAGGCCTTGAAGGTCAGTGCTCAAATTGGGGGAGTTCTTTCTCACGCCCAGAGATGAATCCATCCTCTTTCTGCCCCTCTCCCTTCCTTAATCCCTGCCTAGCAAGGACTAGCATGGGGGGGGGCGTGGGGAGAGGGACAGGCCACTCAGATACAGAGCTTAGCAAAACAAGTTCTCTGTGGGATTGGACCCAGCGCAGGTCAAAGCTCCAGGGGATCCTGGCTTGGTACCAGGTAGTAGACAGAGGAGGGGATTTGAGCATCCAAGGTCTCCCTGGCTGCCTGTCACCTGCACTCGGGCTTCTCTTCCAGACTTGGCTGAGTACAGAGCTGGGCACCTGGAAGAAATGCCCTGACTGAGTGTGGCAAAGAAGAAAGACACATTTGGCTGTGTGATTACTTGTTAAGCAGAACAGGGACATTCTGTAAGGAACAGGAAAGAATGGTCCTAACGTATCTGAATGAACACTTTGGCCTCACAATGGTAGCTTCTGCTGTAAGGACTATGATGGTTGCATTTCTAAAACCTCTATTTATTTATTAGAGCGAGAGGGAGGCCAGATAGAGAGAAAATGGGCATGCCAGGGCCTCTCACCACTGCAAACGAACTCCAGATGCATGTGCCCCCTGTGCATCTGGCTCACATGGGTCCTGGGGAATTGAACGGGGGTCCTTAAGCTTCTCAGACAACTATCTTAACCTCCAAGCCATCTCTCCAGGATGGCTGCATTCTTTAAAACCAATGCCTAGGAATATGAGCTCGCTAGAGTGCTCAGTGACATTTGTATTGCAGCTGTTTCCTCAGAGTACCTGAAAAAAAAAAAACTCAGAGGAGAGATGGCCTAGCACTTAAGATGCTCACCTGCGAAGCCTAAGGAGCCAAGTTTGATTCCCCAGTATCCACGTAAGCCAGATGCACAAGGTGGCACATGTGTCTGGAGTTCATCTGCAGTGACTACAGGCCTCTTTCTCTTGCTCTCTCTCATAAATAAATAAGATATTTTAAAGAAAAAAGACCCAGAGGGACCCTAGCTCCTCTTGTAATGTGGGGCCATGTGAGGAATTGAGGAAGATTAAAACCCTTGGGGGGGGGGGGGCTTTGTCATACTATGGGCCTGGTAAATTACCTAAGGGTTCCATCTCTTACCAGGACTAGAGGAGCAGTCAGCTAAATGGGGAGGCTGCCTGAATTTTCCAACACCCATGTGACATTGGAGCTGGGAAGTTTGTGCATCTGCATAAAGTAGGTACATGAGAGCAGGCTTTCCACAAGGTGTTTTCTGACTCAGGCATGTCTCCAACTGGCAAGTGTGGACCCAAGTGCCACCTTCTTGAATTGTTTCTAGAAGAATAATAAGCCCATTTCATCTTTCTCCTTCTCAGGATGTCACTTTGAGTAGTCAGGAGATAGCAATCTGTTAGCAATAATACTGTTGTTACTCTGTGTATATAATATATATATATTTTTCCTGAGACAGTCTTATCATGTTGACCATGCTGGTCTTTAGCTCATGGCACTTCTCCTGGCCCAGCCTTCTAAATGATGTGTGATTGTATGTATGAACCAACATGACAGGCTGCCATGGTTGTATTTTATTTTTTAGTATTATTTTGCTTCATGGTTAGGTTTTAAATAGGTACTTTCATTTTCTTTTGCCAAGAGCAAATAAAAACACACTTTTCCCTTGCAGCTCATACAGAAATTCTGTATGATTTTTCCAGACTGGTTTGAAAGTGTTCAGGGTCCACTGCTGTGCACCTGGCTCACATGGGTCCTGGGGAATTGAATGGGGGTCCTTCAGCTTCTCAGACAAACATCTTAACCTCCAAGATAGAAGTCTTCCCCCATCCCCAGGTTGGGGATCCATGCTTCAAAAAAAAAAAAAGTAAATCCAGACTCTTCATAAAAATGAACAGTTTTATTATTGCTATAAAAGTAATACATTTTGTTTATATAAGCACTACTTGGAAAAAACCATAAAAGTATAAAGAGAAAAACAAACATCACTCTAATATTAGAAACCTAGATATAACTACTTTTAAGGCCCTTTCCCCCATATATTGATACAAAACTATGCATGCAAAATGTTCCCAATACGCTTATGGTATGTATTCAGGAACATACTGCAAAAATAATTCTGTACCTTACTTATATTATAAAAGCAAACCACGAACTATTAGATTTTTGGTTTCTTTCCTCCACCACATTGTCTGGATATTGACACAAAACTATGCATGCAAAATGTTCCCAATATAGTTATAATGCATATTAGGAACACATCGCAAAAACAGTTTAGCATCTTTCTTTGACTGTGGTGCCACAGCTCAGAGGTAACCGACCTTTACGCATTTGGTAGACACCCCCCTAAGCTTTTCCCCATGGGATCAATGCAAAACTATGAATGCAAAATGTCCCCAATATATTCATAGTACATATTAGGAACACATCGCAAAAATAGTTTAGCATCTTTGTTTCTTCCCTCCCCTTCTCTCCCTCCCTCTCCACTCTCCTTCCTAGCATTTTGCTGAGGATTAGATTCAGGGTCTTGTGCATTCTCTCTTACACTGAGCCATACCCCTAGCCCTTGGCATCTTTGTTCAATGACAAGTCACAGAAATACTGAGAGACAGCCATCATAATGTAGTTCCTCATAACGTTGTTATCTATACATGGCTACTATCTAGGCAAACCAAGATACAAAGGAGGGAAAAGATATCACAAAAAATATCTTCAGAAATATTTTAAATGAAAGCATCCTATTCCTTTACACTAGACAAACCATATTTATTTATGTTAGAGATTCAATATGTTCCTATTTTCATTTTAAAATGACTGAAATGAAAATAGACCTGGTGGTACAGGACTGTAATCTGCTACACATGAGTCTGAGTCAGGAAGACCACAAGTTCAAGGCTTACCTGGGCTAAGAGTGAGTTTAAGGATAACCTGGGTCAATCAGTGAGATTATGTCTCAAAAAAGTGTTAAGTCAGGCTTGGTGGAGCATTCCCAGCAGGTGGGAGATGAAAGCATTAGGAGCCAAAGTTCAAATCCGGCCTCAGCTTGTACAGCAGATCTGAAGCCAACCTGGGCGCCTTGAGACCCATTCTTAAGTAAATTTAAAAAAAAATACCATACTGAGATTAACATAATTTTCTTTTTCTGTGACTTTCTGAACTTGTAGATTTTTGTTGTTTCTGACCACTTATGTGACTCAACAAAGATGTGCCTGTATAGTTTGAGTAAAAATATGTTATTATTCTATCCTAAAATGTGTTGGATATGGTGGTGCACGCCTTTAATCCTAGCTCTAGGGAGGCAAATGTAGGATCGCTATGAATCCGAGGCCAGTCTGGGACTCCAGAATGAGTGCCAGGTCAGCCTGGGCTAGAGTGAGACTTTACATTTACATTTACATTTCAACTCACCAGATAGAAACTGAAAGCAATAAGACGCCTCTCCTTATACTCCTGTGGAAATGAAACTCATGCCCACCCTTCCATGGCAACGAGTTTCCTCTTTGCTTAGGGCTTACTTTTCTCCGATCTTTTCCTAGGTTGGTCCTATAATACTTACCACATGTATTCCTATGAAGTCAAGCGGCTCCCAGACCTTTCAGTTATCAATCTGTCACAAGTGCACAGTGGTATCTCGTGACATGATGATCCCCGAGATGTCTGAGGTCTGCGTATCTTTGACCCCCAATTTCTGTATCTCCCATGACCCTTAAAGACTACTTAGAGAATTATGTTTGACAACACAACAACAACAAAAAACATGGCATAACAGAACAGCACAATGAAAAAAGCAGAGAAGGAGAAAGCATTTGGTCTAAACCCTACTTCCATTACGCAATGAGCATTTTTGTTTTGTAGGTTCCTTCTAATTTCTGTTACTTTTCAGCTAATGGAGTCCATGTGACCCTGTGACCTTGATTTTTGAAAAACTTATTATCCTATGTATTTTTTAGATAGTCTTTATAATGACTACTTGTGAGGGCCAAAAAAAGGTTTTATTGGGCTAGCCACTAAATTAAGCCCTCTGCTTGGACCTTCTGTTTGTCCCCTCATGAGGGTATTTTGGCTGAATCTACTTTAAAAAAAAAATCAAAGAGCAGAAATTTTAAATGAATTTACATGGGCTTTCTTGGTTTGTGCAAGGTGGGTGATCTCTAGTTAGTACTTCGTAATTCTGAGACCAATCAACTGGGAAGTGTCTAGCTCATGTTAAGACGAGATACTTTCACTCACACCTTTTCGAACTGAACATACCTGCACAGCCCTACTTCTTGCTCTAGGCACTAAGGAGTAGATGTCTGATGACCAGGTAAGGCCTAGCTCACACAGTATGGAGTCTGGATGAGGCTGCCACACACATGCAGAAGCCTTCCCCCTGCCTTACTCTATCTTTCAAAGTTGTTGCAAATAACTAATATGAAAGCATTTGGAAAAGAAGGTAAGTGAAGGAGAAAAAGGCAAGATGCTGAGGGTTTCGATGGCACAGCAATCTGGCCTTGGGGTAATAATAATGTGGCCCAGAAAGCCTGCGCAGCGGAGGTGGGGGTGAGGGACAGGTGAGGGAACTGCCCTGGGAGAATCAGACTTCAAAGCAACCATTCCCAGCTCCCTGACTGCAGCATTGAGGCCAGGACCTCCTCTCCAAACTGCTCAGATAATGGAGCTCCATCGTGTAAGGGGAGTTCTCTAAGGCTCTAAGGCCCACAGGAAGTGGAAGTCTTTCAGGGTTCCTCCCTAATGATTCAATTTATTATCCCCACTGGGCCTTAAGCCCTTTTGAACTTGTGGAGGAGATTTAGTCGTGGAGCCAAGAAGGGAAGCAGATAGGTGAAAGATTAGGAAAGAGCTAGCAGATCCTTGTTTATTCAGTGAGCGAGCAGCAGCTAATGGGTAGGCATGAGCAGGCTGTGCTGGGGCAGGGAGATATATATTTGCTATGGTTGGTGTACACACAGTTTTTCATTAAGAGTTATGTAATAACTCTAAGTACAAACACATACATAAATCTCTGGGGTTATGAGAGATACTGCTAGCCAATGGGAGATATATCTCGAAAAATTCATGCCATCTTGGATATAGTCCCCAGCTCTTCTTTTAATTCCTATCAACACATATTTGTTGATCCTTCCCAAGCATGCCTTTTGAACTTATTTTTGTTGTCATATTGCATTCCCTCTGAAAAGCTGCCTGTAAATTAACTTGCATCTTGTAACATCATGTTTTCTCCAAGTGTTGCCCTTAACTGTACAAGATTTGAGGAACCCCTTCCCTTGCTGTTCCCTGTGCCTTGATAAGTTGATAGGTATAGTGTTTTAGAACAGTCAGCAAATAACATGCACTGCCGAGTCCTTATTAGTTTTTTTGTTTAATTGGACAGTTGCCCATATTAATGGGAATCAAAAGCAACATACAATTATTCCATCTCCCAGAGCTGGAGTATATCCAAATGTTTTCCTGTTTAGGGTTCTACTTTTGTCCTTGTCTGTGTGCATGCATAAATTTTTACAGAGTTACAACCACTGCCTTTTCTGTTTTCCCTGGTTATTGGCATGTAGTTTTTTTCCAAGTAACATTGACACACATCTGTTCGAATCAATTGATGCTCCCATCGTGACTGACTCATTTGGTGGGAAAAACAAGTTTACATGCCAACTAGAACAAAAAAAAAGCATGGGTATGGGGGTCAGCAGGAAGGAAAATGGTGGAACAGGACTGTTGACTTACAGATCATAAAACACTTTCCAGTAACATGTTTAAAGGATGTATAATATTACACTTAGTGATTGATTATATTTTAACTCCCCCCAATTCGGTGGTTTTCAATACCTAGTGAGGTAAAATGCATATAAATTACAGCTTTTGAAAGATGATTGCATTTTCTTGAAACAGGAGTCTTCTGTGTTCATATTCCCGCCAGGATTTTTGATGCACAGTTCCTTTATCAGGGGGGGAAAAAAAAAAACCCAGTATTAGTAACTCAAGATTCTGGGTGCCTTCAAAAATATCCCTGTTACTGAAATTGTTATAGAATCGTGTTCAATTCCAGGCTAACAAAGTTACCTGCATATCTTGTCCCACAATTTACAGAAACGTCAGAGATTAGATTTAGAGCTGGGCTAAGCTTTTTCTAGTTTTAAGAGCCTCGCCTGTCTAATAAACTTTATACAATGCCACGTGCACGTAGCTTCCTCACTAACAAATAACATGTGTTGGGGGAAAAGGAGAAAACAATGGAGAGGTGCCTCTTGCATGTGTAACAATGGATCAATTAATCTGGCAACTATAAACTAAATCACTTTATACAAGTCTCCCACACACTATGATGTACATTTAGCAATGTTGAAAAAAACAATTTAAAAGGATACCTTAGGGAGTTGTAAAAGAGAATTTATAGTCTGGAACTAATTACGATCTTCTTAATTGACACTGAAATGTTTGGCTAAAATATTGCTTTATTCACATTTTTGCCCTTGGAAGAAACTCCAGGCACATCACAATTCGACTGTGTTAAAGGTGCAAGGCATATTGTGAGTTAGAACAGGGTGCTGAGCAGTCAGGGTGTTGTGTGGGTGAACTCAATTTTGGTGCTCTTGGGAATTCTGGCCAAAGGCCCCTAGGATTCTGGAAGGCAGTGCTCCTAAATCAGGATACTTCTCCCCTGCCCCCGTGAAGCCCCCACCGTTCCTAATCTCACCTGTGTCTTGCTGGTGCTGGCTGGAGGGAGCAGCAGAACTTGGGGTCCTTCGGGGTGGGGTGTTCATCTAGTATCCTGTGGCACTCTCTTCTGGATTAAGGAAGAACCCTGCTGTGTGGGGAAAGGAAGAGGAGTTGATGAGGAGCAAAGAGCCCCCCCCCCAAGGGGCTAGGTGGGGGCAGAACCTGGGAGAACAGGGCCTCAAGCAGCTTGGGGTAGGTAGGGGCGGACTGGGCCTGGCCTAGGTATTGGTGCTCCCGGAGCCAGAGGGTCCATTTGGCAAGGACCCAAGCCACTTCCCTCCCCACCCCTCCACTGGCAGCCCAAGCGCAAAGGAATCTGGGAGAGTGGTGCTTTGCAAGGACACTGTCTCCCTGGAACTCAGGGCCTCTCCCAACTGAAAAACTTATGGGGGACCACGCCCAGCCTCATGGAGGAAGATAACTTAAAGGTAGCTGGTTCAGATCAGAGGGCTGCGTGGTTTATTTTTTATTATTATTTTCCTTAAAATGAGGGTGGGAAAAGATTTGGCCTTCCTTTGTGTTTCCTTATACTCCTTTACCTGCCCATGCTCCAAATTAAAAGAGATATATCTAAAGTGATCTCCACAAAGCGATACTTCACCGGGAGAATTAACCCCTTTTTCTAGGCCAGCTGTTAAGTTCCTTCTTGACTCTGGGTGTAGTTTTCTCAAAAGGCCAGTCCATTGAGGGGCAATGGCTTTAGACGACAACAGGGGCACGGCACTAATTAGCCACAGCTCAGTTTCATAGTCACAAAGGGCTCTTGAGTCAACAGCTCTGGTGCTACAATTTTTCCCCCAGGGGCTATCAAGCCAGTGCAGGCCTCCCGAACTGCCCGCCCATAGTGACAAAGGTGTCCTTGAAGCTGTGCCTTCGAGGCGGAATGCTGGGATGATTTGGGAGAAAGGGTACAAATAAGCTAGAAAAGCAGACCGGTTCACCATGTAGGGCTTCAGAACTGAAGGTCATGCCTTCCCATGTCACCTGGGGCTCACTGCATGCAAGACCCCGACCCAGTACGGGGCCCGATTTTTTTTTTTAATGCCTGAGATGTTGGGGGCAGAGGTGTGGGGAAAGGACCTCTTAATCTTTCCAGAACTCAGAAGTCCTTTCTATCTTAAGCCCCCTTTAAGGCGATCAAGTGAAATCACCCTTCCTGCCTACCCTTACTCTTGGTTGGGACCTCCGCCCGTTTGTAACTGGGGACTGAAGACGATCTCTGTTCATAGCTGTCCTGCTATGTTCTAATAGGTGATGGGGAAGTGCTTTTGCCATTATTTTGTTGTTGTTGTTGTTGTTGTTGAACTTTGGCAGTGAAGGGTGTGTTAAAATGTTGTTGTGCCTTAGTCTGGACTCTCGCTCCCCCTGGGGTTGATGCTGCAAGCGGTGGATTGAGACTTACCTGGCGGGTGGGCCCGTGTGGAAGTCCCAGACTTACTCTGGCAGCGGAAACAATACTCCAGAGCCCCAAACGCTTACTGCAGTACTGTTCCCGCTGCTAGGGCACGGCTGAGCATGGGGCACCACGTCCCGTCGACCTCCGTGCTCCTCCTGACGCTCCCTTGGTTCGGCCCGCGCCCCCTCCCAGCAACGCAGTATAAGCCCTCCCAAGTCCAAGGCCATGGCGCAAGGGCAGTGCGCAGACCCGCAAGGAAGAGAGCTAAGCCCTTGACCACCTACCTGCTCCGGAGTTGGACTTTCAGGAAACAAATGTTGCCCGGTCTTATCCTGCAGATCGCCGCCTTCTACTTTCCCCACGAAGGGGTGAGGCAGCGCTTCATGTTTTGAACATTTCAAGACTCCAAAACATGAATTGCTGCTGCATCCCCTCGGGGTCAACGAAGGGGGAGTTGTCACACCGGGGGACCTGCGAAGGGGGACAATCTCCCTGGGTAGAAGGAAGCCCCACCCCGCCCCACCCAAGAGGCAAAAGTTAAAGAAAATGCAGGATTAGGGCTACGCATCACTCTACATGGATGTACTTTTTATTAGTCGTTTTCTTCCCAGGATCTTAAGGCAGAGTGAAGGGCGTGGCTTTCATTCAATCTTTCTCTCTCTCTCTCTGTCTCTCTTTCTCCCTCCTCCCTCCCAGTATGGTGGGAGATAATTAAGGTGGAAGAGACTCTTACCTAGGAAAGTAGAGGAAAAATAAGATTAAATAAATTGAGACAATTGGGCGATATTTGGATCACTCTAACCAACTTCAAAGTCTTGGTGAAACTTGTCCCTGCTGTGTATCATTCATTTATTGGAAATAGACGCAGAAAACTTACAGGATAACCAAAACCCCTCTTGTTAGCATCAGCAGATTTGAATGCCACATAGATTTGTCTATGCAAGCACAGACGTCCTCTTTAAACTCAAGGCCAGTAGTTTTAGCCTTTTTTTTTTTTTCTTCATTCTTGCAGTAAACACCTTGCTTTGAGTTATTTTTCAAGGCAAGCAATGAGAGAATTTTCTCTAGATAAAAATACCTGGATGTCTTCACATCAAGCTGGTGAGGCAAACATAGTTATAAATAATTTATACCTATCAATGCCACTAATTAAAACTCAAATCAAGAAGTTTAATTACTTGATGTCAAATCGCTCCTTCCGGTCTCAAGCAGCACCACAGAAACTCTTTCACGTCCTGAAATGGCCGCATTGTGCATACTTCTTAATGATTAACTCATTAGATACCACTTGTTTTTTTTTAAAATGGACACACATTTGTAATAAGTTACATACATTCTCCCTTTGTTTCAACAAAATATTCAAGTCAGCTTTAAAAAACTCCGTGCACCCTCAATCACAAACCTAAAAATTAAAGCTACAAAACTAGACTTTGAACGTTAAATACATTTCTGTACATGTAAACAGATTTACTATAACTACGTCTCCTGTTTTGTTTCATTTTAAAATTATGTTTTTCAAAATTAGTACAATGGTGCTGTGTCCTATGTATTAATTAAATGTACAGAGTATTTAATGAATATAAGTACAAAGTTGTTTACACGTCAGACTGGGGTGGAGGGCTAACAAATACACTGTAAGAATAAACAAAGCCATCAATAATCTCACTCCCTAAATCGGGACAATTAAATGTTTCTAAATTCCATAGTCTTGGCTATGATTTTTACAAGGAACTTTTACATTGACGTTTGGGAATAATGGAGAAAAAAGGTGTCGATGGTTGCCCTTAAAAAGAAAAAAAAGAACATGTTTAGCAAATGTACATTTATATTTGAGAAGTTCATAACTTTCTCCCAATTAAATTTTATGTGCCACAAAAATATGTGAACCATCACATCAGACATTAATCACTCTTAATTTAGCATTTCCTTACTTAGAAAAACAAAAGTTCATTCGAAATAACAACAGTATCAAAGGCGAAGGCCCTTCTCGATTGCTTTGTAAGCGAACACACCGAAATCGAATTCACATCTTTTACTTCTTTCTTCTCTTCCAGTGTCAGTACAACGACTTAAAGCCTTAAAAAGCCCCCTCGGTTTCCTGGTTTATGTATTCCCCCTTGAACTAAACCTTACTTACGAAAGAAGAGTACAAAGTGGCATCTGGTCCCTTCTGGAGTGTCGTTCGCTGATACAATAGACAAAGGATCAATACTTTGGAGTTACTATAGCCCCACCCCCTCCAGAACTGCGACGTTTTGTCAAACAATTTAAGAGCCAAAGAACACGATTCTTTGGCCGTATTTTAGAACGTTTTGTGTTGGAATGCTGCAGATATCTCGTACCCGCCCTGAACACACGATGTACACATCCTCGGCGCATTAGGGCGAAACTAACAATGTCACGTCTCCTCCAGGGAAAACTGAACAACCTTGAAGTTTTAATTCGCGAGAGATAATGTCAAAATTAATCCCACATTTTTTTCCAAGACTTACTTTACTGCTTACAAATTTGAGGCGCCAAAAGTCCATTTACATTCTGTCAAACCCAGGCAGCCGCTCCCCAGCCGGGCAAGATCAACAGAGGCCACTGCCCCTGACTTACTTTTTCTGTCCCCTCCCCTCCATATTTACTTTTTACCTTTTTTTTTTTCAGTTTCCTGAGAACAGTTCTGGCCACACTCATTTGTTGTTGGACATTTTAAAGGTCTGTTTGGGCCCCCTTCCACCCCGATCTGCAAACGGGCTTTCGAACCCCAGAGCGACCCTGAACTTTTCCCCCCGAGTTAGCCCCACATCGGCTACAGCCTGCAGTCTGTAACGTTATGTTTGGGGAACACGCTAGGCAAGGAATCCCTTTAAAAAAAAATCAAACATCGCATGTCACCTCTCACTCCACTCGAAAATGGCGCCGAAATCGAAGAACTTCTTCAATTTCATTGTAAGCTTTTTGCAAAGGGTTCTGGGATTTTCCTGCGAAGCTGCTCCGCCGCGTCCTTAAGCTAGCGGCCGAGCGAGCCAGCCGGAGAGAGGGAGGAAGGAAAAGGTGGGTGGAGAAGCGGAAAGAACGGCGGACAGACAGACAGCGAGACAAACTGACAGAGCGGGCGGGCGGGCGGGCGGAGGGCTGCCGCGGGGAGAGCGGCCCGGGACTGGTGACAGGGCGCGGGATGCCTTGGTGGCGGCACTGGGGACGCGCTGTGCGCTGGCTGCACCGGAGCTCGGCGAGGCGACAGCGATTGACCACGACGGCGGCGGCGGCGGCGGCGGCGGAGCGGAGCCGGGCGAAGGGCTGGAGCCAAGCGCACCTCGGGAGGCGACCGGGAGCAGCCAGCGCCGAGCCTGTTGCCCCGGCCCTAGAAAAAGCCGGCTCCGGGGGCGTGGCCTGGCGCGGCCCGCGTCCCCGCCCCCCGCTTCTCCCGCTCCCCTCGGGGCCCGGGGGCGGAAGGGGGGAGAAGGGGGGGGAGGAGGGCGCCAAGCGCCACGGCCTTGGCCCTCAGCCGGGAAGGGCCGAGGAGGACGTGGACGCCTAGAGGAGCCAAATACAGAGCCTAAGGAGTTGGGATTAAGTGTGACCCAAAGCGAGAGTGCCCAAAAAGCAATGTCACAGACACACTGTAGCGCAGCGCACACCCAGAGATCCAGGGTCTCGGCTACCCCGCGCTCACCCAAGCCCTTCTCTCCTCTTGTCCCTGGAGCTGCCAGGCGGGCACCTGGTGGCTGAGCAAAGCCACTGGGAGCTGTGCTTCCTGGGGTGCCTAAAACAGGACTGCAAACCAGGGACCTCACACAGCAGGCTTGGCACTCTCCACGCCTTGGGGTTCTGAGATGTGGGGGCTCCCCTACCAAGGCCGCTCTGCCAAGTCTCACTGGGGTCGAAGAGCCCTCTAAGTCCAGGCTGAGCACTGGGGGGTCACCGCGTGGAGGCAGGGATCAACATGTGCGGTCCTAGAAGAGAGGTTTGAAAGCTTTTTTTTTTTGGAGGCTGGAGCTGGGTCTGAGGAAGGAGCCTTTTCTCTGCGCGCTTAGATAGTCTCAGGGATGATACTCTTTTGTTGGTGTGAGAAGGATATTGACATTGGAAGGATGATCTTACTCTTACACGATGCATAAAATGTGGAGGTGAGATGTCTCCATGGCCACAACTCGCAAACGATGCCCTTAACGCGTGCACACATTCAGAGCGAAGAGAGAACGTGTTGCAACATTCTGGTAAACAGTTGTCGCATCCTGCCCTGCCGGGGAGCTCCTGGTACAGTTTTGTTCAACTTTCTTGTATATTTGCAAAATGTTATACTTTTTTGCAAAAGCTAGGAGAAATCCCTTATAAAAATAGCGCCAGGACTTTAAACGTGAACTTGGCGTCGTTCTCTCTCGTTCCCGGGTGGAACAAATCTTTGAACCAACAAGGCTCAAGCTCAGACGGATCTGGACGGGTAGAGTAATGAGCAGCGCTGACCCATAGCTGTCACATCCTCAGACACCAGAGGAAGGCCCGAAGGGGCCACGGAAACCTCGGCGCAGGTGGGGAACGGGACCCCCGGAGCTGCCTGTCGCGCTATCCTGAGAACAGGGGGACTTGCTGCTGTTCCAGCAGCTCTGGGCGACACCCTTGCCTCCGCGGGGACACAGACGTGGTGAGCTCCATTGGCCGCGCTGCGGACGAGCCGAGAAATGCTGCGGGTCCCCAGGAGCAGAGCTGTATGCTTGGAGACGCGGCCGTGGCCGGAGTCCCCCACATTCAGGGACAAAAGCCCCAGTTGTCGCTGCGTGTCCAAATGCGCGCAGGATCGTGGAGGACCGCGTGCCGGAGCGGGGCAAAAACAAACAAACAAACAACAACAAAAACCCAACAAAAGCTATTAGGTGCCCAAAGAAAGCAACAGTGAAATCGGTCAACAGACACACGCACATGCAGTCTAAAACACAAATATAAACCACGAATCCCGCCGTGATTCCCGCTCGAGTGTTTTGGGCTGCGGGATTCTCTCGCGTGTATTTTGCGGTGATATTTCTGCCGAGCCGATGTAAAAGTTGAACTTGAATTGTGCAAGGGCTCTCTTAAAGACGCAAAGAGTGGCACGACTCTCTTGACCTCATGTGGGTGCCCTGAACTTTTTTTTTTCTTTTTATGGGGTGGGGTGGGGGCTCGAGTGAGTCTTCCAGAATCTGAAAAACACTTTGGCAAAATTAAGCAAAAAAGATTTTGCAAACGAAGCTTTCCTTTACAGGAAAGGGTCTGAAAGAACTGATAATGAGGACAGTTTCGGTGGGAGACTATTATGAAGAGTTAGTTTCCCTCCTAACAGCGTGGACAGGGTTGAAAGTGTCGGGCTGTCAGACGTGACAGAACAAGCTTCTGAATCTCAGATCATTTATGAAGGTCCGGTGTCCTTGGGGTGAAAGACTCTCTTTTTGGGAATTTTAAGGCTCGGTGTGGTGGTTCAGTTTGTTTGGATTGTTGCATGTAAGCAAGCCTTCATATCCCTACTTAAATTCCAGAAGATTCCAGCGCTGTAAGATGAAAGTTGAATTTGTGACACGTCTTCTAAAGAAAAATGGCAACGGCTTTCTTTATTAAACTCCTTTTGCTACATCAGCATATTAAGAGAGCCAGTTGAATATTGATGAATTCTTTGAGGGTGAGTAATATGGCTACAGGCCCAAGAAAGTGAGGGAGGGCAGGCTTAAGTATTTACTCAAGTGAACAATCTTCAAATATTTTTCAAAGATGGTGTCTCAAAGATTTTCTTAGGACTTCTGGAGCAAACCCTGATTCTGCAAAGGGCTTCTCATTTATAAGGCCCTTCACATCTTGAAATCCACCAGACAAAATTGCCCTAAAAAAAAGTGTTCAGAAGATCAACCTGGGCTTAAAAGGGGAACACAGCTCACCAACGAGAGTGTTAGAGAACTTCTAACTGGGAAGTCAGGCAATTTTTCAGTAGGCAACTCAGACCCAGAAACTAAATACACACCATATACAATTCATTTTTTTTCACTTCTGAAATATTATTTTAAAATGAATATTTCCCCCCCCATCGCACATTTTTTTCTTTCAGTTTTTTTCAATTTAAAATTCGGAAATTATCTTGATGAGAAATAATTCTAGCCGGGCATGGTGGTGCACGCCTTTGATCCCAGCGCTGGGGAGGCAGAAGTAGGAGGATCGCCCTGAGTTTGAGGCTGCATAGTGAATTCCAGGTTAGCCTGGACAAGAGTGAGACCCTACCTCGAAAAAACAAAAAGAGAAAAAAAAATAATCGTACTCATCCAGAGAAGAGAGTTTTTAGCAACACTTGGGAGGATCTTAAGGTATAATTGAGGAAAATTAAATAGCCTGAGCCTGGAGATGTTCAACAAGAAAGAATATATAAAGAGGCATTTGGGGAAAATGTCTTGGAAAAATAACTGTAGTCTTTGGAAATAGGTATTAAGTAATCAAGTTGAACTGAAATTTCTTCTTCTTTTTTAATTACCAAAAAATTCTAAAACTTGACAGCTTGAATTTTAAATAGAAATGTTTTATGATTGTGTTTTTATGTGAAGGCCTTTAGTCTGGATAACAAGATTTTCCTTAGGTTGTAAATATCCAGAAGTCTTTGGAGAGATAAGATCAGGATACAGTTACAGATTTAACAGAAGGAAAACAACTGGAATCGTGTTATGAAGCTTCTACTGTGTTGTTTGTGAAGGTCTTTTTTTCCCCCCAGAGTTCAAGCAAAGGCTAGAAGTGAATAGTAACTATATAATAATTCTTGTCCAGTGAACAAACTAAACCAAAAATATAGTGCCCTTTGGTAATTTTTATTTTCCTTGATAATGTTATGTATGATTTAAAAAATAAAAAACTGGTTCCTTAAAACAACAAAAAACTGGTTCCTTGAGAACCTTAACTTTGCGGAAAGTTTTTAAATCTTGACTTTTTCACCACCATGAGCTCACCAAAAAAAGAAAAAAAAAAAGGAAAGAAAAAAAGGAAAGAAAAAGAAAAAGAAAAAGAAAAAAAAAACTTTGAATGAATTAGTAACTTTTTCCTTTCTGTCAAGGAGGTTGTGTCTTTTGATCTCAAGATCTGCTTTCCTTCCCAAAGACACACACTGGCAGTCTTCAGTGCTGCTGGGATTTCTTCTTTAAACACAGTATGTTTTCTTGTTGGGTGTGTACTATTATTGTCGTAATAATGTCTGGATTTCTGCCCATTAAATCAAAGACCATTTCAGATGACAGAAATGATCAGTCTTTTGCACAAAGGAGGGCCACAGCGAAGGGGTGTAGGGTGGCCTTCATCTCCCTTGATATTGTGTGACCAGGGTGACTGTGCTGTCAGTGAACATGACTTGCTTTCTGGTCAGTGTGAACTGATAAGGACAGGATAAAATAAATTAAAAAAAATAATGACAGAAACTTGGAGACAGAAAACCCATCTCTCTCTCTTTTGGTTTCTTGAGGTAAGTTCTCGCTTTCTAGCCCAGACTGACCTATACAGTCTCAGGGTGGCCTTGAACTCACAGCGATCCATCAACCTCTGCCTCCTGAGTGCTGGGATTAAAGGTGTGTGCTAGAAAACCCATCTTTTATGTGCATAAAAATATGGTGATCGATTTAACTTTACACTTTGGTTACTTTTTTGGAACCTAATTATGAAAAAAACCCTAAAAATAAAAGGGAACCGCAATATAGGTCAGTGCCTCAGTATATCAAATCTCCCTGAACACAGGGAAATGGAAGTGCTTTTGGACAGTCCGTTGCTCCATTTATATTTTTTAAAAAGTTGAAAAAAAAACCTAAAATGAACAAACCAAAAAAAGTGCTGGGCCCAAGGAAGTCCTGAGGTCCTGAAAAAGCATGGCACGCTGCCAAGCCTGAGTGATATCACTCTCAGGCTCTGGCTGGGGGCTGGGAGGGGAGAATACCCCTGGGGGCAAATAATATCTTACTGGTAAGAGGGAAGAGGGAACGGGAAGTAGAAGGCTGCTAAAGGAGGCTACCCTTGCTTAAAACCAAGATGCACTTATGTGCTTTCCAAAGAACAGCATGCTTGGTTGTAATCCAAGAGGACAGATTCACGTAAAAAACCGAAACAGTTCTCGGATAGTTAAGACTGAACTATCTAAAACTCACTCAAGGTTCATTTTTTAAAATATTGTTTTGCCAGGCATGGTGGTGCATGCCTTTAATCCCAGCACTTGGATCACTATGAGTTCGGGGCCCACCCTTCCACTATATAGCGAATTCCAGGTCAGCCTGGGCTAGAGTGAGACCCTACCTCGGAAAAAGTGATCAGTAAATAAATAAATGTTTATGTCTGTGAGAAAGACACACACACACACACACACAGAGAGAGAGAGAGAGAGAGAGAGCGCCAGAGAGCATTGACACACTCGGACCTCTTGCCCATGTAAACGAACTCTAGACAGACATACCATTTTGTACATTTGGCTTTAAGTGGATACTGGGGAATCAAACCCAGCCTGACAGGCTTTGCAAGAAAGTTCCTTTAACCAGTGAGCAGTTTCCCCAGCTCTCACTCAAGGTTCTTGTTCTTCTCCCCATAACATAAATGTTTGTATTAAAAAGGGGATGAGGGGATACTGGGCGTGGTAGTGCATGCCTTTAATCCCAGCACTAGGAAGGCAGAAGTAGGAGGATTCCCATGTGTTCGAGGCCACCCTGAGACTCCATAGTGAATTCCAGGTCAGCCTGAGTTAGAGTGAGACCCTACCTCGGAAAAACAAACAGAAAGGGGAGGGGGTCTGGGGAGATGGCTCACCAGTAAAGTACACACCACAGGAGCATGAGGACCTGAGTTTGGATCCCAGCACCCACATAAAAGCCAGGTAGGCTGCTGTGCACCCATACTCCCAGTGCTGGGGAGGTAGAAACGGGAGAGTCCACTGGGCTTACTGGTTAGCCAGAGTTGGTGAGCTCCAGAATCAGTAAGATCCTGTCTCAAAAAAAAAAAAAAAAAGGAGGAAGCCAGGCGTGGTGGCGCATGCCTTTAATACCAGCAGAGGTCTAAGGTCTCTGTGAGGAGTTTGAGGTCAGCCTGAAAGTACATAATTCCAGGTCAGCCTGGGCTAGAGTGAGACTCTACTTAAAAAAAGGGGGGGCAGGGGTTGGAGGGATGGCTTAGCAGTTAAGGTGTTTGTTTGTAAAGCCAAAGGACCCAGTTCTGATTCCCCAGGACCCATTTAAGCCAGATGCACAAGGGGGCACACACATCTGGAGTTAGTTTGCAGTGGCTGAAGCCCTGGCGTGCCCATTTTCTCTCTCTTTCTCTCCCTTTCTTTCTCCCTCTTTCTCTCTGTCAGATAAATAAAAAATCTTTTTTTAAAAAAGGTGAAAAGTGGTTGATTAAGATACCTGGCATTGGGATGGAGAGATGGCTTAGCGGTTAAGCGCTTGCTTACGAAGCCTAAGGACCCTGGTTGGAGGCTCGATTCTCCAGGACCCACGTTAGCCAGATGCACAAGGGGGCGCATGCGTCTGGAGTTCGTTTGCAGTGGCTGGAAGCCCTGGCGCGCCCATTCTCTCTCTCTGTCTCTCTCTTTCTCTCTGTGTCTGTTGCTCTCAAAAAAAAAAAAAAAAAAAAGAAACCTGGCATTGATCTCTAACCCCCACATGCATACACATGTGCACATGCATGCACATACACACACAAACTGGGTGTGATAGTTTATTCCTGTAATCCCAGAATTTGGGAGACTAAGGTAGTGTTCACGACCAGCCTGGGTTACATAGTGAGTACAAGGCTGTCCTAGGCTACATGAGACCCTATCTCAACAACCAGAAACAAAAAATAAATAAAAAACAAATTTGGTAGAATTTCTAGACATCATGGGACATGTTATTTCTTTTACCTCCTGTCTCTAAAAAATAATTGTGTTGTTTTCTTTTTGCAGTAGTAAGGATTGAACCCAGGGCCTTGTACATGCTAGGCAAGCATTGCTACTAAGCCACACCCAGTTCTTAAAATAATTTGTAGGCACTTGTAGGCTTACAATTGCGTGGGAGGTCACGGTGGTTAATGACCAGAGTAAAACTCCATCTATTGGCATGAGAAAGGAAATGTAGATCTGGACATAATTCTGTTTTTTTCTTTTCTTTTCTTTTCTTTTTTTTTGAGCCAGGGCCAAGCTGACATGAAACTCATTATGTAGCCAAGTCTGTCCTGAACTCCTGATCTTACTTCAACCTCCCAAATGCTGAGATTACAGGCATTGGATCCCATTTGGATTCAGTCCTTGATTTTAGCATTTGTCTGAAACCCAGAGCTCAGCAGGTTCTTTAGCCCAGGGTCTCCAGGAAGGCCTGGTTCATACAATGAAAACAAGGGTGAGAAGCAGAGTGAGGGCCAACACAAAAGAGAGGAAGAAGAAAAAAGGTGAGAGAAGAAAAAAAAGTCTTTCCCCTCCATTCTAATGTCTGTCCTCAAGTTCAGACCCTTAATTTGTCACCACTAAGTCATTATGGTGGTTTTCTTAGACTCCCCATTAATCTCTCACCTAAGTTCTGCCTCAAAAACACAATTTTGGGACTAGAGAGATGGCTCAGTGGTTAAGGTGCTTGCCTGCAAAACCTAATGATCTGGGTTCGATTCCCCAGTACCTACTTAAAGCCAGATGCGCAGTGGTGCATGCATCTGGCATTCCTTTGCAGTGACTGGAGGTCCTAGTGTGACCATTCTCTCTCTCTCTTCTCTATCTCTGTGTGCAAATAAATATATATTTTCTAACCCACAATTTTGATCATATTAGTCATTTGCAAAGAACAATTATATGGCTAAAAAGTTTCATTCCAGAAAGTGGCATTCAAGACCATGTCCAAACCAGCTCCAGTCTTCCCCATGGGGGAGGACTTCCTGCTCTCCTGAAGCTCTTATTTTCCTCATACTCCTGCATGGAGACATTCGTTTCTCTCATCTCTCTCTCTCTCTTTTATGGTTTTTCGAGGTAGGGTCTCACTCTAGCCCAGGCTGACTGGAATTCACTATGGAGTCTCAGGGTGGCCTGGAACTCATGGCGATCCTCCTACCTCTGTCTCCTGAGTGCTGGGGTTAAAGGTGTGCACCACCACATATATATATATATATATATATATATATATATATATATATATATATATATATATATATATATTTAGTTTATGTATGAATGTATTTATTTATTTTGTTGAGATAGGGTCTCTCTCTACCCAGGCTAACCTGGAATTCACTATGTAGTCTCAGGGCATTTAAGGGTACTAGTTCTGTTGAGCCTGTCTTTCCTAGCAGATAGAAGGCTCCTAGATGGCAAGGAGATGTTGCTTCAAGCATTTCTGAGTACTTTGTGCAGTAACTTGCATCAGTTGGTGTCCAACATATATTTGTTGAATGAATGAGTGAATACCTGAGGAGGGAGGAGAGGAAATGGAGAGAAGCCACAGCAAGGTGTGTAGCATTGGTGCTAAAGATCATGATTAACACCCCTGGTGTCTTTTGCATGGATGGAAGGGAGTTTAGCCCAGAACTGCCCAGCTGACTTAATAGAAGACCATTTGGGATTGACATTTAGAATCTATTCCCCTGAAATAATATGGAATTAATTTGTTTTAAAATTAGCTGCCCAGGGCTGGAGAGATGGCTTAGCGGTTAAGCGTTTGCCTGTGAAGCCTGAGGACCCCAGTTCGAGGCTCGATTCCCCAGAACCCACGTTAGCCAGATGCACAAGGGTGCGTCTGGAGTTCGTTTACAGTGGCTGGAGGCCCTGGCATGTGCCCATTCTCTCTCTCTCTCTCAATCTCTATCTGCCTCTTTCTCTCTCTGTCTGTAGCTCTCAAATCAATAAATAAAAATAAACAAAAAATTTAAAAAAATTAGCTGCCCAGTACTATTAACCTTCTCCTGCAAACCCATCATTACTTATAAATTTTAAGCTGAACCTTGAAGGGAAAGTGGAGTATGGGTGGAACTGTTTTCAGAGGCCCAGTGCTGGAAGAGAACTTCAAGGAATGAGATAGCACCAGCTGGGTGGAGGATTGCTCATATAGGAGGAGTTGAAGACTGAGCTGGATAAATAAGATGAAGATATTTTTTTGCCTTCATATTATGTAGACCTAGTGCAGGTAGAGACTGTCACTGTGAGGTCATAAATGCAGTCACCATTTTGTGTCTGGAAGACAGTGTCCCGCAGCACTTCTCCTCATCCTTTGGCTCTTACATTCTTTCTACCACCTCTTCAACATAGTCCCTTAACCTTGGAGGGTGTGATAGAGATGTCTCATTTAGTGATGAACTAAAAGTGAGCCTTTATTTAATATTTCACTTATTTGTTGGAGAGAGACGAAAAAGGCAGAGAGAGAGAAAATGGGAGCACCAGGGCTTCCAGCCACTGCAAACAAACTTCAGACACATGCTCCACCTTGTGCATCTGGCTTATGTGGGTCCTGGGGAATCAAACCTGGGTCCTTAGGCTTTACAGGCAAGCACCTTAACCACTAAGCCATCTCACCAGCCCAAAGTGAGCCTTTTTGTTTGTATGGAATGTGTGGCAAAGTTAAAATAACACTGACAATAATGGGCAATTTATATATTCCTCCCAATAACTGTAGCACATAGATGTCTTCAAACTTTCCATTTCGAGACAGCTACCAACGGATCTTTTTATGTGCCTTTATGTCGGACAGCTGATATTTGCATTTGCTTCTCCGCTTCCAAGTCATTCTCCTTGCTTGTCAGAGTAAGTAGTGACAAAGCACGTGGCAAAGGGCAAGGTTGTCACTTTCCTTCTGTAAACCTGAAGTCTTCTGTAGTCCCACCATCTCCCCGTGACACATTAGCTCTCGCAGATACTGGTGTTTCTCTGTGCGCTACTTTGGTTTCATACCTCATCTTTCAGGTAAGTCACATGAACGTCAACACTGGCCACATTAGATGGCGAGGAGTTACATAAAAACTAAGCAAAAACCTGAAGTCGCAAGCTAGGGAACATGAAGTTAACATCCTCATGTAACTCCAGAAACTCAATAAGCCGAGCCCTCAGCCTCTTACCTTTAGCTGTTGGCTAGTAAGGGAAAATATATATGCATGCATGCACACAGTTGTCATATCTGTACTTGTATACATACAAATATACATATAGAAACACAATCCTGGACTCCCCCTCCTGCGGGTGGCAAAACACTTGGATGCTTATGTCGCTTGTGTAAAATGGAATAGCATATATATGTAACTTGAAATCATTGCCAGTTTCCTTATAATCCCTAACACGGTGTAAATAGTTACTATCCTGAATTATTTAGGAAATGATCTACAGTAATAAAGCATACGTGTTCAGTACAAATGCAAGTTTTTTTATTGTTTGTTTTTCCAGGTGGGGTCTCACTCTAGCTCAGGCTGACCTGGAATTCACTATGTAGTCTCAGGGTGGCCTCAAACTCAAGGTGATCCTCCTACCTCTGCCTCCCAAGTGCTGGGATTAAAGGCGTGCACCACCACATCCAGCTTTCAAATACAAGCTTTTTAAAAATAGTTTTATTCATTCATTAATTTATTTGCAAGCAGAGGGAATGAACATGCCAACGCTTCTAGCCATTGCACATGAACTCCAGATGCATGTGTCTGTCACCTTGTGCATCTGGCTTACATAGGTCCTGGGGAATCAAACTGGGGTCCTTAGGCTTCACAGGCAAGTGCCTTAACTGCTGAGCCATTTCCCCAGCCCAGATACAAGTTTTTTTTTTCTTAATTAATTTATTTTTTATTGACAACTTCCATGATTGTAAACAATATCCCATGGTAATTCCTTCCCTCCCCCCCCACTTTCCCCTTTGAAACTCCACTCTCCATCATATCCCCTCCCCCTCTCAATCAGTCTCTCTTTTATTTTGATGTCCAGATGCAAGTTTTTGACTCATAGTTGGTTGAATTCCAGGCTGTGGAGGCGGTAGGTACAGAGGGCAGGCTGCGCATGATCTCCCACCTTCCCAATTTATCCTGAGTTGATTTAGAGGACTGTTACCCAATGGGAATTTCATTACATTAGATGATGGTTTTGGTTGTCTCTTTGCGGTGCATGGGAAGGAGCCGGGGGTTTCAGATAGGCCTGGAAATTTCTCCATCACTGAGTTACAGACCCAGCTCCTACATTAGAAAATTATTTTGTTTATATTATCGCAAATATAGGAACAATTAGGGAAAAATCATTAGTGCTTCTACCCAACATTTTTATATTGTTTGATTTCTAGTTTACACTATTGTTTTTTTTACATTAATTTATTTATTTGAGAGAGATAGAGGAGAAAGAAACAGAGAGAGAGAGAATGGGTGTGCCAGGCCCTCCAGCCATTGCAAACGAACTCCAGATGCATGTGCCACCTTGAGCATCTGGCTTATGTGGGTCCTGGGGAATCAAACCTGGGTCCTTTGGATTTACAGGCAAGTGCCTTAACCACTAAGTCATCTCTCCAGCCCACACTCTTTGTTTGAAAATACTTCATCAATGGCTATTCATAAAAGTGACTAGAAACTTCTTGGGTAATGACTTTCAGCATTACTCAGTAGCTTATGGAACTTATTTTTCCTGTTATCTTGCCATATGTATTTATATGAATAAATTGAAGACTGCTGCATATACATAGATACATAAATCAAGTGAAGAAGGCTGTGTTTGTGGGGTTTTCCAGTGTGGTCAGATGGAGGGTGTGGTGTGATGGCCTTCGGCTCCTGCACCTGGAAGACCCTAAGCCAGAGATGCCAGACTGAACCTTGCTCACATTCCCGGCCCACACCGCCTCAGAGACAATACGAGCTTGGCATTTTGGGGTCTTTTGTTAATCGACAATAGATACCTAATGCAAAATGTTTTCTAATTGCATTGCCAACATGTGCTGAAATATGATGAAAAAGTTGTAGCTGTCACACCACTAAAACTCTCTCTCTCTTTGGGAATAAACAAGTACAATTACAATTCCAACAGGATATTGTAGAGATCTGTCATAGGGATTAACACTAATTAGAAGTGACACTTTTTTGTGTGTGAAATCCAGCCTTCTCCTTACAATAAACATTTGTCCCTTGATAATGTATTTCTTATGGATATGGTGTGACATGTTTGTATTGTGAACATGTTTATAAATTTGGTGTTTGACTATATTTTCATTTTGTTGGAGACAGAGAGGAATGACGACATTTTTATACACCTCGAAAATGGGTTATACAAAGCTGGGCGTGGTGGCGCACACCTTTAATCCCAGCACCCGGGAGGCAGAGGTAGGAGGATCGCCGTGAGTTCGAGGCCAGCTTGAGACTACATCGTGAATTCCAGATCAGCTTGTGCTAGAGTGAGACCCTACCTCGAACATACAAACAAACAAAAAAAGTTATACATTCAAATTAGGGATAAAGCTTTTATTCTTAGAATTTCCAAATACTTCACACAATTAAAATGTAGTTTTCTATTTTCAGGCCACAAGAACAGTTTTTCTCATGTTTTATTTATTTGTATATGTGTGTGTGGTGGGGGAGGGGCACCAGGGACTCTTGCCATTACAAATAACCTATAGATACCTGTACCACTTTTTGCTTATGTGAGTAACTTGGGAATTGAACCCTGAACCATTAGGCTTTGTAAGAAAGAGCCTTTAACCACTGGACCATTTTCTCAGCCACTGTTGGGGGTTTAAATCCAGGGCCTCACATGGGTTAGGCAAGCGCTCTACCACTGAACCAAAATTTGAACATTATCTTGAGTCTCCTTTTATGGATGAAAAATCTCATTATGCCTCTGATTTTTAAATATTTGACAAGCAATTATAATAACAAATGGTTTGAGATATTTTTGGCTAGAGATTGAAAGGTGAAAATATTCATTTTATTGATGTTGATGGTAAGAGAACATTTTTTATTATTATCACAAATATGCTGAACACTATGTTGTGGAGTTTTATAAGTCATGTCATCTTAAAAAATAACTGAACACTTCAACATTAAAGGAGGAAAATACCCTTTGGAGTGGTGTTTCCAAAAGCAATTAAATTATTCAATTGAAAAATGCAGTATTTAGCCAAGTGTAGTGGTGCACGGCCTTTAATCCCAGCACTTGGGAGGCAGAGGTAGGAGGAGCACTGTGAGTTCGAGGCCACCCTGAGACTACAGAGTGAGTTCCAGGTCAGCCTGGGCTAGAGCGAGACCCTACCTCGAAAAACCAAAAAAAAAAAAAAAAAAACAAAACAAAAAAAAAAAAAACAAAAAAACACCAACACACCAACAACAGTATTTAGGCTGGGGAGATGGATTAGTAGGTACAGAATTGCCAAACGAGTGCAAAGAATTGAGTTTGGATCCCCAGGGACCTGCATGGAGCCAGATGGTGTGGTGGGTGTCTGTAATCCCAGCATTCCTGAGACAACCTGAGACACACACAAAGCCAGCGGAATCCCTGGAAGCTTAAGGGCATCCTAGCCCGGCCAACACAGCAGCAAATAAGACGCTGTAGGTGAGGAATGACACCCAAGGCTATCTTGTGACCCCCACAGGCCCAGTGTGGCATGTGTACCTCCATACTCCTGCACACACAAACACTGGTTTTTCAATGTAGGGTCTCCCTCTAGCCTAGGCTGATCTGGAACTTACTCTGTAGTCCTAGACTGGCTTTGAACTCACAGCAATCCTCTTACCTCTGCCTCCTGAGTGCCGGGATTAGAGGTGTGCGCCACCACACCTGGCCACAAAGATGTTTTAAAACCACAGTTTTTTAAAAGGCTGATTTTTATGTTTATTATTATTATTAACAACATATTTTGTATGGATACATCATGTGTTGATACCCTTTCCCCTCGTCCCTTCCCCCATGCCATTGGGGACCCTCCTCAGTGGGGTTGCAGTTATTCTCCATGGGTTTGTGAAAAGTTGATTTTAGGGCTGGAGAGATGGCTTAGCGGTTAAGACATTTGCCTGCAAAGCCAAAGGATCCCGGTTCAACTCTCCAGGACCCACGTAAGCCAGATGCACAAGGGGGTGCATGCATCTGCAGTTCATTTGCAGTGGCTGGAGGCTCTGGCATGCCCATTCTCTCTCTCTTTCCCTCTTTCTGTATCTCAAATAAATAAATAAAATATACTTAAAAAGTTAATTTTTTTTTTTGTTTTTTTGAGGTAGGGTCTCACTCTAGCCCAGGCTGACCTGGAATTCACTATGTAGTCTCAGGGTGGCCTCGAACTCACGCGATCCTCCTACCTCTGCCTCCCAAGTGCTGGGATTAAAGGCGTGTGCCACCACGCCCGGCTAAAAAGTTAAATTTTATCTTATTTCATTATTTTTATTTATTTATTTGAGAGAAAGAGGGAGGGGGCAGGGAGACACCAGGAGGGAGACAATGGGCATGCCAGGGCCTCCAGTCACTGCAAATGAACTCCAGATGCATGCGCCACCTTGTGCATCTGGCTTATGTGGGTCCTAGGGAATTAAACCTGGGTCCTTTGGCTTCGCAGGCAAGTGTCTTGACTGCTAGGCCATCCCTCAAGCCCTAAAAAAAGTTTTGATTTTTCCCATTTTCAGAAGGATTTCTTTGTTTATGGACTGTCTCTCTCTCTCTCTCTCTCTGTCTTTGTTTTTTTTTTTTTTTTGAGGTAGGGTCTCACTCTAGCCCAGCCTGACCTGGAATTCACTATATAGTCTCAGGGTGGCCTCGATCTCACAGTGATCCTCCTACCTCTGCCTCCCAAGTGCTGGGATTAAAATCTCTTTATTTTTTTAAAATTATATTAATTAATTAATTTATTTGTAAACAGAGAAAGAGAGAGAGAGAGAGAGAGAGACAATATAAATGTATGTGCTGGGGCCTCTACCCTCTGCAAACAAACTCCAGATACATGCACCACTTTGTGCATCTGGCTTTATGTGGGTACTAGAGAATTGAACCCAGGTCCCCAGGCTTCACAGGCAAGTGGTTGCTCAAAGAATCTCACTTGTATCTTTTAATATTATATATATATGCGTTTTGGGGTAGGGTCTCACTCTGTAGTCCAAGCTGACCTGGAATTCACTATGGAGTCTCAGGCTGGCCTAAAGCTCACTGTGATCCTCCTACATCTGCCTCCCCAGTGCTGGGATTAAAGGAGTGTGACACCATGCTCAGCTTTCTGTTAATATTTTATATTAATATATTATATTATATTTAATTAATATTTTAATTGTGAACTTTGTTGTATAAACACCTTACATATTGGTTATATTCCCTTTCCTCCTCCACCCTGATTCCACTGAGAGCCCTTCTCAGTGGGGTTATTGGTTTTCACTGGTTAGGCTTTTTTTTAGTACCGGTCAGTCAACTTGACTGGAGACCTTCACCAAGTACCCTGTAAGAGAAACACAAAACAAACAATAGATTCCTTGAGTCTTAAGAAGCACCAATCAAGCTAAGAAGATTAATTCATAACACTTGAAATTTTTTTAAATGCCACCTTTTTTTTTTTCGAGGTAGGGTCTCACTCTGGCTCAGGATGACCTGGAATTCACTATGTACTCTCAGAGTGGCCTCGAACTCATGGTGATCCTCCTACCTCTGCCTCCTGAGTGCTGGCATTAAAGACATGAGCCACCGCGCCCGGCTTGAATTTTTTTTTTAAATGCCTAATTAGGGGCTTGAGAGATGGCTTAGTAGTTAAGGCGTTTGCCTGCAAAGCCAAAGGATCTGAGTTTGGTTCTCCAGGACCCACGGAAGCCAGAGGCACAAGGGGCACACACGTCTGGAGTTCCTTTGCAGTGGCTGGAGGCCTTGGCGCACCCATTCTCTCTGCTTCTTTCTCTCTCTCAAATAAATAAATAATTTTTAAAAAATTTAAACAATGCCTAATTATGTTGTGATATTAACCAATGCAAAATATGATTACCAATCAGTGGCTTTTTTGTATGCCTCTTCCCGCTGTTACAGGCCTTGGATGCCTTTCCTTTCAACCAATGAAATTTTCTCATATATGTTTCAGCTCAATGGACCCTAATTCCATGAATCTTATGGTTCTCCACCTTGGCTTGTATTGTGTAGCAGATTCCTTCAAATTGAAATATTCCCTCCTGAAGACAGAAAAGTGGCTCTGGGGATTCACGAAGTCAAGTCTGGGAAGACCTGAAACTTAAAAGGTCACACAAACACTCCTTGAGGTCATAGGAATGATTAAAAGCACAGTTTGACCAATGTTAATCAGAAATTGAAACATATGGTCTGGAGAGAGTGCTCAGTGTTTAAGGCACTTACCTACAAAGCATAATGACCTGGGTTCAATTCCCCAGTATCCAGTAAAGACTGATGCACAAAGTGGGGCATACATCTGGAGTTTGTTTTCAGTGGCAGGAGGCCCTCCTGTGCCCATTCTCTCTCTCTATCTGCCTCTTTCTCTCTCTGTTTCCCAAATAAATAAGTAAAAATACTTATAAGAAAAGAAATTGAAAGCTGGGCGTGGTGTCACATGCCTTTAATCTTAGCATTTGGGAGGCAGAGGTAGGAGTATTGCCATGAGTTCGAGGCTACTCTGAGACTACATAGTGAATTCCAGGTCAGCCTGAGCTAGAGTGAGACCCTATGTCAAAAAACAAACAAACAAACAAACAAACAAACAAACAAACAAACAAACAAACAAAAAATTGAGAGTCAGGCATGGTGGCACATTCCTTTAATCCTAGCACTCGGGAGGCAGAGGTAGGAGGATTTCTGTGAGTTCAAGGCCACCCTGAGACTCCATAGTGAATTCCAGGTCAGCCTGGGCTAAAGTGAGACCCTACCTTGCAAAAAAAAACAAACAAAACAAGAAATTGAAAATACCCTTCTGGGGTGTGGTGGTTTGATTCAGGTGTCCCCCATAAACTTAGGTGTTGTGAATGCTAGGTTCCCAGCTGATGGAGATTTGGGAATTAAGGCCTCCTGGAGGGAGTATATTGTTGGGGGCAGGAATTATGGGCTTTATAGCCAGTTTCCCCATGCCAGTGTTTGGCACACCCTCCTGTTGCTGTGTTCCATCTTATGTTGGCCAGGGGGTGATGTCCACCCTCTGCTCATGCCATCGTTTTCCCCTGCCATTGTGGAGCTTCCCCTTGAGCCTGTAAGCCAAAATAAATCTCTTTTACCCACAAGCTGTTCTTGGTTGGGTGATTTCTACCAGCAATGTGAACCCGACTGCAACAGTAAAGTGGTACCGAGGAGTGGGGTTGCTGCTAGACACCTGACTGTGTGGCTTTGGCCTTTTGGAGCTGATTTTCAAGAGGAATGTGGAAGGTATTGAAAGCTTGGCCTAAGAGATGCCTTGCAGTGCTGTAAGTACAGCTTGATGGACTATTCTGGTCAGAGCTGAAAGACCCGAAGGCAGTAAGAACTATGGACTGTGAGGTTTGGCTTATGAGGGTGAGAAAGAGCTGTGCCTGGACTGGGCTAGAAGCAGTTTGTGTGAGAAGTTTGCTCTTATGCCCATGTCCTGAGAAGTTGTGCAGGCTTGCTTTGTGTAGAAATGGACTAGAGTGAGCAGAGGGATATGGCACAGAAAGAAAAATATTTGGGTGAACTGCTGCCCGTTCAGCTGCAACTGAAAAATTATAAACTTTGAGACTGGGCTAGCTGACCTGCGCTGGGGCAACAAGAAGAATGTAGACTCGTGAAAGGGCCTGAGTGATCAAGGAGTGTCCTGTTCTTCAAAGTCTGCTTTATTCCCCCCTGGATTAACAAATTGGCACCCCACCTGGTATCGTGGATTATAAGAAATGCTGGAAAGAGGATCATTGAGTTTGCAACACGGTCTTGTGGTTTGGAAATGTCCATGGGCAGTGTGAAGCGGTTTTGCTGGTTGCCTGCATAGAGACCCCATGGGGCCATGAGGATGAACCGTGGCTTGCAGTGGAGACCCAGTGGAGATGCCGGGACCATGAGATGGCTGCTGAGGAGCTTCTGGCCCTGATGTAGCTTTTCAGGACTGTGAGTAGCCTAGCTGGAGGGGCGGAATTGGAATGCCAGAGACTTGTTGCTGGTTAGAATTATCGGACTTGAAGATTTTACTGGCTAATGTTGCTGGACTTGAAGCTACAGAGTTTGATATTTGCCCTGGTTGTTTTAAATCTTGTATTGGTTGAATGTTTCTTTGCTATGCCCAATGCTATCTTTTGCAGTGTGACTATTTATTCTGTGCCATTATGGTTTTTTTAGGTTATTTTTTGGTATTATGGCTCAGTTAAAAGATCTTGGACTATGGGGATGTACGAATATCACTGGGATTGATAAAAACTATGGGGACTTTTAAAGTCAGACTGTATGCATTGTATTTTACATCATGTATGGATATCAGTTTATGGGGGCCAGGGGCGGAATGTGGTGGTTTGATTCAGGTGTCCCCCATGAACTTAGGTGTTCTGAATGCTAGGTTCCCAGCTGATGGAGATTTGGGAATTAATGCCTCTTGGAGGGAGTGTATTGTTGGGGGTGGGCTTATGGGCTTTATAGCCAGTTTCCTCATGCCAGTGTTTGGCTAACCCTCCTGTTGCTGTGTTCCATCTTATGTTGGCCAGGGGGTGATGTCGACCCTCTGCTCATGCCATCGTTTTCCCCTGCCATTGTGGAGCTTCCCCTTGAGCCTGTAAGCCAAAATAAATCTCTTTTACCCACAAGCTGTTCTTGGTTGGGTGATTTCTACCAGCAATGTGAACCGGACTGCAACATGGGGTGAGGAAGCAAACCCAGGAGATTCAGGAAGTCAACAAGTCTGGGAAAAGGTTGCAAGACTCCTCCCTTTAAGGGGATTTCTAGTCTTTCTTTCAGTGAAAACAACTGCTCGGTGAGTCGTCAGCTCTGCTGGGGTGGCTTCCGGGGGCTGCAGCTGCCTTCGGGTCTCCATGCTCCTGCAAGCAACCCCTCATCCACCCTGATGGTAAAGGAAAAGCACTGAAGGAAGTAATTTTGACACAAGGAGCTCCTTGAAGCAGCAATGGGGAGGCCATTATCCAGCATGGGATGAGACTTCTTGGTGCTGTGACTGCTTTGGGTACTTCACGTGCCCATAACAAACATGTCGTCCTACTCTGTAAATAACACCGATGCACTCAACAGGTCGCCAAAACTGATCTTGGTGTAATTGCCTATTGTCTTTGGTCTGTCTATCTGTGGCCTATCTTGGGGTGAAGGTGTGTGCTTGCATCTTCCTAAGGGAAAAATTTCCCATGACAGCTTTCCTGTTGTCCTGCTGTGATGGTTCCTATTGATTTTCAACACAACAACAGGACTAGAATTAGCTGTAAGGGATTATGGAGATTAGGTTAGCCGCTGTGTTTGTCTGTGATGGATTATCATGATCAGGTTAATTGAGGTGGGAAGACCCACCTTAACTAGGGACAGCATGTGCCATGGGTTGTGGTCCTGGACTACATAAAAAGGAGAGAGCTGGCTGAGTACCAGTGTTCAGCCCTCTGCTTCCCCATTGTGCCCAATGCGACAGCTGTCTCAAATTCCTGCCACTATTGCCTTCTCCACCATGATGGACTGTAACCTGGATCTGTAAGTTGAAACAAATCTCTTTCTTTTCTTTCCTTCAATTTTTTTTTTAATTAACATCTTCCATGATCACAAAAAAAAAAAATCCCATGGTAATGCCCTCCGTCTCCCCCACTTTCCCCTTTGAAACTCCACTCTCCATCATATCCCCTCCCCCTCTCAATCAGTCTCTCTTTGATTTTGATGTCTTGATATTTTCCTCTTATTATGATGGTCTATGTAGGTAGTGTCAGGCACTGTGAGGTCATGGATATCCAGGCCATTTTGTGTCTGGGGGGAAGCACGTTGTAAGGAGTCCTACCCTATGGCAGGAGCAGTCATGTGCCTTAGGGGTATAAAGGCTGCTCTTTTTTGGCTAAATGCACATATTATTCTTACCAAAGTGCCCTGAAAGCACTACACTTGATGTTCATATTCATATATTAATGCTATTCTCCCTTTTGGTTAGAGAAGCTTCTCTTTTCAGATGGCAGTGACCACTGGGATGACCCAAAAGGCAACATATGACTGAGAAGAAGTGACAGAGGAGAGTCCAGCACTGAAGCATCTCTATCACACCCTCCAAGAATCAGGATCCATTGTGGAAGAGGTGGTGGAAAGAATGTAAGAGCCAAAGGAAGGGTGCCACTCCTTACAATGTAACTGTCCAGACAGAAATTAACTTTGATATCCATGACCTTGCAGTGCCTAGCAATGCCTTCAAAAGACCCTCCTCCTAATAGGAGAAAACGACAATGACATCAAAATAAAAGAGAGACTAACAGAGAGAGGGAGGGGATATGATAGAGAGCAGAGTTGTGAAGGGGAAATTGGGGGAGGGAAGGGAAATATCATGGTGTATTGTATGTAAGTATAGAAGTTGTCAAAAAAACAATTAAAAATTAAAATAATCACTGGCATCACCTATGCTTTCCATGCATGAAAAGTGACGCAGCTTTAGATCAAACTAAGAAGGCATGTAACTAACTACTACCTCAGTGGCACAGAGAAAAGGGGGCTATAGATGGGGAGATTTTGTTAGGGAAGGCTTTTTAATTTTTTTTTTTATTTGTTAGAGAGAAACAGGGAGATGAGAGAGAGAGAGAGAGAGGGGGGGGGGAGAATGGGCATTCCAGGGTCTCCAACCACTACAATGAACTTTACACACACATGCATGCACCATCTTGTGCTTATGTGGGTCCTGGGGAATTGAACCTAGGTCCTTTGGCTTTGCAGGCAAGTGTGTTAACCACAGAGCAATCCCTCCAGCCCAGAGAATGTAAAGGAGAAAAAAAGTCATCTTAGGGAGAGAATTGCCCTGCCACCAACGTTGACAAACCACTTAGGATAGTACTCAGCCCATAGTAAAATCTAGGTATGTGAGTATAAAGCAAAAATGTTCAAATGAAGCTGGGTGTGGTGGTGCACGCCTTTAATCCCAGCACTGGGGATGCAGAGATAGGAGGATCACCGTGAGTTCAAGGCTACCCTGAGACTACAGAGTGAATCCAGGTCAGCCTGGGCTACAGTGAGACCCTACCTTGAACCCCCTCCCCCCCGCAAAAAAAGTCCAAATGATATTTTAATGCCATCAGAATTTTATTATTCTTCAAAAGATACAAAAATAGTGAAAAAAAAACAGCTATAATCAACTAATTTGGCTAACAGTAGAAAAAGCTACATTACTAATCTAGAAACAAAATTTTCAGAAGCCCCCACATCTGGGCATGACATGGGCTGAATCAGGTCATCCAACGAAGACTTCAGTCCTCCGAAATCTCAGCGGCGTCAGGGGACTGCAGAGGCCCGTGCATGTGCCTGGCAGTGGGACAATCTAGGTATGTGCTTGCTTGAAGACACAGGGGGGACAACTGCAGTTGGACCTTTGGCTGGAGTGTGACAGGCTGAACACTTCGTAGCACGTGTCGCTTTTCTGCGATACGGCCACATTGCTGCTTGCAGTACTGGTGGCGTAGGGCTTAGTGAGCCAGGGAGACCGTTGCGGGGCAGCGCACGACACGGGAATCACATACCGAATTGACGAGCCCTTTGTCGCGTAGTGGATCTCAGAGCTGTAGATAACTACATCTTGAGTGATGGCCTTGACCCTGATGCCACATTCTGTAACGCGGTAGGAGAACTGGTAGAAGTGCGGATACACATGGTTGGCAGGGCAACCTAGGCCCAAGTGCACCTCATAAAAGTGTACATAGACGTCGTTGTTCAGCAAGAAGGGATGAACGGTGACAATGAACCAGTCGGTGGAGCACAGCACAGACACTTGATTTTGTCCGGCACAGGCAGAAACCATGGAGGTGAAGAGGAGCGCTCCGACCAGCAAGTGCAAGGCTTTCATCTTGGCAGCCAGGGGATCGGCAGCAGCGCACCGCAAACGGAGAGGGGTCCCACGAGGATTTCTGGAGCACACAAAACACAAGAGACAGGTCATGTTATATCCCACTTCAATTTGAAATATTTATTTATTTATTTATCAGAAGCGAGTGGGCGTGTCAGGCCCTCCAGGCACTGTAAATGCGCTCCAGACGCACACACGCCACCTTGTGCAGCTGGCTTTATGTGGGTTCTGGGGAATCGAACCTGGGTCTTTTGGCTTTGCCAGTTAGCGCCTTAACCATCAAGCCATCTCTAGCATGATATAATGATTTGTTTTTATTATTTTTATTTATATTTATTTATTTATTTATTTATTTTTAAATTTGTATTAGCATTTTCCATGATTATAAAAAAAAAATCCCATGGTAATTCCCTCCTAATGATTTGTTTTTAAAGCAAACATGTGTTCCTAAAGCATTGTGAAGAAGGAAGCTTTCATGTGGGACAGACTACTGAATCTTAATTCCATTGTTGAAACTTGCATGCTTATAAATAACTAGGATGGGTTATTTATTTGTTGGTTTATTTATTTGTAGGATTTTTGAGGCAGGGTTTCACTCCAGCCCAGGCTAATCTGGAACTCAATCTGTAGTCCCAGGCTGGCTTCAAACTCATAGCGGATCTTCCTATCTGTGCCTCCAGAGTGCTGGGATTAAAGGCATGCATCTCCATGCCTGGTTTAGAATGGCTTCTTATGCCTGGTTTTCTGCTGCTTGGGATGGAACCCAAGTGTTCACACATGCTAGGCAAATGCTCTACCTGTGAGATATATGTATCTGATATGCAGGATGTGGGGGGCATGTCCTAAAGTGGTTTTACCATCCTGTTTTGGTATAAAACACATATCCTTCCCTGATGTGCAGAATGAGAATCTACTCCTTCAATCAAATCAAACCAAACCAAACAGTTTTTGTGTTAAACATTTAATCAAGGGGTGGGGAATACAGTTGATTCAAGTTGGCAATCCTTTCTGCCTTAAGGGTTAGTATATCCTCACATACATTATTCTCACCCTTACTTATGACCTCCTTGGTTAGCAAACAAATTTAAATGTAGCCAGGTGTGGTGGCACATGCCTTTAGTCCCAGCACTCGGGAGGCAGAGGTAGGAGGAGGATCATTGTGAGTTTAAGGCCGCCCTGAGACTATATAGTGAACTCCAGGTCAGCCTGAGCTAAAGTGAGACTGTACCTTGAAAAGCAAAACAACAACAAAAACCCCCAAAAATGAAATGTAAAAGGCTATGAAGAAATTGTAGTTTATTCATAACAATGACATATTGAAATTAATTTTTTAAAAAAATATTATTTGAGAAAAAGAAGCAGTTAGAGAATGGGCATACCAGGGCCTCTAGCCACTGCAAATGAACTCTAGATGCATGCACTACCCTGCACATCTGGCTTTACAAGGGTACTGAAGAACCAAACCTGGGTCCTTTGGCTTTGCAGGCAAGCACCTTAATCACTACGATATCGCTTTAGTCCCCGACATATTAAAATTTTACTGAGTGGATCTGAAATGTGATTAAATGAATGCTTCTCAAACTCCATTAGTAGCATCATAAGTCATTATGTCCCACTGGTTCTCTGACACACTGGGAAACCGTGTACCATAGTGAAATCGAAAAATTCTGAGCCTGATGTGGTGACTTATGTTTGTAATCCCAGCACTGGAGAGGCAGATACAATTAAAGCCAACTTGAAACTACATAGTGAGTTTCAGGTCAGCCCGGGCTACATAGTGAGACCCTGTCACCAACAAACAAACAAAGTATGCTGGAGCCAGGCGTGGTGGCGTACTCCTGTAATCCCAGCACTCAGGAGGCAGAGATAGGAGGATCGCTGTGAGTTCGAGGCCACCCTGAGACTCCGTAGTGAATTCCAGGTCAGCCTGAGCTAGCATGAGACCCTACCTCGAAAAGCGAAAGCAAAAACAAAAACAAAACAACAAAACCAAAAAAAAAAAAAAAAAAAAAAAAAAAAAACAACAAAAAACAGCATGCTGGTTGTAATATTACATTTTCATGCACACTACATATGAAGATTCGTTAAACCCCCAAAATTAAAAGGAGTATTGGGTTTGTGTTACACACACACACACACACACACACACACACACACGTTCAAGTATCTCCTAAAATCTTCAGATTCTTTGTTGACTACAGTTTTGTTTCTTTACTTAATTTTTATTTTATTTACTTATTTGAGAGAGAGAGAAGGTGAGAGAATAGGCATGCCAGCTCTTTCCTCTCCTCTTGCTGCTGGCTTTACATGGGTACTGGGTAATCGAACCTGGCCAGCAGGCTTTATAAGCAAGTGCTTTAACCACTGAGCAAGAGCTCCCCATCCCTCTTCTTTCTTTATTTCATGATATCAGGTGGTAAGAAGGAAGTCAAATATTATCTAACTCACTTTAAAGTTAAAGTCACACAAACCAAATAGGAGCCGGGCTTGGTGGCGCATGTCTTTAATCCCAGTACTTGCACTTGGGAGGCAGTGGTAGGAGGATCGCCGTGAGTTCGAGACCACCCTGAGACTCCATAGTGAATTCCAGGTCAGCCTGGGCTACAGTGAAACCCTACCTCAAAAAACCAAAACCAAAACCACACAAAAAAACCCCACCAAAACCAAAACAAAACCCACAAATAGAAAAATGTGCCTAAAAGGACTGGAGACATGGCTCCATGGATCAAGTGTTTGCTGTGCAAGCATGAGCAACTGAATGCAGATCCCTAGACTCCAAGTAAAAGCTTCAAGCTGTGGGGGACTTTTATAACCCCAGCAGCCCCACAGCAAGATGGGCAGCAGAGACAGGAGACTTTCTCAGAAGCTCACACATCAAGAGCTGTGAACAATGAGAGATCCTGTCTCACATGTGGTGGAAGGTGAGACCTGACTGGAATACAGCTCTCTAATCTCCATGTACTAACCCCGACATGAACACACACACACAAATACATCAATATATACACACATACCACACATGTACAACCCCCAGGTGCCTAAATGTATGTAAATGCAGGGGTTCTGTGACTAGCTTTTTGTCCTCTGCTAAGTGACTCCCCAAATCATCCCTTACAGATGATTTCACTCTTCGACTAATCTTTATTGCGGGCTCTCTATGTGCATAGCACTGGTCTAAGAAACATCCCAAGAGCTTTTTGTCTTTCCTTTTCCCCAGCTGCAAGAGTGCAGCCTCTTCTGTCTCTTCCTTTGCTCTTGATGCATTTGTTGCATTCTTGAATGGAAACCATGGCACAGGGGCCGCTAGAAAAATGCACTGGCCTGGATGAAATGTTTTGTTTAGGATGGGTTCAGGTCGTTCTCCTCCCCATCTCTCTCTCTCTCTCTCTCTTCCTAATGACTGCTCCTTCTTTCCGTGGATTTTGGGGTCTAAAGAAAAGCCAAAGAGGTTTGTCAGCTCTTTCTTTTCCTCTTTATTTCTTCTCAAATGTCACTCTTGGAGTGGATTTCTTTTTCCATAAAGCAAAAATAGAACCAGTAACACACACACACACACACACACACACGCACCCCTGCATCCTACACCCTCAAAACAAATAAAAACAACAACAGAAAACAAGTAACTCCTGATGTGAGCTGACCCTGGATGACTCACTAGTTAAGTCAAGCAGCCACTTGCTCCAGCATGGTGGATGTTGAGGTCCTTTAGGAAACTGAAGATGGTGGCTCATCACTGCTGCACTGTTGGTGGCTCTGAAGAAAACCACTTTGTCCTAAACATGCTTCCTGAAGGGCTTTCTCTCCTTCACTCCTCCCTTTCTGTTTCCCTTCCTCTCTTTTCTTCCTTCCTTTTTCTTTTCTTAACATGACATTGCAGCTTGGGCCTATCTGCCCTGAACAAAAACTTCCTCATTAAGTACTTCCTGGAATAGGCCAAGGAAACAATTCTTCCATTCCAGTTTTGTTTTCAAATCCCCCAACCGAGACTCAAGTGTAAGGCTATTCTGTTCTCAGGAGTTAAGCCATCTATTTCCTTTCCCTTTCCCTTTCCAAGCATCATTCCCATACTCCTGTCCTTCCTTCCCTCTCGCGAATATTCCCAGTAGAGTTACCATATGCCTAGATTCCCCAAGAAACAACAGTGTGGGCCAGTAAGCATTCATTTCAGACTACCTCCTCATCTCACACCTGCTTCTTTTTTTAAAATAATTTTTTGATCTTTTAATTAATTAATTAATTAATTTGAGAGTGACAGAGAGAGAGAGAGAGAGAATGGGCGCGCCAGGGCCTCCAGCCACTGCAAACGAACTCCAGACGCGTGCGCCCCCTTGTGCATCTGGCTAACGTGGGTCCTGGGGAATCGAGCCTTGAACCAGGGTCCTTAAGCTTCACAGGCAAGCACTTAACCGCTAAGCCATCTCTCCAGGCCATCACACTTGCTTCTTGATTAGTCTGGAGGAAGAGACTTGGTGACATAACTCTTTACAGGAGATCACTCAGTACAAATCAACTTTGAACCAGTTTGTTTCCTTTGTCCATGTTTTTCTTTTTTTTGCATGTGCAAGTACATGTGTGTGTTGTGTGCAAGTGTATACTGTAGCACATTGTGTGCTCACCTGTGGTGGTGTGTGCTCACATGAGGTGGCCAGAGGGGAACATCTAGTGTTCCCCTCCATTACTCTTTTGCCCATTTTTTGGGGGGGTTATTTTGGCTTATAGGCTCAAGGGGAGGCTCCATGATGGCAGGGAAAATGATGGCATGCGCAGAGGGTGGACATCACCCCCTGGCCAATGTAAGGTGGACAACAGGAACAGGAGAGTGTGCCAAACACTGGCAAGGGGAAACTGGCTATAATACCCATAAGCCCGCCCCAACAATACACTATCCCCCTGAGGCATTAATTCCCAAATCTCCATCAGCTGGGAACCTAGCATTCAGAACACCTAAGTTTATGGGACACACCTGAATCAAACTACCACATTCCGCCCCTGCCCCCATAAACTGATAACAATCCATGATAGCAAATACAATGCATTCATCCAACTCCAAAAGTCCCCACAGTTTTTGTTAATCTTAATGATGTTCAAACATCCCCATAATTCAAGGTCTTTTAAGTGAGCCATAATACCAAAAAATCTCCCCAAAACCATAATGGAACAGAATAAATACTTAAAAGATGGCATTGGGCATAGCAAAGAAATATTCAGCCAATACAAGATTTAAACAGGGCTAACATCAAACTGTAGCTCCAAGTTCAACAACTCTGGCCAATGACAAGTCTCCAAGTCTGATAATTCTAACCAGCAATAAGTCTCTGGAACTCCACCATTTTTTTTTTTCTTTTAGTATGTTGAGGTAGGGTCTTGCTCTAGCCCAGGCGGACCTGGAATTTATTATGTAGTCTCAGGGTGGCCTCCAGCTCATAGTGATCCTCCTACCTCTGCCTCCCGAGTGCTGGGATTAAAGGCGTGTGCCACCACGCCTGGCTCTTCTGCCCATTCTTCCTTGAGCCAAATCTCTTACTGGTCCTGGAGCTTGCTTGGGTCTCCATTCCTACCCCCCCCCCACTTCCATAAGAGCTCATGCAATTTTCTGGATTCTGCACTCCTATGGGACTAGGGTTACAGATGTGCATGGCCGTGGCCAGCTATTTATGTGGGTCTTGGGGAATCAAGCTCAAGCTGTCTCTTGGGTCTCCTCAGGCCCTCATGCATGCATGGGAAGTACTCTTAGTTGTTGAGCCATCTTTCAGAAAACTTCCTCTGGTTTTCTTTCTTTTTAAACATTTTTTGTTTATTTTTATTTATTTGAGAGTGACAGAGAGAGAAAGAGGCAGAGAGGGGGGGGGATGGGCGCGCCAGGGCTTCCAGCCACTGCAAACAAACTCCAGATGCATGTGCCCCCTTATGCATCTGGCTTACATGGGTCCTGGGGAATCAAGCCTTGAACCGGGGTCCTTAGGCTTCACAGGCAAGCGCTTAACCGCTAATCCATCTCTCCAGCTCCTTCCTCTGTTTTTCTTAAAGCCAGCAACAGCTTTCCATGTGGTAGAAGCAATAAATGAAGATGCCTCTGTGTGTGAAAACGTATCTCTGAACTCAGAAAAACACTTGAAGAAAAGTCATGCTTAAGGCCATGTGACTCTGGGGGAGAAGGAAGAGCCTGGAGATTAGGAGGAGAGAAGAATGGATTGCTAATGAGTTTGCTAACTCTGAGCTTAATGCCTCAGGACTGCACTTTGAGACTGGGCTCCCTTTTGCTGAGTACAGGTTATCAAAAAAGAGGGGGGGCGGGCTATTCCCTTCTCTTGCTGCCTGTCTGCCCATCTCTGGGAAAGGGAGAGAAGTGCAGTGTGCTGACTTCTGGGGAATGGTTAGAAGTCATTCATCACATAGTGTGAATTCATCACAGGAGCTGGCTTTCCTAACACTCACATGAAATGTGCGGGCAGAATGGGCTCTGGGTACAGGGGCCTGAAAACCAGCTGAGGGCCAAAGACGGCCAAGTGGAAGTCGAGGGCTATGGTGGTTTCCAGACTGAAGGTATTTCCAATCTCTAGTGGGAACTGTACGCAGCAGCCCAGAAGCGATGGACAGAATTCCTGTTAAAGTCTCCACAAATCTCAAGTACTGAGGACTGGAAGAGAAAATGCAGGAGCGCTCAACTTGAGACTACTGTCCCAGCTGAGACCACTGGGCTGATAGAAAACAGGTTTCAAGGTATGTATTATCGGAGCCCCCCCATTTGGACTTGCTTGCAAATTTTCCTTACAGTGAGCTGAGATATATTGGTTTAGCCAAGCAGGGCTCAACTATGGTACATACTGTCCTGAACCAAGCTATAGAGAGGTGGGGAAAACCCAGAGCTATTCCTAACTCCTAGATTCAAACTGTTTGCTTTTCTGGCAGCTGTGGAACACAAGTAACTTTCTGTTTCTTAACTGCAGTTTATGCATCTACGTTTCCCATTAGGCCCTTTAGCAGCATTTTTCCTCTATTTTTTTTTAAATTTTTTCTTCAAGAACTCTCTTATTAAGACTAGTTCTTGGTGAATGCTCTATATTAAAAAGTCATGAAGTATTTCATCTTGGAGATATGAATCCCATTCCTTTCTCCCATAATCAAAGCTCCTCTTTGAATCGATTTTGAAATAATTCAAATGCATGTGTTTAAAAACTGTTTTAGTCACTAGGAATGATAAAAAGTCCGAGGGTGTATGAAACCAACACAGACCATTTTCCTTCTCACAAACAAGAATGGGATGGATTGATCTAAATGAATAGACAAAGAGGAAAATGTTTTCATTTTGCCAAGGCTCTTGGTTTCCCACCAGGAATAGATGGTAAGACCCTATTGCTAAAGACTCCACATACTTGGGCTGCAAGGCCACTGAGAAATCCTGTTGGAGCTGAGCTGAAAACCTCCTCCATGTAGACCAGCTGACAGAATGCTGGAAAAAGCCATGCTGCATGCAGTTCAGTGGGAGAGAGAGAAATCACCAGTGAAGATACTCAATAGTGGACACTGCAAGCCTTATATTTGGCCAGCCAGGCCAAATGAGCTAACAGGTGCAATAGTGGCATGTCTGTTATGGGGGAAATCAATTGCTCTCTAATTGGACTGGAGGCCCACTCCACAGGAGGGAATACATGCCTGATACTGAAAACCTATGATGGGGAAGTCATGTACCCTACTGATGTAACACCTGCTGGTGTCTGGCTAAATGTATAGATTATGCTCACCAAACTGCCCTTAAGTACTTCCCTGAATGCTCATACCCATATGTTAATGCTACTCTCACTTTTGGTTAGAGAAGCTTCTCTTTTCACATGGCGGTGACCTCTGGGATGACTCAAAAGGCACCATAGTGCTGAGAAGTGACAAAGGAGTGCTCTGCACTGAAACATCTGTATCACATATTTCAAGGCTCAGGGTCCATTGAAGAAGAGGTGGTGGGAAGAATGTAAGAAGACTCCTTACAATGCACTCTTCCAGACACAAAATGGCCTGGATATACATCCATGACCTCGCAGTGCCTGGCACCACTTACACAAGATCAGTACGACAGGAGGAAAAGATGATGACATCAAAATAAAAGAGACCGATTGAGAGGGGGAGGGGATATGATGGAGAGTGGAGTTTCAAAGGGGAAAGTGGGGGGGGGGAGGAGGGAATTGTCATGATTTATTGTCTATAATTATGAAAGTTGTCAATAATCATTTTTTAAGTTATCATTTAACTGTCTCTACCATTACTTTGTCTTGAGCCTTATTATGTAGCCCAGGTTGGTCTCAAACTCTTTATCCTGCTGCCTCAGCCTTCAGAATGCTGGGATTACAGATGTGTGCCACCATGTCAGGCTCTCCACCAGAGTCAAAGGATGGGGGACTCCTTACAACGTGCTTCTCCAGACACAAAATGGTCTGGATATCTTTTTTTTTTTTAAATTTTTTATTTATTTATTTGAGAGTGACAGACACAGAGAGAAAGACAGATAGAGGGAGAGAGAGAGAATGGGCACGCCAGGGCTTCCAGCCTCTGCAAACGAACTCCAGACGCGTGCGCCCCCTTGTGCATCTGGCTAACGTGGGACCTGGGGAACCGAGCCTCGAACCGGGGTCCTTAGGCTTCACAGGCAAGCGCTTAACCGCTAAGCCATCTCTCCAGCCCAGTCTGGATATCTTGACCTCACAGTGCCTGGCACTACCTACACAAGACCCTCGTAATAGGAGGAAAAGATCATGACATCAAAATAAAAGAGAAACTGATTGAGAGGGGGAGGGGATATGATGGAGAATGGAGTTTCAAAGGGGGAAGTGGGGGGAGGGAGGGTATTACCATGGATATTGTTTATAATCATGAAAGTTGTTAATAAAAAAATTTGAAAAGAATAAAAAAGAAAGAAAACCACTAATCAACCACAGGGGCAGGGGGCGGGTATTGTGTGTATGTGTGTCCTTGAGAGCTCTCCTCTGGTGGTCAGCTGGCATCTTACTGAATCTGGAGTGTTGGCATTTCCCTCCTCACCATGAGCTCCACTGATTCCCAGGTCTCTGCTTCCCTAAAAGACTGGGGTTACAGGTGCTCATGTGGGTTCTGGAGATTTGAACTCAGTCTAAGGTTTGCACGGGAAGCGTACTTAACTGCAGAAACATCTCTCATGTGCACTCAAAATAATGTTCTTAGCCGGGTGTGGTGGCGCACGCCTTTAATCCCAGCACTTGGGAGGCAGAGGTAGGAGGATCGCTGTGAGTTCGAGGCCACCCTGAGACTCCACAGTGAATTCCAGGTCAGCCGGGGCTAGAGTGAGACCCTACCTCAAAAAACCAAGATAATAATAATAATAATAATAATAATAATGTCCTTAAAAGACTAGTTCTCATGGAACCCTGGCTGACCATGAACTCATTACATATATGAGGATGACCTTAACTCCTGATCTTCCTGCCTCCACCTTGGAAGTGCTGGGATTAAAGGGCTGTATCATTACTGCTGTTCAATCTCGTGAGTATAGTTAATGAGAATGCATATTTCAAAATTTCTAAGAGACAGTGAACGCTTTCTCATCACAAACTATTTCTTAAGGTCTTATAAGAAAGAGATTGAGTATGTGTGTAAACAATGAACTTTTTTTTTTTGTTTTGCCTTTTGTTTTTTGAGGTAGGGTCTCACTCTAGCCCAGGCTGACCTGGAATTTACTCTGTAGTCCCAGGGTGGCCTCAAACTCATGGTGATCCTCCTACCTCTGCCTCCCCAGTGCTGGGATTAAAGGCGTGCGCCACCATGCTGGGCAACAATGAACATTTTTAATTGGGAAGAAAGACTTTCTAAAACAGACAAAAGCCGACATGCACATCAGTCTTGTTATGTTAGTGAGCCAAGTGAGAAGTCTCACAAATATCCTTGAAAGCAGATGGGATTTGGTCTCTGCATCTCCTCTGATGTCATTAGGGACTTGTATGAACTCTGCTTGGAGAACGGAGAAAGGAATTAGCTCAACATTTCCACATCTGGTTTGGAACAGTTTGGAAAAGAGCTCGTTCCATAGGCTCCTGGAAGCTGTTTGGTTCGACAGCTATTTATTTTTAAAATTCAGTCTACTTGTGACAGCAAAGTTATCATTTGTATATTGCCTTCCCAAAATCTTGTTGTCAAAACAAAGGGAAACAGAGGGGAAAAGGAAACTCCAAATCAGCATGCAATTATCTCAGGGAAATATAACTGTCAGAACTTTGATTTGCAACCAAGTTTATTCGTGCTCTTGAAGCTGATTTGAAGAAAAAAAATTAAAATGAGTGGGAATAAAGATTTTTTTACAACAAGAACAGGAAAACAAAAACAAAACAAACAAAACAAAACAAAAAAAAGCCCAATGTTTTGAACTCTGTCGTTTAGAAATTCAGGTAGTCACATTCTAATTTTGCCTTGCAAGCTATCTCAAGGCTTGCAAGACCTTTAAATCAAGGCATGTTATAGCCCAGTTTTGTTTTTTTTCTCCCTTTGGTTTTTCGATGCAGAGTCTCACTCTAGCCCAGCTGACCTGGAATTCACTCTGTACTCTCAGGGTGGCTTCGAACTCACTGAAATCCTTCTTCCTCTGCTTCCTGAGTGCTGGGATTAAAGGTGTGTGCCACCATGACTGGCTATACCCCAGTTCAAAAAAAAATTAGTTGCAAGGAGAGAGAGAGAGAGAGAGAGTGAAGGAAGAATGGGTAGACCAGGGCCTCCAGCTTCTATAAATGAACTCCAGATATATGCACCACCTTGTGCATCTGCTTTATGTGGGTACTGGGGTATCACACCCGGGTCATTAGACTTTGCAAGGAAGTGCCTTAACCACTAAGCTATCTCTTCAGCCTCGCCCTATTTAAAAATACTTTTTTAAAAAAATTTTTATTTATTTATTTGAGAGCGACAGACACAGAGAGAAAGACAGATAGAGGGAGAGAGAGAGAATGGGCGCGCCAGGGCTTCCAGCCACTGCAAACGAACTCCAGACGTGTGCGCCCCCTTGTGCATCTGGCTAACGTGGGACCTGGGGAACCGAGCCTCGAACCGGGGTCCTTCGGCTTCACAGGCAAGCGCTTAACCGCTAAGCCATCTCTCCAGCCCTAAAAATACTTTTATAGCTCAATTTTAAAGTATGAGTTGGTTCGCTGCTCTCAAAGAAAGTGAGAATTGTGATTAGTACTAATGGTATTGAAAGTATACTGAAGTGACTTAGAAAATTAAATCACTATTTTTATATAACTTGCCTTCATTCCGAACACCTTGAGACCAATTCTGTTTTGTGCCGTGTTAGAGTAACTGCACACTATTCGCATTTTGTGTGGAAGAAGAATTATGAACTGCTAATGCTTAACAACATTCATTTTCTCCACAGACAGAAACACCTTGACTGAATGCTTTAAAATAGCACCATTAAAAATTAAACTAAAAAGCAGTCATTAAATATATATTTATCTGTTCCTAAAAGTCGCTGCAGAAAAATTAGGAGACATAGAAAAGAAAATACTCCACAGCTCCCAAGTAGGCATTGTTAATTTTTTTTTTTGGCCAGGTGTGATGGTGCACACCTTTAATCCCAGCACTCAGGCGGCAGAGGTAGGAGGATTGCCATGAGTTCGAGGCCACCCTGAGACTACATAGTGAATTCCAGGTCAGCCTGCGCTAGAGGGTGACCCTACCTTGAAACAACAGCAACAAAAATCTTTTATTTTCTATTTTATTATTATTATTATTATTTGGTGATCCACCTACCTCTGCCTCCCGAGTGCTGGGATTAAAGGTATGTGCCACCACACCTGGCCCTAAAGTTTTGTGTTATATATATGCGTGATTTGAGGGAGTGAGTAACATGTACATACATATGATTCAAAATCATTTGTGGATGAAATGTCAAGGCTTTTTGAAAGCTGTTTTTAATTTTTGACGTTGAATTTGAAAGCAATCAAAGCATTATTTTTGCTTGGGCCATCTGGTTTTGTTCTTATAATCTGTTAAGCTATCAAGCATAGTTTAAATGTCATGGTTCATCTCATACACAAATAAAGGTTGTGAAATAAGTAAGAATCCAGGCTCCTTGTAAGAGTGAGAAATTTTCATTGGGTCACAAATGTTACTAGAAGCCGAGTAGACCATTATAAAAATCAAGCCATAATAAGGTAAGAAAAGAAGGGGACTAGATGCTCTAGTTGTACATGAATATTTCTAGATTAATACAGAAAACTGCACATTAGGGAAAATTGAAAATCTCAGGTCATGGGAACTCCTTCCTTTTCATGCAAAGCTGGGTTGCTTTAATATTAAAGTCAAGCAAAGGGTTATATTTCATAATTTCCACAAAATCCCAAACACAGGCCTGTAACTCAGTTTCTGTTTTAATTTACTCATTTATTTGAGTTTATTTATTTTTTCTTCAAAAAACACCACTTGCCACAAAGCCCCAGAGTCCCTGCTCATTTTAAAGGACAAGGTAGTTTGTGTCTGGGTAAGGCTCTCAGGGCCACAGCAACCAGAGCCACGGTTTTAACCCATTAGGAGTCTTGATAAATCTGTCCAAATCCAATCAAAGCCCGTTTGCTTGAGATGACTTCAGGGTGTCACCATGGAGAGGGGGAATCTCCTTCCGCTACTTTTCTACCTCTGTGAGACACCTATGGGTGAATAAACGAGTACTCTAGGCAGTTTTGTACAAAAGCCAGGCACATTCCTTGCTCCTCTGCAAAACTGAGAGTTCTGGGTACAGGCTTCCTTAAAGTGCGGTGCATGTATATGGCCCCTTAAGGGTGGATTACATCCAAATCCAAGCATAGTTGACTCTCTAGGATGTTTGATTGATTTAACAATTATTTAATTGGGGCTGGGCGTGGTGGCACACGCCTTTAATCCCAGCACTTGGGAGGCAGAGGTAGGTGGTAGGTGGATCGTTGTGAATTCGAGGCCACCATGAGACTACATAGTGAATTCCAGGTCAGCCTGGGTTAGAGTGAGACCCTACCTCAAAAAACCTATATGTATATATATATGTGTGTGTGTGTGTGTGTGTTTAATTGGGGCAGAGAGATGGTTTAGCGGTTAAGGCACTTGCCTGTGAAGCCTGAAGACCTAGATTCAATTCCCTAGGACCCACATGAGCCAGATGCACAAGGTGGAGCATGCATCTGAAGTTTGTTAGCAGTGGCTGGAGGCCCTGACATGCCCATTCATTCATTCCCTCTCCTTCTCTTTCTAAAAAAAATATTTAATTTACTCGTTAGTGAGAGAAAGAGAGAGAATATGAGTACAGGTACACCAGAACCTCTTGCCATTGTAAGCAAACTCCAGATGCATGTACCATTTCGTGTTTCTGGCTTTTCATGGGTATTAGAGACTTGAGTGTGAGGTTTTTTTTTTTTTTTTTTTTTTTTTTTTTTTTTTTTTTTTTTTTTTTTGTCTTTCGAGGTAGGGTTTCACTCTAGTCCAGGGTGACCTGGAATTCACTATGTAGTCTCAGAGTGGCCTCGAACTCATGATGATCCTCCTAACTCTGCCTCCTCCGGAGTGTTGGGATTAAAGGCATGTACCACCACGCCTGGCTTGTTTGGTTGCTGTTTAAAAAATTTGTTTATTTTTATTTATTTATTTGAGATTGACAGAGAGAGTGAGAAAGTGGGGAGAGAGAGAGGGAATGGGCACGCCAGGGCTTCCAGCCTCTGCAAATGAACTCCAGATGCATGCGCCCCTTGTGCATCTGGCTAACGTGGGTCCTGGGGAATCGAGCCTCGAACCTGGATCCATATGCTTCACAGGCAAGCACTTAACCGCTAAGGCATCGCTCCAGCTCCCAGTTGCTTTTTTACTGATCTGACTGGTATGCATCTTTCCCTAACCCAGAGCTACTTGTGTGTACCTTATTTGGTGTGTGCCTACTTGATGGATGTATAGGCGTCCTGACTGTGTGGGGCCACTTTCCATCTCTTGGCACCTGACAGGAAGAAAAAGTTCAGGAAAGTTTCCTTAGATGGAAAGGCTGTCAGTTTTGGGGAGCCTACAACTTGAGAAGCCTGTGTGCATACCAGAGAAGCTAAAACAGCAATGCATTGTGGGAAGAGAAATGTGCAAACGCAATGTGTACCTTCATGTTGATCTCTCGCGCTGTCTGAGAGTAGAAGAAAAGCCTCCAATCTGTTTCTCACGTGGCTCTTCACCCACCTATGTCTTCTTATTCCTTAATTCTTGGTCGATAAGTTCTTTGAGAGCCAGGACTTGATCTTATCAGAGTGGCTGATACACAATGAGCAACCAGCAAATATTTTCGGAATGAATAAAAGAATGAATGGTCACAGAAATCATCACCTGCCTTTGGGTTTCCTTGTCTAGGAACTAAAGGCCCCAATCTGGTTATTGGCTCACACCTCCCCCACTCCTCAGGTCTTTGAGTTCAAGGCCAGCAGTGGTGGGAAAGACTTTGTAGGGTGACAATATAGAGCCCCCCACTGCCTGCTATCCAAAATGGAGACAATACTCTTTATACATGCCTCACCCTTTTTCTACTCTCTGAGTGAGATGAGCCAGCTTTTAAAGAAGAGCTTCTCCTGGCTTAAGTTTAGTCCAACCCAGACTGAGGAGTCCAGGCGGTCAAGGTCCAGAGCATCATCAGAACCAGAAGCTTCTGGTCCACGAGGTACTGAAGAGCCACGGGTGGGTGCCCGGAAGGGGTCTGCAGGAGCGGCAGGGTTTACGGGCAAAGGGAGGCAGTCCTGGGGTCCCCGGCTCTCTGAGCTAAAGAAGGAACGAACGCCGGCCACAGGCTGTACACTGCTTCTCCCCAGAGCCACCCCCACCTCGGACCCAGACCGCGGGAGAAACCAGAACACACCAGAGGTCCTGGGAGACCCCAGGCAAGTGGATTAAGTCTCCCCCACCCCGAAGATGATCTGTGGCTCACTGTAAACTATGGCCACTCTGCCAGCTCCAGACTCAGAGAGAGAGAGAGAGAGAGAGAGAGATGCAAGCCAACCTCAGGTTTTGTTTGGATGCTGTCAAAAGTGCTTTGCGCTGCATTCACTGGTAGAGATCACTGCCCGTGACTCTCATCTGTGCGTTTTATGTAGCAGTGATTTGACACTGGGTGTGATAGCTCCTTACTCTAGCAATATAAAACACTTGGCTCAAAGGGTTTCATTTTGGCATCTTCTTCCTGTAATTACTGTGTAGTTAAAATGTATAGACATGTGGACTGGAGAGATGGCTCAGTGGTTAAGGTGCTTGCCTACAAAACCCAAGGACCCAGACTCAATTCCCTAGTACCCAAGTAAGGCAAATACACAAGGGGGCACATGCATCTGGAGTTTGTTTGCAGTGGCTGGAGGCCCTGGCACACCCATATTCTCTCTCTCTGCCTCTTTCTCTCTCTCTCTCTCAAATACGCAAACAAATAAATTTTTTTAAAGTGCTGGGGGGCATGAGGGCACATGCCTTTAATCCCAGCACTTGAGAGGAAGAGGTAGGAGGATCTCTGTGAGTTCAAGACCACCCTGAAACTACATAGTGAATTCTGGGTCAATCTGGGCTAACTTGCAAAACAATACACACACACATACATACATACATACATATATATATATATATATATATACACACACACACACACACACAAAAGTGCACACACATATGTCATAGATCGAGCTTGTGTTTATTATGTGCATATTATCTATAAATCCTAAGACATGCGATCCTTATATCTAATAACACAAGTAAATGATATAATACTATTATATGAACAACAAAACAATAAGTTTTTTTTAAAAAAAAGATTGCATTTTTTAAAAAATTTTATTTATTTATTTATTTGAGAGCGACAGACACAGAGAGAAAGACAGATGGAGGGAGAGAGAGAGAATGGGCGCGCCAGGGCTTCCAGCCTCTGCAAACGAACTCCAGACGCGTGCGCCCCCTTGTGCATCTGGCTAACGTGGGACCTGGGGAACCGAGCCTCGAACCGGGGTCCTTAGGCTTCACAGGCAAGCGCTTAACCGCTAAGCCATCTCTCCAGCCCAATAAGTTTTCTCCTTCCTGATAATCTATCTTCTTAGCAAAGACAAAAAAAAAAAAACAAAAAAACCTTTTTCTTAAATTTGTTCTCAAGGGCTAAAATCTTGATATTTATATCGCTTGATTACAAATATATATGGGCTGCATTATGTTCTTCCCAAAAAGATATGTTGAAATATTCACCACTAATGTCTCAGAATGTGACCTTATTTGGAAATAGGGTCTCTACAGAGGCAGTGAAATTAAGATGACTTCACTATGGTGGGCCCTAATCCAATATCACTGAGGTTTTTATTGAAAGAGGAAATTTGGGCAGAGATAGACATGGACAGAGAGACATTGACTTAAAGATGCACAAGAATAAGATGGATATGTGTCAGGAGTGATATATCTACAACCCAAGGGTGCCCACAAATACCAGAACTAGATATCTTAGGCCCCCAGAGTCACTGAAAAGTGCAGCCCTCTGGTATCTTTTAAAAAATATTTAAGGGCTGGAGAGATGGCTTAGCGGTTAAGCGCTTGCCTGTGAAGCCTAAGGACCCCGGTTCGAGGCTCGGTTCCCCAGGTCCCACGTTAGCCAGATGCACAAGGGGGCGCACGCGTCTGGAGTTCGTTTGCAGAGGCTGGAAGCCCTGGCGCACCCATTCTCTCTCTCTCCCTCTATCTGTCTTTCTCTCTATGTCCGTCGCTCTCAAATAAATAAATAAAAAATTAAAAAAAAATTTAAGAGCAGGGTGTGGTGGTCCATGCCTTTAATCGCAGCACTTGGGAGGCAGAGGTAGGAGGATCACCTTAAGTTTGAGGCCACCCTGAGACCACACAGTGAATTCCAGGTCAGCCTGAGCTAGAGTGAGACCCTACCTTGAAAAACCAATATGTATATAATTAATTTGAGAGAGAGAGAGTAAGGAGGGGGGAGAGAGCGAGAGAAAGAGAGAGAGTGAGAGAGAGAATGGGCATGCCAGGGACCCTAGCCTCTATAAAAGAACTCCAGATACATGTGCCACCTTGTCCATCTGGCTTTATGTGGGTACTGGTTAATCGAACTCAGGTCCTTAGGCTTTGTAGGCAAGTGCCTTAAGCACTGAGCCATCTCTTCAGCCCCCCCGATGTCTTGATCCTGGACTTCTAGCCTCCAGAACTGGAATACAATAAATTCCTGTTGTTTCAAGCCATCTACTTTGTGGGACTCTATACAGTTGTCCTAGAAAACTAATATTTTTCTAACACACTGAACACATATACATGCCCCTTTACTGAGAAAAGAGCCAACTATATATAGTACGTTCTATTCCTTGCTCCAACATTAAATTCCGTTTGGAATTCGAAAGATGAGGGGAAATGAAAACAAAAAGACAGAAGTTGTCATCCAGGCCACTAATGCTAGTGTTTGATGTCTATAGGAGACAAAATGAGAACGGGAGATGCTCATGCAACTTTGGGGGAAAATTTCCTAACTCCAAAAGTTGTTCCCAGAAATAGATGGAACAGCTGACGAAGAACTGGAATCCTTTATCTCCCCACAGGGAGAGGCTGGACCACCATTTGTTAGGGTGGCTGGAGAGGGAATTTCTGTCCTCTCTATAAGAGTCTACCATGTTATAGTGGAATCCCATGCATGTGGTGGATAGACACGTACACATGTTGTACATATATAACATTGTGACCCATACATATACATGTGCACACATGCAGAAATTGCTTATATAGGTCTTCTCTTGAAAGTCTCACCATGCCATAGATTTCTGAAGCAGTTAAACCTGAGATGCAGATTCCTGTAATGCTGTCTATGTTAGACATTCATCCCTCAGCAAGATTTTCTTTATGACTACATATAACTATGTGTTGGTAGCACTTTTTTTTTCAAGGGTCTCATTCTAGCCCAGGCTGACCTGGAATTCACTATGGAGTCTCAGGGTGGCCTCGAACTCATGGCGATCTTCCTACCTTTGCCTCCCGAGTGCTGGGATTAAAGGCGTGCGCCACCATGCCAGGCTGTTAGTAGCACTTTTAAGGGAATGGTGGCATGGAAGAAGAAAGGGTGGGTCATGCCATATGTGAGAGTAGTCAGAATGCAAATACTGTGGAATGGAGGCATATACCTATAATCTCAGCACTTGGGAAGCTAAAGCACTTGGATCATAAGTTTGATGCCCGGATAGGCCACATAGTGGGAGTTTATCTCAAAGCAAGGAATAATCACAATGGTAATAATGTATAATTCCCAGCTCTACTTCAGGGTGTGTATGTGTTAAAGAGCATTGCCAGGGAATTTGGTGGACAGACAAGACAACCAATGGCATGGCCTCTGACAACTTTGCACTGGGAGATGCCTTTAAAGACCATATATATATATATGTATATATATGTATATATATAATTTTTATTTTGCAAGCAGAGAGAGGGAGGGAGAAAATATTACAGGGGTACTGGGGAAATATCAAACTCAGGCTGGCAGGCTTTTTTTTCTTTTTTAAAAATATTTTTGTTCATTTTTATTTATTTATTTGAGTGTGACAGATAAAGAGAGAGAGAGAGAGAGAATGGGTGCACCAGAGCTTCCAGCCACTGCAAACGAACTCCAGACATGTGCACCCCCTTGTGCATCTGGCTAATGTGGGTCCTGGGGAATCAAGCCTCAAACCGGGGTCCTTAGGCTTCATAGGCAAGTGCTTAACCGCTAAGCCATCTCTGCAGCCCAGGCTGGCAGGCTTTGTAAGCAAGCACTGCTGAGCCATCTACCTGGCCTCAAGCTTTTTTTCTTTTTTGAGGTAGGATCTCACACTAGTCCAGGCTGACCTGGAATTTAACTCTGTAGACCCACGCTGGCCTCAATCTCACAGTGATCTTCTCACTTCAGCCTCCTGAATGTTGGAACTGAAGGTGTGTGCCAACACCCTTGGTTTATAGGGTTTTGACATTTGATTGAAAATGATAGGGTTCTATTCCTTGGAACTACAGATCACAGAGACCCTATTACAAAAAATAGGGCAAGTGTTCAAAAGCATACATCTTTTCTATTTAACCTACAATAGAGCAATAGTAATGACCTTAAAATATCCTTATGCTTCTCTTTGCAAGTTTTGAGCAACTGTACAATTGAAGAAACCAGAGATTTTTTTTTGTTGTTGTTGTTGTTTTTTTGAGGTAGGGTCTTGTTCTAGCTCAGGCTGACCTGGAATTTACTCTGTAGTTCCAGGCTGGTCTCAAATTCACAGCAGTCCTCCTACCTCTGCCTCCCAAGTGCTAGGATTAAAGGTGTGTGCCACCACGCTGGGCCAGAGATGTTTTTTAAAAAGTGTATTTGGTCATATATGTATTGCACATGGCAACATACTTCAAAAGTATGGCATTTCCCCTTATTTTGGTTAACTTCTATTTGTATAGAGATCCCCTCTGCCAATACAGCATGTTCCCTCTCGTTATCCCACTTAAGACTTATTTGGGACTGTCTTGTAAGGTCCCCAAAGACAGGCACCACATGTTAAATGTGTGGAAATAAGGGCCCAGCAGGGCAGATGGCCTTGGTCAAGATCAAGGTTGGGTAAGTGAGTTTGGGCCTCAGGCCTTTCCATCAGCCTGCTTGTTTTCTTTCCCCCATTATGATGGATACACAATTGCAAGACATTATTATGAATGCATCATTGTGAAAGGAAGTCCTGCAGCGGCTTGGCCTATGGACTACTGCTCTAAGATACATGGGGAAATGCGCCTTAGCATCCGATGGCTGTTATTTAGGAGAAAGGGCAGAATTGATATTGAAATTGAGCAAAGCACAAGCCACAGCAGGGTTCTAGAAATAATGTTCTATCTCTGTGGGAAGGTGAGAGAAGCTCTGAGATGGCAAGGAGCACTGGGACAAGTGTAGGGCTTTCTAGATAGACCAAACTTTGAAAAGGCCAGGAGAAAGGCTGTTCTTAGGCTTTCTTGTGAAGTCTGTATCCCAGGCCAGAAGAATGGACCTGGGTGAGATACGTTGTGCTTTCCTAGAAAAGCCGAGAGAATGGGATGTGCCAGGACAAACGCTCATCCCATGAAAAGAATCTACTTCCCAGAAGTGCACTGAACACAGCAATTTCTTGGATCAAGTCAGCAGCTCTTAAATCCACCCACCCCACCCCACTGACATTGGGTTGACAGAGATGCAGGAGGGCTATTTCATTCCCCATGTGGCCTGCCTTCTATCAGGTTATAGCATTTTCCACAGTGGAAGAGCAGAAAGAAGGAAGTTTAGGGTAAATGGGTCACTTGGATATTTTGAAACACACACACACACACACACACACACACACACACACACACAATGATTTTCTTGATTTTTTAAATAATTTGTTAGTGTATTTATTTATTTTATTTATTAGAGAGAGAGAGAGAGAGAGACAAAGACTGGGCACACCATGGCCTCCAGCCACTGCAAAGGAACTCCAGGTGCATGCGCCTCCTTGTGCATCTGGCTTACGTGGGTCCTGGAGAATTGAACCAGGATCCTTTGGCTTTGCAGGCAAGCACCTTAATTGCTAAGCCATCTCCCAAGCCCTCCTTGATTTTCTTTCTTTTTTGCAAAAAGTTTAATATGAAAATGTACATGACCTGATTTCACATCAATAATAAAATAGGCCTTTTGAGAAGGGGACATGAATTCCTCTGAAAAACCACTGCTTAAACTCGTTCCAAGGCTTCCAACATGATGATGCTATTTCCTCGTATGACCACCATCCCAGTATTAGTTTTCTGCCCACTGGTTACCATTTCCACATATTCATTGATCACAAGATTCATGAAGGGATCAAATCCCCACAGTATTCCTTGGACATGTCTGCCACCATTTAAGTTCACTGATAACTTCTTGTCCATAAATTTCTTCAGCTCAGGAGGGTGGGTCTTGCTCATGGCCGCTTGTTGGTGGGATCCACACTCCTTACCACAGAGTTTGCAGCCGCTCCTTGATATTTTTTATAGAGATAGATAATATTTTTCTATCCCCTAAAACAAAACCCCCATTTAAAAAGTCTTCCTGGGCTGGGGAGATGCCTCAGCAGTTAAGTGCATGCTTGCAAAGTCAGCTGGCCTGGTTTCAATTGCTCCCACAGTGATGTAAAGCCCAAAGTGGCACAGCCATCTGGAGTTCATTTGCAGTAGCAAGAGACCCTGGCACACCCCCAATAAATAAGTGAAAATATTAAAAGAATAACAAGTCTTCTTTCTGGGCGTGGTGGCACACGCCTTTAGTCCCAGCACTGGGAGGCAGAGGTAGGAGGATCGCTGTGAGTCTGAGACCACCCTGAGACTACAGAGTGAATTCTAGGTCAGCCTGGGCTAGAGTGAGACCCTACCTCAAAAAATATCAACAATATTGCCGGGCGTGGTGGCGCACGCCTTTAATCCCAGCACTTGGGAGGCAGAGGTAGGAGGATCACTGTGAGTTCAAGGCCACCCTGAGACTAGAGTTAATTCCAGGTCAGCCTGGATCAGAGTGAGACCCTACCTTGAAAAAATAAAAATAAAAACAATATTAAAAAAAAACAAAATAAAAATGTCTTCATTTTACCCCTAAGTGACATGCAAAGATGGAAACTGAGTCCACACGTTATACAAGTCTGCTTGTTCCTCAGAGGCAGCTGTCTGCCTATAGAAAGACTCTCTTGCAGAAGGAAGGGAATGAACTTAATAAGGCACCACGCTAAGGTTCAATGTGCACAATCTCATTGAATTTCTAGTGCAACCTTATGTGAGCTGTGCTAGTATTAAGAAACTGAGGCGCAGACCGGTGAGAAAACTTCCTAAAGATACAAAGCTAGGAGAAGCAGGATGGGAAGGATGCACAAAGCTCTTGGAACATCCCTAATTCCCTTTCTAGTGTACGGCAACACGGGGAAGGTGTTCAAAAACAAGAGGCATGGGTTATGGATGGGTATAGCAGAGTATAAGGTGATAAGTAAACTACTAGCTTTTTAAGTGTGGGAAAGAGAAAAGCCGAGGTAATGAAGGAGAGACAGAATCCAAAACTAGTGTGGATAACTCCAAGTTGATATTTTCTTACACCTTGCACCCGAGACTTATTAAGAGCATGAAGTCACTCCCTGTCTCCATGACACATTTATTCCATGCACTGCATGCACACTCAGAATATAATCAACTTTGGGATATGCTGGATACTCAGACCTTCCCAACCTATGTTGACAAGGGAAACGTGTAAGGTGTCTATAAAAAGCCACCAGATATGGCAACTCCAAATATGAAGAAGGGTCTGGGAGCTGGAGAGATGGATTAGCTGTTAAAGGCATTTGCCCGCGAAGCCTGAGGGCCTAGGTTTGATTCCCTAGAACCAACGTAAGACAGATGTCCTTGGTGGCACATGTATCTGTAATTCACTGGCAGTGGTTAGTGGCCCTGGTGTGCCCATTTGCTCTCTCTTTCGTAAATAAATAAATTAAGGGCTGGAGAGATGGCTTAGCAGTTAAGCGCTTGCCTGTGAAGCCTAAGGACCCCGGTTCGAGGCTCGGTTCCCCAGGTCCCACGTTAGACAGATGCACAAGGGGGCGCACGCGTCTGGAGTTCGTTTGCAGAGGCTGGAAGCCCTGGCGCGCCCATTCTCTCTCTCTCCCTCTATCTGTCTTTCTCTCTGTGTCTGTCGCTCTCAAATAAGTAAATAAATAAATAAATAATTTAAAAATGAATAAATTAAAAAGAATGGTCTGCTCATTTAGCCAACAAAGTTTTCTGCGGGAAACAAGGGGATACCACAGATTCTACATTTCTCACAGAGTGGAAAATCACCTAGTCCCAATGATCCCCAGAGGCAGGGATTGGGTGAGGGGGAGGGGAGGCATATCAATAGCCATACAGCTGAGTCAGTGGGTGACGGCTCATTAGTGCTGGATTCCAAACAGTCAGAGCTGGGCAGCCCTTGTATTCGGACATGAGGTGGGTTTCCAAACCCATTTTAGGACTCACTTTCAGAAGAAGAGCCCACTTAGTGACGATGCAGAAAGCAACAGAACCAAGGCCCTCTTCATTCCTGCTCAAAATCACTAGTTGAAGGTAATGGAGAAAGGAGTGGAGCTTAATCCCCCATGAATAGCATCTTGTGGTTTCACAGGCTCTTTATGAAGAATCCTATATTGTTTGAGCCATGAACTTGGCTCCTATCAAGGGCTGAACAACTGTAGCACCCACCTGTTAGAAATCAAGACTAGGGTATTGAAACCAGAAGCGCAGGCCCATTAGAAGTCCCTGCCATGTAGTGTGGAAGGCAAGCCTCTCACAAATCCAGGGGCTAGTGTGGCATACTGGGGCAGAGATTAAAACAGATGCTCTCTCTACGGGTTGTTCAGACTCCCTTTTATCCCCCTGACTTCCTAGAGTTGAAATTGAATCACTTTTCAAATGGCATGACCCCAAATAGAGGATGGGGAGGCAACTCAGACACTCCTTTTTCCTTCATTTGCCTGGAAACCGGCAAGAGAAATTCTTGGCACAAAATGGAAGCTGCCTTGACGTTGGTCATATTTGTGTTACTGAGCCAGGGAAGGGAAAATATAACTTAAGAAATAGGAAGAGGCCAGGGAGACGGCTCCATGGGGAGTGAGTTTGGGCCCTCAGAAACCGCGCAGAACTGGACACAGAGCACAGGCGTCCCAGCGTGCCTACAGAGAACAGGAGGAGGCAGGAGAATCCCAAAGCCCGTGGGTCAGCTATCTTGGTGAATATAGCAGACACCAGGAGAGACCTTGCTTTGAAACAAGGTAGAAGGCAAGGGTGAACACTTGAAGTTGTCTTCTGGCCTTTATAAGTGCACCGTGGCACACGTGTACCCACATTTATACACACGGACACACAACACACACATACACACACACACACACACACACACACACACACCAGAAAGAGAAGCTGGGCATGGTGACACAACCTTTACTGCCAGTGCTTGGGAGGTTGAGGTAGGAGGACTGCTGTGAGTTCGAGGCCAGTCTGCGGCTATAGACTGAGTTCCAGGTCAACCTAGGCTAGGATGAGACCCTGCTTTATAAAACAAAAAGGAGGAAGGGTTGCTGTAATTATCAGGGAAATCTGCAACACTTCCCCAAGGGCCAGTTTATTGTTATTTATAAAAGCAATGGATTTCCAGGGAGGCCTTCTATTTTAGACTCTCTTCTGGGGATTTGGCTTGTGGGGGATGTAGACCTGGGGGCTATTTTTAAAAGCCAAGTTTTAAATAACATTTGCTATTTCTAAGTACAAGTACAAACAAGGGTTTGACTTTGCATTAAAATTCTATGAATCTTCCATTATAAAATGAGTTAATAACAGGCCCAATAATAATACTGGGTAGGGTTGTTGTGATTATGAAATGGAACTTGAATGGAAAACTGTTTAGCATAGGTTTTTGTGCATGCATGTACGTATGTATGTGTGTGTGTGTTGTGGTGGTTTGAACCACCACACCTGGCATTTTGTCTGGGTTCTAGGGATCTAAACTCAGGTCCTCATGCTTGCAAGTGCTTTCTCCAAACCATTTTCTTTTTCTTTTTCTTTGGATGCAGGATCTCATTCTGAGCCCAAGTTGCTCTGGAACTTACTTTGTAGCTCAGGTTTGAACTTGCCGCAATTCTGTCTCAACCTCTCAAGTGCTGAGACTGCCGGCATAAGCCACCATGCCCAGACTCTTTATTTATTTATTTATTTGACAGAGAGAAAGAGAGGGAGGGAGAGAGAGAGGATGGACGTGCCAGGGCTCCAGCCACTGCAAACAAACTCTAGACGCGTGTGCCTTCTTGTGCATCTGGCTTACATGGGTCCTGGGGAATCAAACCTGGGTCCTTTGGCTTTGCAGACAAACAACTGCTAAGTCATCCCTCCTGGCCCCCAGCTGCTTTTTTATTTTTATTTTTGGTTTTTCGAGGTAGGGTCTTGCTCTGGTCCAGGCTGACCTGGAATTCACTCTGTAGTCTCAGGGTGGCCTCAAACTTATGGCGATCTTCCTACCTCTGCCTCCTGAGTGCTGGGATTAAAGGCGTGCACCACCACGCCTGGCCCAGCCAGTTTCTTTAGTGTAGTTCCTGATGCATAAATGCTTAACCAGTGTTATCATTAAATTTGTTATTGTTGTATGTAGAGGTACAACTAAACTGCTCTTCAAAAAGTAGCATTCATAACACCTTTTGGATTTTTATTTATTTATTTGAGAGAGAGAGAGAGAGACAGACAGAGAAAGAGGGAGAAAGAGAATGGGCACACCAGGGCATCTAGCCACTGCAAACGAACTCTAGACACACGTGCCACCTTGTACATCTGGCTTGCATGTGTCCTTAAACTTGGGTCCTCTGGCTTTGCAGGCAAGCACCTTAACCACCAAGCCATCTCTCCAGCCCTCAGGACACTTTTTATAAACTCTTAATGTATTTCCAGTTAACACTAAACCACATCTGAATCTTTAAAATGTGAGTTACCAGAGATATAAATGAATGCATTTTTCATTATAACTAACACTTATTGAGAGCTTATATGTCAGAAATGATTCTAACAGTTTTCACATCATGGTTTCAGTTCATAATCCCCACAGCCCTGTGAAGTACTGCTATTTTCCTCACTTTATACAGTGCTTAGCAAGTCATACCCAAACTATCCAGCTAGTAAAACGCAGTCTAGTCTCATTCAACGTGCCATCTTTCCATACAAAAGCCACTGAAGGACTGAACTGTCATGCTTATGCCCAGGCATTAAACACATCTCAGGTAAGCCTAGGATGTAGCTCAGGGGCACAAGGCTTGCATAGCACGTGCAAGACCCTGGGTTTGACCACCAGCACCCCAAGAAAACAAACACACTTAAAAACTTTAACTTCAAACCATAAAAAAAAAACTTTAACTTCAGTATGGTTGCACATGCCTAAACATCCCAATATTGAGGAAGGTTAAGGCAGGAAAACCATGATTTTGAGGCTGGCTTGGGATCCACAGTGCGATCCTGTCCCCCAAACCTACACCCCAAAGAGCTCAGGTTTATTAGGTACGCATACAGACTTAAGCTCAAATAGTGTGGCTGTTGTTATTTTCTTGTTTTACTTTTATTTATTTATTTGAGAGTGACAGAGAGAGAAAGAGAGAAAGAGAGAACGGGCGCACCCAGGCCTCCAGCCGCTGCAAATGAACTCCAGATGCGTGCGCCCCCTTGTGCATCTGGATAACGTGGGTCCTGGGGAATTGAGCCTCGAACCAGGGTCCTTAGGCTTCACAGGCAAGCACTTAACTGCTAAGCCATCTCTCCAGCCCTGTTGTTACTTTCTTTCTTTTTTTTTTTTTTTTTTTTTTTTGGTTTTTTGAGGTAGGGTCTCACTCTAGCCCAGGCTGACCTGGAATTCACTATGGAGTCTCAGGGTGGCCTCGAACTCATGGCGATCCTCCTACCTCTGCCTCCCAAGTGCTGGGATTAAAGGCATGCGCCACCACGCCTGGCTATTGTTGTTACTTTCTATATCACTCTGGGTAAGTGCCTTCTCCCTCATATAAAACAGTTTTATAGTAACCGTGGCCTCACAGGACTGGTGGACGGAAGGGAGTTATGAGAATCCCCGTTACAGTGCCTGGCACAGAACAAGTGTCCTATCAGTGAGAGCTATAGAATGGGCTCAGGCAGACTGCGTGCTGTAGAGCTGAACCTCGTCCTAGCTTTCCCCTTCCTCTCCAGTCAGTCACAACTAGCATCATCAATCTGCCACTCTCTCTCTGGGGGTTGTTGAAAATTCCTGGCGCAGAGGTTTCCTACACAGACAAAATTTGGATATTCCTCCAATCCAGCCCTGTTACCACTGAATTATGGGGAGAGAGAGGAGAGAAGACCCATTGAAAGAGAGAGGAGAAAACAAACGTCTTCTGTATATTCCTGCCCTGGCTCCTGCCTGAAATAGGTGTTCGGTCAACACTACAGGAATGTATGTACAAGTGAATGAAAAAAGACAGGCGGCGGCAAGCAGGCATCCAGGGGAGGGAGGGAGGGAGGGAACGAACTGACAGCGGTGGCAGACTTTCCCTGAGGGTGCCTCCAGGAATCCTATCTTGGGGGGGTGCTCCCCTACCTACCCAACTATCTCCTTTTTGCAAAGGCCACATGTGACACATGACAAGGCCCCTGGGAGATATCTACCTCGAAGTTTGGGTGGGGGGCTACATTGCGTTTGGAGCACTGGATGTCTCACTGGCAGGCAGAAAACAGAGCTTCCTTCTAATGGTACTCTGGGGCAGCTCCTCAAAGCATATCCAGATATAATCCAATGCAGCGCTTGGAGATTTCCTTCTTTAATTTTTTTAAAAAACATTATTTGAGATGGAGAGCACTCCGGTGCCTCCAGCCACTGCAAAGAAACTCTAGATGCATGCGCCACTTGGTGCATCTGGTTTTATGTGGGTCCTGGAGAATAGAACCTGGGTCCTTTGGCTTTGCAGGCAAGCGCCTTAATGGCTAAGCCATGTCTCCAGCCCGGGAGAGTCTCTTCTTGTCTGGAGACCAAGCAGCAGTGTGTCAGGTAATGGATTCGTGAATCTGCCTCCACTTTTCATGGAGCACATGCAAGCAATATGACCACCAGGTTTTGCTGTGAGGGGTTTGCAAACAAGCGAAGACCCCCATACACACAGGTGGATGGACACGGGCACTGGTGAGCCTGCTAACTTCGAGGGGTCTGAGGCTGAGGAGCACACTCTTGACACGCAATGGCTTAGGGCTGCGGTTTCTCAGTGTCCTTCATAAGCTCAACTTCTGTTCTGACATTTGTTTCAAATCAGCTCTCCTTCCAGAAAACCACTACTTGAGGACACACATGTGGAAGATGCATTTGGCTTTTCCTGGGTGTTAAATATTTTATCGGATGTGCTGATTTTCATACGGCATTGCTAGAAAATTAATATACATTTAATCTAATTGCCTGTGAGATGACCTTTCAACACATACGCAGTGGCAAATTCAGATCCTGGAGGCTTGACTCTGCCTCCTGCTCCCTGTGAACTGCTAGCCTCAATTTCACCCCAATCCCCTGTTACCCACAAATTCTGCAAAACATCCTTTCCCCAAATAAAAAACAACAGGGAACTGGAAAAAGAGGGTGAGCATTCCACTCTTCATTCTGAAGTTTACCATTTTAAAAATACTTTCAAGAGAACCATTAAGCCAGACCTTTGTAACACATGTGACTTCTTGATTGCTTCCACATTCTCATCGCTTCTGGCTGGATCGAGTTCTGGGGATCTGACTCAGCAAACTTTCTTTTTTCATGGTTTTATCTCATTCCACACATGCGGAGAGTGAGGGATACCTATTTGTTACCCTTACACTGTTAAGATTAAAAAATAGGGGTAAAAAAACCAGAGCTAACTTCTGGCATGGCTAGCTGCAGCTAATACATGAGAGAAGGAGCCCCAGACCGTGTGTGTGTGTGTGTGTGTGTGTGTGTGTGTGTGTGTGTGTGTGTGTGTAACACTGGCCTGAGGCACAGACCCTGAGGGTGGTGGCAGCTGGGTTATGCAGCTGGTGCCGAGCAGCTGCTGGAAGAGGGCAGAGTTGAAACCTGGCCTTCTGTACGAAACTGACCAGTCTCACATTGACCCTGGATTGAATTTTGTCCACAGGTATATGTTTAGTTTATGCTTGGACTTCACAGCTATAAGGAATCCAGAGAGTGAAAGAGGGGCGCAGAAAGAGCTTTCCCCCATTTCCCATGTCACAGCATTACTGAGAATCTGGGGCCCAAAAGTAGCAATTCCATGCGATCTCCTTCCTCTCAGTGTGATGCCCTGATGGAACTTAGTGTGGAGAATGTCCTGCTAACAGGGCTTTCATTTAAACTTTAAAATGTTCTTTCATAACTGTTGGAAAGGAGGTTTGTATACATAGAGAGCATCTAGGATTTACCCATTTCTGTTTTTTTTTAAAAAAAAAATCCTTCCTGACTGTAAATCCTGTGCTCTGTAAATAATTAGTGGGTCCAAGAAGACCAACAAACTTGCATTTTCCTACCCCACAATTCATCGTTCTTTTGAAGCCCTTGGCCAGGGTGGGAGGAAAGGCATCTGCCAGGGAGGAGATGACAAATCGATGCAAACACACATATTTATTTAGTAAACAAGCTCAGCATCTTCTGTAGTTTAAAAATCTACTGTGGGCAAATACAAGCGCAGGCTTCATTTGAAGAAAAAAAAAATATCCAGCACTTCCCTCAAAGCCATTGGGTAATTGCAGCAGGCGAGAGCAACGTGCCACCTGGGTACACAGGAGAGCACACCTAGGAATCGGGAAACAAAGCCTCAGCTGTTCACCCTCGGGGTCTGCAAGTCACCCTTGGATTGGGCTATGAAGGGCAGAAGCATGGGAAGGAGACAGATGGCAGGTGGGTCCCTTTTCTTCAGAGGAATCCAAGGTCATCTCCTCACTTTCTTCTTCTCCTTTCCCTTGCTGACATTTAAGAAACACTAAGATGGGGCTGGAGAGATGGCTTAGCAGTTAAGCGCTTGCCTGTGAAGCCTAAGGACCCCGGTTCGAGGCTCGGTTCCCCAGGTCCCACGTTAGCCAGATGCACAAGGGACGCATGCGTCTGGATTTCGTTTGCAGTGGCTGGAGGCCCTGGCGCGCCCATTCTCTGTCTCTCTATCTGCCTCTTTCTCTCTCTATCACTCTCAAATAAATAAATAAAAAATGAACAAAAAAATTAAAAAAAATTATATTAAAAAAAAAAAGAAACCCTAAGATGGTCTGGAGAGGTGGCTGAGCAGTTCAGGCGTTTGCCTGCGAAGCCAAAGGACCCAGGTTCGATTCCCCAGGACCCACATTAGGCAGAGGCACAAGGTGGTGCATGTGTCTGGAGTTCGTTTACAACAGTTGGTATACCCATTCTATCTGCCTCTGTATCTCTCTCAAATAAATAAATAAAAGAAACATTAAGATAGCAGACATTGCACTGTGTTCAGGGAGAGGCAGTGTTATTCCCTGTTAGAGGGAAAGAAGTCGAGGCTCAGAGTACTTGGATGACATACCAGGTAGAGTATCCTTCAGAAAGAGACTAGAACTCAAGGCTAGATTGATATCCTCCAGAGCTAGTTCTTTCCCCACAGAAGGCAGAAATTCCCTCCTGAGCCTTCCTCCTTTGGACACTGTTATGACTCAGGAACTCCAGGAAGAAGCAGCTCTACTGTTTATTTCCTTTCGTCTTACTTTATCTTATTTGTGGCACTAAGGTAGGAACCCCACGTCTCATGTATGCTAGGCAAGTGCTCTTCCACTTCACTATCTGGATGGCACTTTTTTTTTCTGTTTGTTTTTTTCGAGGTAGGGTTTCACTCTAGCCCAGGCTGACCTGGAATTTACTATACAGTCTCAGCATGGACTCGAACTCATGATGATCCTTCTACCTCTGCCTCCCTAGTGCTGGAATTAAAGGCGTGTGCCACCATGCCTGGCTTGGATGGCCCTTTAATATTTTGTTTTTATTTATTTGAGAGAGAGAAAGAAGGTGAGAGAGAGAGAGAGAATGGGTGCACCAGGGCTTCCAGCCACTGCAAACGAACTCCAGGCACATGTGCCACTTTGTGCATTTGGCTTATGTGGGTCCTGGGGAATTGAAATGAGGTCCTTTTGGCTTTACAGGCAAGTGCCTTAAACCGCTAAGCCATCTCTCCAACCCTGGATGGCTCTTTAAATCCTTCATTTCTTCCCAGCCATTTTCATGGAAAGAAGATCTAGGCATGGAGGGGCTCAGGCCTGCAGGAGGATCATAAGTTCAAGGCCTGCCTGAGCTACAGAGTGAGTTCAAGGCCAGCCTGGACAACTTTGGGAGCCCATGTCCAAAAAGGGGAAAAAAATGTTTAAGAGACGGTTGGGATATCTCTTAGTGGTAGAGCGCTTGCCTAGCATGTTAGAGGCCCTAGGTTCAATCCCTAGTACGGGGGGGGGGGGGGGAGAAACAGTTAAGGGGAAGGAGTGGCGCCAGCAAGATGTCCCATGTTCCCTTTATCTCTTTATTCACTTGTTTGTTAGGATGGCCTCTGACAGGGCCTTGGGGCCTCATCAGGTTATTTATGACACATGCAGTGTTTCAATCGGGCAGGGTAGGGAGGGGCTGGGGGTAAAAATCCAGGTTGTTCTTTCCTTCTCCCTTCTTAACCTCCAAGCTATAAAAGGGGCAAGTTTCACGCAGGAAAAAAAAAAACACACACACACACACACACACAACTGTCAACATATTTCTTGTTTTTATGAACTGGGACAGTTTTCCTCCCTGCTTAGAAAAAAAAAATGTGGTTGACTCTAGAAAAGTCCGATTTATAAGGCTCTGGCTCTCATCTCCTCCCTCGGAGCGCTTTAAACAAGGCTCACATACATCGGGTATGTGCACAGGGACGTGTTAGGAGATGCCTTCGAATAGATTTTCTTTGGTTATGATTTGATTAGCTACCTCAACTCTGGCTGGTGTTTTTTTTTTTTTTTCCTCTGAAAACTGTTCTCACCTTTAAAATTCTGTAACATTTGTATCTTGCATTTTAACTTTTTGATTACTTCTTAAACCGTACATACTTTATGGAGCACAATGTGGCAATCCCAAACATGCGTATAATGCATAATGATTAAATCAGGACACTTAGCGTTTCTATCTCTGTAAACATTCATCATTTTTATGTGTGCTGGGAAACATATTCCTTTCTTTTAGTTATTTATACAATGTATGCAATCTTTTCAGTAAAATATATAATTGTTAAAAAAATATATAGCCGGTAACAAGTACCAAAATGCAATTAGGCAGGAACAGTAAATCCATGTGTACACATTTTTTCCCTTAGACCCTTGCTCTGTTCTTTGTATCTTGGAGTTAGGCCATCCATTAGAGGAGGCTAAGGTGATCCCAGAAACCCGCTGGAAATTGCTGGTGGGCAAGGGGCCAGCAGGAGGGGTAGAGAAGGGACCAGAGCTGATGTCGGGTGAAGTGACTATGAAGAAAAGGCTTAGACCAAGGCATGGTAGCAACGGGCATTGGGAACCTGGGACCTACTTAAAGATGGGAAAAATCCATGCTGGAGAAAGTCAGCAGGAGGCTGTTGGGAGGAGGGAGGCATTGAACCCAGAGCTGTGGAGAGCAGAAGAGCAGCTGGGGCGTCTATCTGGCTTAGTGGAGGACCCAGGGGGAAAAGCTGATTCAATGCAACACCAGACAAGGGAAAGTTGGCGGGTGATTTGTAAGGAGAGCAGTGTTCATTGTCACTTGGGGATTGAGCAGGGAACTCAGTCACAAAAGACCTGATGTCCCATAAGGGACCCGGGTGAGGATATAGGGGAAGCCTTGATGACCTTGGGGCTGAATTGTGTCCTGAGAAGAAAAGAAAAGGCAAGCTGACGTGTGAAGGCCTGAACAGGTTCGACTTGTTCCTGGATTGTACTGACTTGGAATATGAGAAACCCTCAGGAACTCCCACTGGGGGAGTCAGCGCTTCCTAGTGGGGAGGGTTTCAATGTGCATGAAGATTAAATAGGAGCATTGGGGGCCAACATCAAAGTCCAAAGTAGGGTCACCTCTCAAATCTATGCTCGCTCTCCCTACCCACTTTCCTTTGGAGGCAGTAGATACAGGTGAGGGAAACCTTGATTTTGTACAGATGCCAGTCCTTGATTATCTACACGTGGGCACTGGCACGCTAATCTAGCAGACATTTCATCAACCTACTGGATAATTTCAAGGGATCCTTGGTAGGTGGAAAGAACTCCCGCCCCCAATAATTTATACATGAATGCTGATGTCCACAGTTTTGGATGCTGAACATTTGAGCCTTGGGATTTTCTCCTGTGTAGGTGAACAACTCTTTTAGTTCCAGAACATTCCCACATCTATTTTGTCTTATCCAATGCCATAATAAATAGGCTAGCCAATGTTTTCCTGTTCTATGAGAGGAAAATCAATACAAATTAAGTTTATCTTCTTTCATGGGTGTGGTGGTTTGATTCAGGTGTCCCTCCATCAACTTAGGTGTTCTGAATGCTAGGTTCCCAGCTGATGGAGATTTGGGAATTAACACGTCCAGGAGGCAGTGTATTGTTGGGGGTGGGCTTATGGGTGTTATAGCCAGTTTTCCCCTGCCAGTGTTTGGCACACTCTCCTGTTATAGTTGTCCAACTTATGTTGGCCAGGGTCCACCCTCTGCTCATGCCATCGTTTTCCCCTGCATCATGGAGTTACCACCTCAAGCCTGTAAGTCAAAATAAACCTCTTTTTCCCAGAAGCTGCTTTTGGTTGGGTGATTTCTGCCAGCAATGCTGAACCTGACTGCAACAGTGAAGTGGTACCAAGGCGTGGGGTTGCTGCTAGACACCTGACTGTGTGGTCCTGGCCTTTTGGAGCTGATTTTCAAGAGGAATGTGGGAGGATTTGAAACCTTGGCCTAAGAGATGCCTTGCAGTGCTGTAAGTACAGCTTGAAGGACTATTCTGGTCAGAGTTGAAAGACCTGAATGCAGTAAGAACTATGGACTGTGAGGTTTGGCTTATGAGAGTGAGAAAGAGCTTTGCCTGGACTGGACTAGCAGTTTGTGTGAAAAGCTTGATGTTATGCCCATGTCCTGAGAAGTTGTGCAGGGTTGCTCTGAGTAGAAATGAACTGGTGTGAGCAGAGGGATATGGCACAGAAAGAAAAATCTTTTGGTGAACTGGTGCCCGTTCAGCTACAATTGAGAGATTACAACTTTTGAGATTGGGCCAGCTGACCTGCTCTGGGGCAACAGGAAGAATGTAGACTCTTTTGAAGGGGCCTGTGTGCCCAAGGAGTGTCCTGTTCTTCAAAGTCTGCTTTATTCCCCCCTGGATTAACAAATTGGCACCCTACCTGCTATTGTGGAATATAAGAAATGCTGGAAAGAGGGTCATTGAGTTTGCAACACAGTCTTGTGTTTTGGAAATGGCCATGGGCAGTGTGAAGCAGGTTTGCTGGATGCCTGCATAGAGACCCCATGGGGCCATGAGGATGAACCGTGGGCTGCAGTGGAGACCCAGTGGAGATGCCGGGACCATGAGATGGCTGCTGAGGAGCTGCCGGCCCCGGATGAAGTTTTCCAGGACTGTGAGTAGCCTAGCTGGAGGGGCGGAATTGGAATGCCAGAGACTTGTTGCTGGTTAGAATTACCAGACTTGGAAATTTGTCATTGACTAGAGTTATTGGACTCGGAGGTACAGAGTTTGATATTTGCCCTGTTTAAATCTTGTATTGCTTGAGTGTTTCTTTGCTATGCCCAATGCCATCTTTTTGCAGTGCGAATGTTTATTCTGTGCCATTATGGGTTTTTTTTAGGTTATTTTTTGGTATTATGGCTCAGTTAAAAGATCTTAGACTATGGGGATGTATGAACATCATTGGAATTGATAAGAATTATGGGGACTTTTAAAGTCAGATGAATGCATTGAATTCGCATCATGTATGGTTATCAGTTTATGGCGGCCAGGGGCAGAATGTGGTGGTTTGATTCAGGTGTCCTCCATGAACTTAGGTGTTCTGAATGTTCCCAGCTGATGGAGATTTTGGGATTAACACCGCTAGGAGGCAGTGTATTGGTAGGGGCAGGCTTATGGGTGTTGTAGCCAGTTTCCCCTTGCCAGTGTTTGGCACACTCTCATGTTGGTATTGTCCACCTTATGTTGGCCAGGGGGTGATGCCCACCCTCTGCTCATGCCATTGTTTCCCCCTATCCATTGTGGAGCTTCCCCTCAAGCCTGTAAGCCAAAATACACCTCTTTTTCCCAGAAGCTTCTCTTGTTTGGGTGATTTCTACCAGCAATGAGAACCTCCTGACTGCAACAATGGGACTTTGAATAATTATGTTTTATTACTTTAGGATCTTGCTACCCTCTATTGATCCAAGTGACATGTACTGAGTATGTTTGTTGTGTTAGGTGCTGGGAATATACAAAAGGGAGCTGATGGAGTTCCAACATTCATAGTATTTATAGTCCCAAAGTCAAGATAGACATTTAAGTAAATAATGTATATCTCTTTATCTAACATTACATGTTTCATCTCAAACATTTGATATTTCAATTATAATAAATGCTACCAAGCTTAGGCGTGAGAGCTATTGGGATGCAAAACACATGGATCCAACCTCGTGTTAGGGTCTGGCAGCCTTTCCTAAGGAAGAAACATTTCATATCGTCATTAGACTCAGATTTGGGGTTGTTGATGGGAACGACGGTGAGCACTCATGAATGGAATGGCCAAGGCCCTAGGTACAGAGCTGGGGCCCAGTATCCTCTCCCAGTATCGATGTCTTGCTCTATCTTCCTCTCTTCCCCACTTCTCTTTTGCCTCTGCTCCTATCAGCCCTTTCCCCTCATCTGAGCACAGCTCAGATCTTTATCATTCGTCTCTGAAGATGAGTCAAGGGACAGGCATCCCATCGCATGAAACTTCTGTATCTTTGAACTGTGTCTTGTTGATATAGGGTAAAAGATAATATGAAAAAAAAAACATATCACCTTAGAGATAATCACTTTTCATATGTGGCCACAAAACTGAAATCATTTGTAGTGCTTTTGGGGTCAGATTTTCTCTTGAATCAGAAGGAAGTGCATCTAAAATGAGCTCAGTGGTGGGGAGCCGAGGGGAGATCTTTGAGCAAGAAATTTTGTCACTCCCAATAGTTCTCTTAACGCCCATCCAAGTTTTTGTCCTCCCCCCCCATTGTACCAGAGTTGATTGACCTGCATGAGGCCTTATCATTAAAAAACAAACGTTTCCATGGGATTCTGTACATAGACTATCATGCCATATGATAATAAGGAATGTTTTGTTTCTCCCTTTAAAATCAATGTCTCTTTAATTTCTTTTACTGGTTTTATTGTACTGGCTAGAATTTCCAGCATTATTTTGGATAAAAACGGTGGAAATGGAAATACTTGCCTTCCTTTTGATCTTAGTGTGAAAGCATCTCAGGTTTTCAACATCATTAACTAAAATGTTTTTTTTTTTTTTTTTTTTACTAGTTTTGTACTCAGTGAATACAGTCAAATTGGTCCCCTTGTTAGCCTCCTCCCTGTTCTCCGCCCTCTGCAGGGACCCTCCTCATTGGGGAATATGGGTCTTTCATTGTGGGGTTAGCCATCAGCTATGGGTAAGAGGCAATGTCTCTGCATATCATGACCCAACATGTGGCTCTGACATTCTTTCTGCCCCCTCTTCCGCAAATTTCCCTGAGCCATGTTGGGTTCACTTTAGGTCTGCTTCATGATGAGGTCCTGGGAGCCTCTGTGTCTCTGGATATCTGGTTTGGTAGGAGTTTATTGTTCTCTGTGTCTGTCTCCTTCACCCTTGTGCTGGTACCAGGTTCATCACGAAAACAGCACTCCTGCTTGTTTCCCCAATTATTCTTAGTTTAGCTGTAGGTATTTTAAAATGTTTTTATTTATGAGAGAGAGAGAGAGACAGAAAAGGAGGATGAGAATGAGAATGGGAACGAGCAGGCCAGAGCCTCTTGGCACTGCAAACAAAATCCAAATGTTTGCGCAACTTTGGTTTGCTGAGAGTTCGAGGCCACCCTGAGACTACGTAGTGAATTCCAGGTCAGCCTGGGTTACAGCGAGACCCTATCTCAACAAACAAACACACAACAAAATATTTGAGAGAGAGAGAGAGAGAGAATAAGAAAGTAAGCACATGATAGGGCCTCTTGCCCCTGCAAACTAACTCCAGATGTTATGTGCATGTGGCTGTACATGGGTACTGGGGAATCAAACCCTGGCCATCAGGCTTTGCAAGCAAGTGCCTTTAACCACTGAACCATCACCCTAGCCCTGAAAGTTATCTACTAATACGTTGTCTTTGTTGAGGGAGTGTTGGGTACTTGTGAGGTGTTGAGGCAGAACTACAGATTGAAGCATCCTCAGAGCTGACAAACTGGTGACAGATTGCTGGAGTCTGTACTGCTTTTTTTAAAAAATTATTTATTTATTTGAGAGCGACAGACACAGAGAGAAAGACGGATAGAGGGAGAGAGAGAGAATGGGCGCGCCAGGGCTTCCAGCCTCTGCAAACGAACTCCAGATGCGTGCGCCCCCTTGTGCATCTGGCTAACGTGGGACCTGGGGAACCGAGCATCGAACCGGGGTCCTTAGGCTTCACAGGCAAGCGCTTAACCGCTAAGCCATCTCTCCAGCCCCTGTACTGCTTTTGAACTAGCATGTCTCTAATGCTGCCGAGCATTAGAGTGAGCACTGAAGAAACTCTGGAGCAAGGTATGGTCTCACCTTTCAGGGGATTAGTTGGGAAGATATGAACAATAAATGCTCCATTTCAAACTGCGAAATATTATTAGACTGTCAACAGGCACTTGCTGTGTGAATGAAGGCAGAGGAACAAAGGTTAACGGCCCTTACTCTGCATTCCAAGTCTGGCCTCTAACTCACAGTGATCCTCCTTCCTCTGCCTCCCAAGTACTGGGATTAAAGGCATGTGCCACCATGCTCAGCTAAGAAAGACTATTTTCCGGAGGTAGAAGTTGAGTTGTCTCAATAAGGTAGGGTCTAAAAGAGAATAAAAAGCCAATCAAACTCTAATTCAGATCCTGGGTGACAGGGAAACAAGAGGGACTTTGTCATAAGTTTGATTTCTTTTCTTTTTTCTTTTTTTTTTTTTAAAACCAAAACCGTGATTTCTTTTTTTTTTTTTTAATTTTTTGTTTATTTATTTGAAAGCCACGGACAGGGAGAGAGAGAATGGGCGCGCCAGGGCCTCCAGCCACTGCAGATGAACTCCAGACGCGTGCGCCCCCCTGTGCATCTGGCTAACGTGGGTCCTGGGGAATCGAGCCTCGAACCGGGGTCCTTAAGCTTCACAGGCAAGTGCTTAACCGCTAAGCCATCTCTCCAGCCCAATTTCTTCTTTTTTTTTTAAAATTATTTAATTTATTTGAGAGGAAGAGAGAGAGAGGGAGAGGCAAACAGAGAGAGAATGGGCATGCCAGGGCCTCCAGCCACTGCAAATGAACTCCAGATACATGTGCCCCCTTGTGCCTCTGGCTAATGTGGGTCCTGGGGAGTCGAGCCTCAAATTGGGGTCCTTAGGCTTCACAGGCAAGTGCTTAACTGCTAAGCAATCTCTCCAGCCCACAAGTTTGATTTCTTTAAAATTTTAAATTTAATTTTATTTGAGAAAGAGGTAGATAGACAGAGAGAGAGAGAGAATATGGGTGCACCAGGGCTTTCAGCCACTGTAAACAAACTCCAGACATATTCACTACCTTGTGCATTTGGCTTACGTGGGTCCTGGGGAATCAAACCTGGGTCCTTTGGCTTTGCAGGCAAACAAACATCTTAACTGCTAAGCCATCTCTCCAGACCACAAGTTTGATTTTGTATCTGATGAGCTTGAGCTGGCAGCAAGCTATCCAAGCACAAATGTACAATGAGTGTTTGGAATCTCTACAACTGAGAAGGAGTTCTAACTAGAAAACCCCTTTCCCCTGAGAGTCTCTAGAAGGTGTAAGACCTAGTACCACCTGGGCAGCCAACAAACAATGCAACTTAAAGCGATTCACAGTCCCTCTTTGGGTTTCAGCTTCTTCACCTACATACTGGGCTGCACTGATAGATGGCCTTGCTATGAACTAAAATTTGGATCAGCACATGATCAGACATTTGGAATGAACTCTCTACTTGGAATGTTTTCCTTCTACAGCCAGAGGTCTAGGATTCTACAATTTCTTTGAAACAGGAAGAATTCACAATATATTGGTCTTTGGTGGTTGGCTTTTTACTCACTATTTTTTTTCCCTCCGCCAAAACCCATCCGTTTAGGTCTTGTGACACTTGGAAGGTCGGAAGGAGCCCTGTGTGGTGTGTCTCAAGCTTTCCAGACTTGCTGGGCTCTTGTTGGTTTCATGCTATCCTCCTCTGGGGGGAGCGCAGTGGGCATGGAGCCATGAGTTCACTGGAAAGGAAGCTTTGTGGGATCTTAAAGCCAATGGATTTTATTTGTCTAGTTTGTCCAACATTTTGTTCCACAGATCTGGACAGTTGAGAAAGGGGTGAGATGTGGAGAGGGAAGGACGAAAATTAACTAGACAGGGAGAAAAGAACAAATACATTTGTCTTTCAGTATCAAATAAGACTTCCCAGCATGTAAGGCTGAAAAGACTTTTGGACTTCATTTGGTCTTTCTGGAAATTGAACACTACAGTGACTCTCTATATCTCATTCAGAGGTTGTTTTTTTAAATATTTTCATTTTTATTTATTTATTTATGAGAGAGTGATAGAGACAGAGAATGAGCACACCAGGGCCTCTAGCTGCAAACAAATTCTAGACACATGTGCCACCATGTGCATCTGGCCAACGTGGGTCCTGGGGAATTGAATCTGGGTCCTGAGGTTTCACAGTCAAGTGCCTCAACCACTAAGCAATCTCTCCAGTCCACATCCAGAGGTTTTTATTTTGGCTGTATAAAATAATCTGTATCAGGTTGCTAGGATTTTATGAACGTATGCTCTCCATATATCATAAATAGTATTTTAAAATTTCTTTTTATTTGAGAAATAAAGTATGATAATGTCATTACAAAAATAAGAAAATGAAATCACAATCCTACAACAAAGATAACTATTCTTAACATTTCTATTTCTGTCCTTCTTGTCTACACACACACACACACACACACACACACACACACAAACACACAATACATACGGAATCATAGCATATATTCACTTGTGTGTTCTTCCTTCCCACTACTCAATTAGGCTGTGGGCATTTCTCCATGCTATTAAACATTTTAAGCACAATTTTGAGTAATTATATAGCATTTCATAGTAGATGTGTTATTATATCACCTTTCGTAGTATAAACAACTTCAGATGTTTCTATTTTTAATTTTTTTTTTGTTTTGGTTTTTTGAGGCAGGGTCTCACTGTAGCTCAAGCTGACCTGGCATTCACTATGTATTCTCAGGGTGGTCTTGTACATATAGCGATCCCCCTACCTCTGCTTCCTTAGTGCTGGGATTAAAGGTGTGCACCACCATGCCCAGCTCCCATTTTTTTATTTTTAAATGATACTATCACGAATTTCTTAGTATCTGGGCATGCCTATTGTTTTACAATTTTTAATTTTTAATTAATTACTATTTTAATTGAATATGTTTATGGGATATAATGTAATTTGATACAGATATCCAGTGTGTAAAGATTAAATCAGTTAGTATTTCAATCTCCTTAAACATCTAGGTTTTCATTATGAACACATAACACATATACTTTTACAAAGATTAATTTGTTAGAAAGGGAATTACCATATAAAAGGATAACAATGTTGTTTAGGTTTTGACACATTTTGCCCAGATGCCCTGTGTGAAAGTTGTACCGATTTACATTCCTATTCATGCTAAAGAATGCCTGAATTCCTGCATTAACATGGACTCCACCATCATGGGTGCTGAAATGATATTGTATCATTCAATTCTAAGGGCATTTAATAAGTACCTAATGTATGCAGGAAAATTAGACTCACTCCGTTTATGCCTTATAAATGCCAGGCATGCGTTATCATTCTCAATGAAAAAAAAATTTACAAACACATATGAAGATGTTTAAAAATTGTGACTGGAATATATCACTTAACTCTCCATGGCCACAGGATGATATTCTTTCGACTTTCAATTAGTACTATTGAAGGAAGACACCCATGTAGCTTATTTAAAAATAATGTAGATCTTATAAACTCTTAAGAATGCAATAAAATAAAAAAGTAATAATCTTGCAAAACACAGATTCCGTTATGATTACTTGCACTGTATTTCCCAGGACAGATTGGAGTAGGAATGAAGAGGAGCGTTAAAAATCCACATCTTTCAAAAGAAAAAGCAGAAAACATCCCATGTGGGTAAAAGGACAAATTGCACTTTGGTCAGTTGCCTTTAGAAAGTTAACCTGGCGGTTATCAGCGAAGGGGACATGAAATGCACAGAAAACTAACCTCCTCCTGGCAGCTGGGGATAATTTGTCAGTCTCCTTTGAAAAGTGGCTTTGTGCTCGCTGGTGAAGGCAGCTGGAACAGAAAAAGCATGACCGACAAAAGCTGAAATCCACAAAAAGAAAGGTCTCTTTCCTAAAAATTACTGCCCGAGTTCGCAGTGGTCAGAACAGAAAGTACGTATGCAGATCTTCTCAGCACCAGCACATCTGGTATGAGAGGAAGCCTCCCATGCTACGGGGCCTTCAGAATGGCTGCTGACCTGAATAGGGCTGCTGGATCGCATCGAAGCGAGCCTTCTCGCCCTGTGAAAAATTGCATACTCAAATCTCTCCAAGACAGTCTAAAACGATGGTAGTGCCACGTTCTGAAATGAGTCAAAAGCATTTACTGTGCTGAGAACGAAGTCCTGATTCATATATGGTGCGTGATATGCTAAGAAATGGAGGCTTCAGTAGGTGATTGCAAGGTAAAAAGCAAATCAATGGGATGACTAAAAATAATACTGGCAAACTGGAAACCACTCAAATGTCTATAACTAGCCAATGGCTAAAATGTGGTACATCCATGTGATGAAATATTATTACCCAGCAATACAAGAGAATGGACTATGAGCATAGGACTCTCCAATTAGTTATACTCAGTGGTTCAAAGTAATTGTAGTAAGTGAAAGGGCACTGCCATACAGGTTGCATACTGTATGATTGCATTTCTTTTTCTAATTTATTTATTTATGAGAGGCAGAGAAAGAGGCAAATGGGGGTGGGGGAGAACGGCCATGCCAGGGCCTCCAGCCACTGTAAACGAACTCCAGATACATGTGCCACACTGTGCATCTGGCTTATGTGGGTACTGGGGAATCGAACCTGGGTCCTTAGGCTTCACAGGCAAGCGCCTTAACCACTAAACCATCTCTCCATCCTTGATTCCATTTCTATAGTATTCTGGTTTGTAGTAAACATAAAACTTCCCATAGAGCCAGGTGTGGTGGCGCACGCCTTTAATCCCAGCACTCGGGAGGCAGAGGTAGGATCTCCAGGAGTTCAAGGCCACCCTGAGACTACATAGAGAATTCTAGGTCAGCCTGGGCTAGAGCAAGACCCTACCTCAAAACAAACACTTCCTAGTGCTTGTCAGGGGCTGGGAGCCAGGGAGAGTTTATTACATATGACTGCATGACAGGGTTCTTTTGGACGATGGAACTGTACAATATGAGGAGAATCAAGGTGTGAGATGAGTTTATATACTTGCCTACACTCATATACTGGAACACTAAGAGAGTAAACTGTATTGTATGGTACTTTAAACACTGGATGAAAAGAAATCACAAAATGACTATCCAACATGGAGAAGTAGCAGAAAGGGATGATGGAAGTAATGCTAAATAAGCTAAATCTTCTTTTTGTAGCACAGAGCCAATAGATAAGGTCCAAAATGGATAAACCAAGAACTAGAAGCAGAGGCAGAAATACTGTTTTCAGGTCTTCTGGTAGTTTTACCTCTACACAGAATCTGATGGGTGAGGAGGGGAGGGCAGGGACCTTGTTGCTTTTCTTATGACAAACCCTTCTGTATTTTTTTTTTTTTTTGGTTTTTCAAGGTAGGGTCTCCCTCTGGTCCAGGCTGACCTGGAATTAACTCTGTAGTCTCAGGGTGGCCTTGAACTCATGGCGATCCTCCTACCTTTGCCTCCCCAGTGCTGGGATTAAAGGTGTGTGCCACCACGCCCAGCTGTATTTTTTTTTTATAGTTGTAAATGATGTTCATGTGTTAGCTTGAAAGAGGAATATAATAAAATGCACTTGGGGAGGTAGGGAATTACCATGGGATATTTTTTTATAATCATGGAGAATGTTAATAAAAATTTAAAAAAAAAGTCTGCAGAACCTAGGTAGCCACGTGGCTAAGTCCCTAAAATAAAATAAAATAAAATAAAATAAAATAAAATAAAATAAAATAAAATAAAATAAAATAAAATAAAATAAAATAAAATAAAATAAAATAAAATAAAATAAAATAAAATAAAATAAAATAAAATAAAATAAAATAAAATAAAATGCACTGGACTGCGAATGGAGAAACCTGATCTCTAACCCCAACTCTGCACAAATTAAGCACAATCCTGTCTCTTCTCTTGCCCCCAGTTTCTATATCTGTATGATAAAGGGGTTGGATTAGATGATCTGTGGGATCCCTTTCATATCTAAAGAAAATTATAAAATTAGACTACATGCATGTTTATGATTCATTATTGAATGGGGGAAAAGAAACAGATCTTTTTGGTTTTTTTAATTTAATCTTTGTGCGTGCATGACATGTTTGTTGCCGTGTGTGTTTGTATGTGTGAATGCATGTCACAGCTTGTCTGTGGAGGTCAGAGGACAACCTTGGGTGTTAAGTCCTTGCCTTCTACCTTGTCTGAAACAGGGTTTCTTTTTTTTCATGATAGGGTATCACTCTAGCCCAGGCTGGCCTGGAATTCACTATGGAGTCTCAGGGTGGCCTCGAACTCACGGCGATCCTCCTACCTCTGCCTCCCGAGTGCTGAGATTAAACGCGTGTGCCACTACACCCTGCTCCAGGGATTCCTGGTCATCACTGTGTGTGCCAGCCTAGCTGGCTTGTGAGCTTCAGAGGTTCTCTGTCACCTCCTCCCTCTCATCTCAACATATGCACCCTGGGATTGTAGACATTTGCTACCTTGTCTAGATTTTATGTCGTTGCTGGGGATCCAAACACCAGTCCTTACACTTCTGAGCCAAGTGCTCTATCCACTTAGGGATCTCCCCAGCCCTTATTTTAATTTTAATGAGTATGAGTGTGCCTGTCTGTCTGTATGGACATAAGTGCTGGTGCAGGGGCATGTGTGTGCATGCGTGTGTAGGCCAGAGGATAACTTCATATATCCTTTCTTGGGAACCCCAATCCACTTTTTTTTTTTTTTTTTTGAGATAAGGTCTCTCATCGGCCTGGGGTTTGTCAAGTAGGATAGACTGGCTGATCTGCAAGCCCCGAGGATCTTCATGTCTCTACTTACTCAGTGCTGGGATGATAAGCATGGGTCACTGCTCCTGGCATTTTTATGTGAGGTCTTGGAGACTGAACTCAGATGCTGAGGCTTGCAAGGCAAGCACTTAGCCAGCAGAGTCATCTCCCCAGCCTTATCTTTCTTTTCAATATTTTCTTTCTTTCTTTCTTTGAAAGAGAGATGGGAGAGAAAGAGAGAAAGAGGCAGATAGAGAGAGAATGGGTGCTCCAAGACCCCTAGCCACTGCAAAGGGACCCCAGATGCATGTGCCACCTTGTGCATCTGGCTTACATGGGTACTGAGGAAGCAAACCTGGCTCCTTTAGCTTTACAGGCAAGTGCCTTAACCGCTAAGCCATCTCTCCAGCCATCATTCTTTGGTTTCTAAAGCTGGAAGGAACCTCATTAAATCAGCCAGTTAAAGTTTCCCTTTAGCCAGCAAAGAAAGCAACATAGAGATTGGTCAACAGACTCACTTGGTTGGGCAGTGAATTGCCAACAGAGCCAGGACTAGAGCTTAGGGCTCTCTCCGCTGCTCCAAAGAGCTTCTTTTCAGACCTAATGAATCACTGCTTAGCATCAGATCTGACAACTGTTTTGGGATAACACCAGAGGTGGGATCCATAGGCTGACATCGCTTCCTTTGCATGCGAGATGAGTCACAATGTTGGAAGTGTTCCCTGACACCATATGTATGCTATAATACCATAGGCATCTGAAGTTGGTCAAGGCTATGCTCAAGTCCAATTTGGGGGCTCTGGTCCCTAATAACTGTCTATTAAGCTGTGTTAACACAGCTTCCTTCTAGCCCACTGACTGCTTTTGTGTGATAGGGATCCCTCCACTTAAAAATCCCACCCTTTTCATTCTGATTTAAAACAACAGACATAATCTGTTAAAGACTTAAATCAGTCTTTTATTTCCCAAACCTCGAAACCTTAGTCATATTTCACTGAACTCCATCACATGAAACAGAAGACACACATTTTTTTCAGACACCCTCGAGTGTTTTCTTTTAAACTATCTTAGAGTAGCAATCTTCCTAGGAAGGGTTCCGAAACTGACTCCCCACTTTGACAGCAGTTGCCTCCTCCTCAGGAACACCTTCCCTGTGGATCAGCCACAGGCGTCCCCGCCCCCTCGCCAGAGCCTGCAGGCTCGCTTGCCCCTCATCATAGAAGATCTGAGCTTTACAGAATAAGGACACCATTATGCCAGGCTATCATTCTTCCTCAGAGGAAACAACAGTGCCCTTTGTGAGCTCCCAGATAACTTCAAAGGGTGTGGCTATCTTTCTGAGCTCCAAGGGAAGGGTCCTTGAGAAAGGGCTTACAGTGCTATTTTACTGCGTGACGCTTCTTAAAGGGGATGCGGGGAGGCAGAGCAGGAATTTTCAGGCTGTCCTCTTATTGGTGTTTTGTCTACCTTTGAAGCAACGTTGCATTTTCAAAATCTCCCGAGAAAACACTCGCTTGCCAACTTTTGTGCTTGCCCTCTACCAATGCCACCGTGCAAGCCTGGCTAATGGCCCAGCTCTGAAGAATCAGTTACGTCTGCCTGCCATTTCCTTCACAACAGCTGGCCTAAGGATCTCAAGCACTTAGCCTCAGCTGCCAGCTTAGGGGAAGAGAGGCCCTTGTGACAATGGCAACATTTGTTCCCACACTGGTATTGTCAATATCAACAGCCGCGACAGGCTCCAAAGGGGATCATAGACAGTCACTGCCCAGGGAAGTCTGTACGTGTAGATTTGATTTTCCTCCAAATGCTTCAAGGTACCCAGAAATCAGTCATTCATTTGCTTTTTTCTAAAATAATTTAAAATTTTATATATTTATTTGAGAGAGAAAAAGAGAAGGGGGAGAGAGAGAGAGAGAGAGAGGGAGAGGGAGAGAGAATGAGTACACCAGGGCCTTAGCCACTGCAAACAAACTCCAGATGCATGCACCACAATGTGCATCTGGTTTACATGGGTACTGGGGAACTGAACCTGGGTCCTTTAAGCTTCGCAGACAAGTGCTTTAACCACTAAGCCATCTCTCCAGCCTAGATCCATTTGCTTTTTCACCGAAGGGAAAGGCAAATGGCTGCAGACCATGGGAACTGCCCACCAACGGTGCTCTTTTTGCTTGGAACCAGAATCGGGACACCTGGGTTCTATGACTTGCCTATTTGTTTATGTGGAAAATGCTATAAACTGGCTTGTCACTGAGTGACCATAATGGTGCCATACCTAAAGCAATGGTTGACACAGAGGAGATTTGTAGAAGAGGAGAAGTGGCCCAATACCCTGCGGGAGGAGGAGAACACAACAAAGAGAGTGTGGCTAAGACCACCTCTTCTAGTGGGCTGATAGCATTCTTGTTTTCCTTCTACTAACCTTGGGATGTCAGGGATGACTCAGGGAAGCGCTTGGCTTCAAGATGTTCCCAGTTGAGTAAGGACATCACCAGTTTCAGTGGTGACTGGGGGCTATGACAAAAACACCAGTCTCACACTTTAGGGGATTTCGTTTTCATCGCAGAGACCGTGTTTTGGGGCTGTTTTCCCTAACTGTAGTGATGGGTGGGATCCTGAATGACTCACTTTGACTGTCATCCTTGAGAGCAGGATATATTTTGCCACGAAACTGGCCAGGCAACTTATCATAATGTTTAAAAATAAAGCTTCAAGATGCAATTAAGGTTTCCTATCAGTTGCTGTGGAGTTTATCAAGAGGGAGATGCTCCTGGGTGGCCATTCATTGGTGGGGGGAGTCATTAAAAAGCAGGATTCAGGCCTTCCTGGAGAGTGCATTTCCGGCTGGCCTTGAAGAAGCAGCCAGGCCATAAAGAGAAAATTACAGCTGGAGGAGCTGAGGGGCCTCGGGGCTTCAGCAGCAAGGAAGTGAGTTCTGCCAACATCCCAAAGAAGTTTGGAAGAGGGCCCCCCCCCCTCCCTTGGCTCCAGATGATAATGCAACCCAGGCAACACCTGGACTGCATCCCTGAGCTCAGGGCGCATCGTGATGTTCTGCGCAGTGCCCCACTGAGCTGCATTGGATTGCAGAGGAGCCATAGAAGCAGCTCAGATAGGCACCCAGGATTGCTAAGGATTTCTTTTCACTAATCAAAGCAGTGTCATACTCAGGTTCCTCAATGAGTTAAGCACAGTCCCACATGACTCAGCCACTCTAATTCCTAGGTGGTGTGTGTACGTGTGTGTTCTTTTGGAGAGATTCAAACAAAAACCCCTATATAAGTGTTCTTAGCAGCACTGCTCACAATGGTCAACTGGGGAAACAATCCAAATGCCATCAGCTGTGTTGGGGAAGTAGCTCTGTGGTTAGATTAGTTCATCTGTTGTGGTGGATATAAATCTTTCATCTTATATAAGGATAGTCCTATTGAGAAGATATCTTTGTTTTTTGCCTGTTTGTAGGGTGTGCATTAAAATTTTTTTGTTTATTTTTATTTATTTATTTGAGAGCAACAAAGAGAGAAAGGGGGGGAGAGAGAGAGAGAGAGAGAGAGAGGGAGGGAGGGATAGGGAGAATGGGTGTGCCAGGGCCTCCAGCCACTGCAAACAAACTCTAGATACAGGCACCCCTTATACATCTGGCTAATGTGGGTCCTGGGGAATCAAGCCTCGAACCGGGGTCCTTAGGCTTCACAGGCAAGTGCTTAACCACTAAGCCACCTCTCCAGCCCAAGGGTGTGCATTTGTATTGAGCTGGTCTCAAATCAGTGTCCAGGCAAAGCCTGGACTGCCTCCACACCTCAACTCCACTCCCTTGGAGACCAAAAGCCTTCATATGTCTTAAGTCTTTTTAAAAATTTTTTATTTATTTTTATTGAGGAAGGGAGAGAGATAAAGAGAGTGAAAAAGGCACATAGAAGATTTCTTTTGAGAGCTCAATCCTCAGTACCACTCAAAGAGGAGAAAACAAACTACCTAACCAGCAATAAGACCTGTACAAAGCAGACATAAACATACCATTCAGTCAATTAAAGATAACTGTTACACCACCAGCAATCATAGGAAGAAAATGGCAAAAATAATACATACTATGAAGTTAAAAATTACTAAAATGGCCAGGCGTGGTGGCGCACGTCTTTAATCCCAGCACTCGGGAGGCAGAGGTAGGAGGATCGCTGTGAGTTCGAGGTTACCCTGAGAATACACAGTGAATTCTACGTCAGCATGGGTTACAGTGAAACCCTACCTTGAAAAACCAAACAAAAAAAAAATTAATAAAATTGAAAGTAATAGGATGAAGTAAAGAAGAGGCAGGGAAAGTGAAAAAAAAAGTAGCAAGTTAAAAAAAAAGAAAAGAAAAGGTGGGGCGGAGCCCGCGGAAGTAGCTAAGTCGACAAAGTGTTTGTCTTATAAGCATGAAGCATGAGTCAGATCCCAAGTAACCATGTAAAAATGCAGACGTGGTGGGACGTGCTTGTAGTCTCAAAGCTGGGAAGACAAAGAACTTCTCTAGTCTAATTGCTGAGCTCCAAGCCACGGAAGGACACAGTGTCAAAAAAAAAAAAAGTAGATGGTATTCATGAGGATAATACATTCGGTTATCCTCTGGCCTCTACAAGCACATGTATGCGCGTGTGCACACACACACACACACACACACACACACACACACACACACAAAACCACGGAAAAGAAAACCAAAAGAAAAACAAGGTGAGGAAAATGAAAAGATCAAGTAATTGAAAGATCTAATTACAAGGCTGGAGAGTTGGCTTAGCAGTTAAGGCACTTGCCTGCAAAGCCTAAGGGTCCAGGTTTGATTCCCAGGCCCCACGTATGCACATGTGTCTGGAGTTCCTTTGCAGTGGCTGGATGCCCTGGCATGCCTGTTATTTTTCTCTGCCCTTCCATCTCCCAAATAAATACATAAATAAATAACTAAATGAGCAAATATTTAAAAATCTGATTACAAAATGAGAAAATAATGTTGAAAAATTAGCCAGGCATGGTGGTGCACACCTTTAATTCCAGTACTCAGGAGGCAGAGGTAGGAGGATCACCATGAGTTCGAAGCCACTGAATTCCAGGTCAGCCTGGAGTAGAGTGAGACTACTTTGGAAAAAAAAAAAAAAAAAAAAAAAAAAAAAAAAAAAAAAAAAGTGAGATAAAGGTATTGGCTAAATCAGGAGCATCATAATTTGGAGGCATAGTTAGTTCCAGTTCTAAGCTGCATACCACAAAGCAAGACTCTATTTAAAAATATTTATTTAGGTGGGCTGGAGAAATGGCTTAGAGGTTAAGGCTTTTGCCTGCAAAGACAAAGGATCCTGGTTTGATTCTTTAGGACCCACTTAAGCCAGATGCACAACGGGGTGCATGCATCTGGAGTTCATTTGCAGTGGCTGGAGGCCCTGGCGTGCCCATTCTCTCTCTGTCATTCTCTGCTTCTTTCTCTCACTCTCAAATAAATAAATAAAATATATATTTTAAAAAATATTTAGGGCTGAAATGATTGCATAATGGAGGCCCTGGTACACCTATTCTCTCTCTCACTCTCTCTTTCTGCCTCTTTCAAATAAATATATTTTAAAAATATTTAGATAGCCGGGCATGGTGGCACATGCCTTTAATCCCAGTACTTGGGAGGCAGAGGTAGGAGGATCGCCATGAGTTGGAGACCACCCTGAGTCTACATAGTGAATTCCAGGTCAGCCTGAGCTACAGTGAGACCTTACCTCAACAAACCAAAAAAATAAATAAAAATAAACAAATAAGTAAAGAAAAATAAAAAAAAATTTAGATAAAGTTAGGAGCATGAACTAAAAAGTAAAAGCAGCACTTTTTAAAGAATAAAGTAAAATTAAAACCCATACTAAAGTGGAAAATGTAAAAATAATTAAAGGAACATCCCAGTGCCAGGGGTAAGATACCTTCTAGTGAGTTGTTCATGGATGCCCTTGAGGTCCCCAAAATAGTAGACGCTGTTGTCACTACCCTTGGGTCGCCTGCCAAAACTAGATGGTAAATCCCTATTGCTGAAGACACCACATTCTTTAGTTGTGGTACAGTGAGACATCAAGCAGGAACTGTGCTGGAAGCTTCCTCTCTGCTTGCTAGCTGCTATAGTGTTGGAAGATGCATAGAGGCTATTGAGGGAGAAAAATCAACAGTTTCACCAAGCAGTAGACCCTATCACCTAGGCAAGATGTGCTCACTTGTATAATGTTGGCATGACTGTTTTGGAGTAACCAGCTACTCTCTGGTTGGATCTAAGGCTTGCTGAACTGGAGGGGATTCATGCCTGTTACTGAAAAACTTATCAAAAGCCTATTACTGGGCTGGAGAGATGGCTTAGCAGTTAAGCACTTGCCTGTGAAGCCTAAGGACCCCGGTTCGAGGCTCGATTCCTCAGGACCCATGTTAGCCAGATGCACAAGGGGGGGCATGCATGTGGCGTTCATTTGCAGTGGCTGGAGGCCCTGGTGCACCCATTCTCTCTCTATCTGCCTCTTTCTCTCTCTGTCACTCTCAAATAAATAAATAAATAAATATATATATATATATTTTTAAAAGCCTATTACTGTAGAGGCCTTGGTGGGGAAGCTACTACTGTTGTTTGACTACATGGATATATTGTGTCCATCAAATGTGCCCTAAATATTTATGTTTATGTCCATAGATTCACGCTGCTCTCACCTTAGGTTAGAGAAGCCTTTCTCTGCAGATGGTGGTGACTACTGGGGAGACTCAGAACTCATCACAGTGCTGAGAAGAAGTGACTGCGAAGGACCTAGCCAGAAAGGAGACACCTGCATCACCCCTCCCCCCAAGGTTCAGGGAATATTATGGGAGAAGCAGTGGAAAGAATGCACAAGCCATGCATAAGCATGTGACATGGTCACTATACGCATGACCATACCTGCACAAGACTCGCACAAGATTGGGCCTAACAACAACAGTTCACCACGAATGATAGAGGATCTCATGAGCTATTGACAGTTAGTGATGGGGGAGGGGAAGACATTTTATTCAGTGGTATAATCACTGGCAAGTTGTCCATGTTCTAGGAAATAATGCCTCACTCATGATCATGCAAGCATCCCTAAATGAATTAAGTGGGACCCACACATACCCCACATGAAAGTAGGAGGGGCCCTGCTTGGGAAGAAAGAACTCATCAGGAGTGGGAAGGGGACATGAGAAGGTAGTAGAAGATTTTATTTTATTAAAAATAAAATCAAGAGCTGGGCGTGGTGGCGCGCGCCTTTAATCCCAGCACTCGGGAGGCAGAGGTAGGAGGATCGCCATGAGTTCCAGGCCAGCCTGAGACTCCATAGTGAATCCCAGGTCAGCCTGGGCCAGAGTAAGACCCTACCTCGACAAACAACAACAACAACAAAATCAATTTTGTGGCTAGAGAGATAGCTCAGCAGTTTAAAACACTTGCTTACAAGGCCTGCTGGCTCAGGTGCAATTCCCCAGTCCTCACTGAAAAGCCAGATGCATGGCTGGAGAGACTGCTCAGTGGTTAGTAGTGATAGTGGCACTTGCTTGTAAAGTCTGATGGTCCCGGTTCACTTCCCCCGTACCCACCTATAACCAGGTGCACAAAGTGGCACATGCATCTGGAGTTCATGTGTAGTGGCAACAGGCTCTGGTGCACCCGTTCTATGCACTTCCCCCCATAAATATATTATTTAAAAAAGCCAGATGCACATATAGCCAGATGCACAAGGTGGCACACACATGTGGAGTTTGTTTGCAGCAGCTGGAGTCCCTGGTGTGCTCATTCTCTCTCTCCTTGCAAATAATGTGTGTGTGTGTGTGTGTGTGTGTGTGTGTGTATGTGTGTGTGTATGTATATATATATATATGTATGGTTTTTTGAGGTAGGGTCTCGCTGTAGCCCAGGCTGACCTGGAATTCACTATGTAGTCTCAGGGTGGCCTTGAACTCACGGCGATCCTCCTACCTCTGCCTCCTGAGTGCTGGGATTAAAGGCGTGCGCCACCACGCCCAGCTAAATAACATTTTTTTAACAGGTAAAAGCTTCTTAGACACTAGAGACGTTTTTCTCAATCCCTTATATACGCTCTAACATTAAGCACTCCCCTTCCACAGCAACCTCTGTCAACATCAAGGGACACTCCTGACTCTTTAGCCATTCCCTCTGCTCAGTCCAGACACTTGCTCTTTATCCATGAACAAGACAAGGGAATTTTGCACTGAAAAACACAGCCATCCACATGGAGCCTGGAACGTGGGGGCCAGATGGTAAAAGAATGGGAAGCTTTGCGGTCGACATGACAAAACTGCAGCCATTCACAGTTGTGCTGAAATGTTAAGAAGCTTTGACATACCTTAAGCATTCCAAAATAGTGACTATCTCATTTTATGACAATTGCTTTCTGTATATCCATTAAAAACTTTTAAAAATTATTTTTATTCATTTATTTTTATTTTATTTTTATTAACATTTTCCATGATTATAAAAAAAATATCCCATGGTAATACCCTCTCTCCCCCCACACTTTCCCCTTTGAAATTCCATTTCCATCATATTACCTCCCCATCTCAATCATTGTAGTTACATATATACAATACCAAACTATTAAAAACTTTTAAAAAAATTTATTTTACTTATTTAGAGAGAGAGAGAGAGAGAGAGAGAATTGGCACATCAGGGTCTCCAGTTACTGTAAACAAACTCCAGATACATGTACCACCTTGTGCATCTGGCTTACTTAAACCTGGATCCTTAGGTTTCACAGGCGAGCACCTTAACTGCTAAGCCATCTCTCCAGTCCTCCTTTTTTGAGGTAGGGTTTCACTCTAGTCCAGGCTGATCTGGAATTCACTATGTAGTCTCAGGGTGTCCTTAAACTCATGGTGATCCTCCTACCTCTGCCTCCCAAGTGCTGGGACTAAAGGCATGTGCCACCACGCCTGGCTCCTCTGTTAAAATCTTGACTAATAGGCATTTTTATTTTTATTTATTTATATTTTTCGTTTTTTGAGGTAGGGCTTCACTCTAGCTCAGGCTGACCTGGAATTCACTATGTGGCCTTGAACTCACAGCAATCCTCCTACCTCTGCCTCCCAGGTGCTGCAATTAAATGTGTGAACCACCATGCCTGGCTGGCATTTTTATTTTAAAAATATTTTATTTATCTGTATGCAGATACACACACACACACACACACAGAGAGAGAGAGAGAGAGAGAGAGAATCAGAGAGAGGGAAAGAGATAATGGGCATGCCAGGGACTAACCTCTGCAAACAAACTGCAGATGTATACTTTGTGTATCTGGCTTTACATGGGTACTGAAGAATTGAACCCCATGTCCTTAGGATTTTAAGGCAAGCATCTGAATTGCTGAGCCATCTCTCCAGCCCCTAGGCAAATATTTTTAGGACAACTATTAAGTGGGTGGGTATGGTAGATCACATCTTTAATCTCAGTACTTGGGAAGGTGAGGCAGGAGGATCACCATAGGTTTGAGGCTAGTCTGGGACACACAATGAATTCAATTTAGGTCAGCTCCTAACTCAGTACTCCCTCTCCATAGGCTAATAACAAAAGTGTTAAGTAAAAGATTATAAACTGGGTGTGGTGGCACACGCCTTTAATCCCAGGACTTGGGAGACAGAGTTTGAGGTCACCCTGAGACTACATGGTGAATTCTAGGTCAGTCTGGGCTAGAGTGCAAAACCCTACCTCAAAAAAAAAAAAAAAAGTAATATAAATGTGTAAGGCAGACCTTGTAGTTTTGACCTCTGGATGTGAAGGTGACCCTGCTTGCTAGTCTACACTTTTTAATTTAATTTAATTTTTGTTTATTTTATTTATTTGAGAACGACAGACAGAAAGAGGGAGGGAAGAAGGGAGGGAGGGGGAGAGAGAGAGCGAACGAGAGAGAGAGAGAGGGAGAATGAGAATGGGCGCGCCAGGGCTTCCAGCCACTGCAAATGAACTCCAGACGTGTGTGCCCCCTTGTGCATCTGGCTAACCTGGGTCCTGGGAAATCAAGCCTCGAACCGGGGTCCTTAGGCTTCACAGGTAAGCACTTAACCACTAAGCCATCTCTCCAGCCCTTAATTTTATTTTAAGAGTGAGAGAGAGAAAATTGGTGTGCCAGGGCCTCAGCCATTGCAATTGAACTCCAGATTCTTGCGCCACCCAATGGGCATGTGTGACCTTGCACTTGCCTCACCTTTGTGCATCTGGCTAATGTGGGATCTGGAGAGTAGAACATCGGTCCTTAGGCTTCTCAGGCAAATGCCTTTAGCCATCTCTCCAGCCCTAGTGTATGCTTTGTGACTCATTAATTATATAATGGAGATGATACACATATTTACAACACTATGTTTGCCTATATGGAAACCTCAAGAGATGTTGGACATGTGAGTTCATACCTGTAATGGCACTCAGGATGTGAAGCAGGAGGACTGTGAGTTAAGGCCAGCATGAGTCTTACATAGCAAGACCCTGTCTCAAAAAACCAAAATGCAACAATTCAAAACAATAACAAAACAAACAAAAAACCCCCTCTAGTATCTTAGTTTTAGCCTAGGGCTTTTAAACACAGATGTTTGTGTATAAGGAAATATATCTCTACAAAAACACATAAGGAACTGTGCAATCCCCACGGAAGCCTGATAGCCCAGGAGTCACAGGGCCCTCGTCATCCAGCAAAGGCAAGAAGTCATTCTTTACACCCTTAAGGTTTGTGCAAACAAAATCTTCTTGCAGCCAGCATGAATGCACGTCACCTTTGCTCTGCTGTGTCCCCAAGGCTAGCTTGGTGGAAAACATTTGGTTGGTCAAGTATCTGCTTTCCCTCCACCCCAAGTGTGGGTCACATCTTCCCCTTGGCATTCTATAGTCCGAGTGTTTGAGGACTGGGCCAGGTATAGGCAGCAGGTAGAAGTTGTGCTGCTGAGCTTTGCCGGAGTCACCACACAAAGCCAACTTGTTCATATTTCCAAGGGAAATGCCCAAATCCAAGGGAGAAATGCTCAGAAGCGTCCAGGGGGCTGGGCCCTTTTGCAGACCTCTCTTGTGTACATTTCATGTGGAAAAGCCAACTGTTCGTTCTGGATGAGACCAGTTCCTGACTGACCTGCGTGAAGGCTGAGGGCTGTTTTTCCAACTGAAGACCTTCACAAGACCTGATCCATCAAGTTGAACCCCAGGCAGAGGCAGAGGGGTGGGGGAGAGGGGGATTTTGGAGGTACTTTGTCACCTCATAGACCAAATCCCAGAAACAAGCAGTGACTCACACATTAGGGTAGTTTCTGGATCAAAGGACCCTCTGTGTGCCCTCTGGGGAAGAACCATTTTGCAGCGTGAAGTCTGCTCTCCATTTCTCCACTGTGCAAGTTCTTTCCCCTGGTGTTCTAAGTGCAGAGAACATGCTCCTGTATCGACAGAGGCATCTCGTAGCCTGGTCAAACACAAAGGACCAAGAATAGATTTGCTCCGTACAGAGAAAAAAGGCTGTGTGACTCTAGGCAAGGGCTCCATAGACCCCCCTTTCTTTCACATTCTGACCACTGACGTCCATATTTTGTTCCTGGCCCCTCCAACTCCATTTCCTCTCCACCAGACGACATTGTTACCACCCCTTGTCACTCCTCACTGCCTACTAGATAAGTCAAAAATCTTACCTTTGCACAATCAAGGGCTTTCATAATCTCTTGAACCTAAATTCCCACTGCTTCCCAAAGCAACAGCCCTGATTATCAGCATGTAAAGCCCCTCCATCCACCCAGCATGCTCACCACAACCCCGGCACTCTTGCTCACCTGAGAGCTAGACACCAGACTTTGTAAATATTCTCTCCTAACTCGTATGATGCCTACTGGCTTTTGTTGATTAGTTCCTGTGCTATATAGAAAACTGGTTTGGTTTGATATAGTCTTACTTGCTTATTTCTTTTTCTTTTTTTTTTTAAATTTTTATTAACATTTTCCATGATTATAAAATATATCCCATGGTAATTCCCTCCCTCCCCACCCCCACACTTCCCCATTTGAAATTCCATTCTCTATCATATTACCTCCCCATTGCAATCATTGTAATTACATATATACAATATCAACCTATTAAGTATCCTCCTCCCTTCCTTTCTCTACCCTTTATGTCTCCTTTTTACTTACTGGCCTCTGCTACTAAGTATTTCCATTCTCACTTGCTTATTTCTTTTTCTGTTGCCTGAGTTCTTTTAGATGTGCTACCCAAAAAATCATTAGGAGGGGCCAGAGAGATGGCTCAGTGGTTAAGGCACTTGCTTACAAAGCCTAAGGACTTGGGTTCGATTCCTCAGTACCCACGTAAGCCAAATGCACAAGGTAGCACATGCATCTGGAGACTGTTTGCAGTGGCTAGAGAGGCTCTCATACACCCATTCTCTCTCTCTTCAAAATTAAATATTTTAAATATCATTAGGAGGTCAATATTCAGGAACCCTTCCTATTTTTCTGCTAGGTGTTTTAGGAGGCTAAGCCTCACATTTGCAACTTTAATCCATTCTGAGTTGATTTATTTTGTATATCATATAAGACAAGGGTTCTGATGCTTTTGCATGTGGAGATCACATCACTTATTTCACATTGTGTTGGCACTCTTGTTAAAAATACATTGATTGTACATATTTGTGTTTATTTCTGGGTTCTCTATTCTGTTTCATTATTCTAAATGTCAATTTTTATGTCAGTGCCTTACTGTTTTGATTCATAAAGCTTTGCAATATAATTTGAGTCTAGGAAGTATGATGCCTTTGCTTTTCGTTCTCAAGATCATTTGGCTATTAGGGATACTGTGGGGTCATGTGAGTTTTAGATTTTTTTCCCATTTCTGTAAAAAAAGCATCTGTAGAATTATGATGAGAATTTTATTTAATCATCACTTCAGCAGCATGGACATTTTATGAACATGGGTGGTATCTCTATTTACTCATATGTTTTCTCAGTTTCACAATGTTTTATAGTTTTCAATGTACAGATCTTTCACCTTTTTAGTCAAACTTGTTTGTAAGCATTTCAATGCTTTTGCAAGTGATATTTTTAAAAATTATCTTTTCATTTAGTTTCTTACTAGTATATGGAAATAAAGTTGATTTTTGTGTGAATATTCATGTGTGTGCAGGTGGGTTCACCAAGGCCTCCAGCCACTGCACACAAACTCCAGATACGTGAGCCACCTTGTGCTTATGTGGGTACTGGGGAATTGAACCTAGGCCCTTAGGCTTTGCAGACAAGTGCCTTAACTGCTAAGCCATCTTTCCAGCCCTGTTTCTTCCTTTTTGATTTCAGGATCTTTTCTTTCTTTTTATCATGTGATATCTTTTTTTCTTAAAGCTAGAATTCAACAACAAGATACTCATCAATAACTCCACCAGCTACTGGAGACTAAACAACACACTTTTAAACAATGAATGGGTCGTGGAAGAAATCAAAAAAGAAATTGTAAAATTCCTAGAGTTGAATGACAATGACAACACAAGCTACCAAAACTTATGGGACACAATGAAGACAGTCCCAAGGGGAAAATTCATAGCACTAAATGTCTTTATAACAAAGACAGAGAGATCCCAAATTAATAATGTAAGTATCTACCTAAAGGCACTTGAAAAGCAAGAATCCAACCCTAAGAGCTCCAGATGGAGAGAAATAATGATTAGAGCAGAAATTAATGAATTGGAAACTAAGAAAACAATTTTGATGAAAAGAAGAGCTGGTTCTTTGAAAAAAATAAACAAGATTGACAAACCCTTGGCCAATTTGATCAAGCAAAAACAGAGAAGTCTCAAATTAACAAAATCAGAAACAAAAAAGAGAGAGCTCTAGAGATATCAATGAAATTAGAAGAATCATCAGGGCATACTTCCAAAACCATTACTCCACAAAATTGGATAATCTAGAAGAAATGGATGAATTCCTAGACACATAGCACCTACAAAAACTAAACCTAAATCAGATTAATCTCCTAAACAAACCCATCACATCCATGGAGATTGAAAAGGCAATAAATAACCTCCCCCAAAAGAAAAGTCCAGGACCAGATGGCTTCTCAGCTGACTTTTATCAAACCTTCATTGAAGAACAGAAATCATTTTTTCTTAAACTATTTCACATAACCAGAGACCAAGGAGTCCTCCCTAACTCCTTTTATGAAGCTAGCATCGCCCTAATAACAAAACCAGATAGAGATGCACCAAGAAAACTATAAGCCTATATCCTTAATGAACTCAGATGCAAAGATCTTGAACAAAATCTTTACAAACTGAATTTAACAACACATCAAAAGCATTATCCACCTTGACTAAGTAGGCTTCATCCCAGGGATGGTTCAATTTAGCGAAATTGGTCAACATAATACACCACATAAATAAACTTAACCATAGAGCCATATAATCATCTCAATTGATGCAGAGAAGACCTTTAACAAAATACAACACCACTTCATGTTCAAAATGCTAGAAAGAATAGGCATGGAGGGTTTATATCTCAACACAATAAAGGCTATATGTAAAGTTCTTATATCCCAAATAATACTTAATGGGAAAAGACTCAAGGAGTTCCCATTGAGATCAGGAAGAATACATGAGTTCCCACTCTCACCACTGCTCTTCAACATAGTACTAGAAGTCCTAGCTCAAGCAATAAGACAGGAGAAAGAAAGAAAAAGGATTCAAATTGGAAAGGAAGAAGTTAAGTTAGCCCTATTTGAAGATGCCATGATCCTATACATAAATGACTCGAATGTCTCCATCTCAAAATTTCTAAAGGTGATAAATTCCTTCAGCAAAGTGGCAGGATACAAAAATCAATGCATAAAAGTCAGTAGCCTTTCTATATGCAAAGGACAAATACACAGAAAGAAATCAGTGAGGCTGTCCCATTTTCTTTCTTCTCCTTCTCCTTCTCCTTCTCCTTCTCCCTCTTCTTCTTCTTCTTCTTCTTCTTCTTCTTCTTCTCCTTCTTCTTCTTCTTCTTCTTCTTCTTCTTCTTCTTCTTCTTCTTCTTCTTCTTCTTCTTTTTTTGAGTAGGGTCTAACTCTACCACAGGCTGACCTGGAATTCACTGTGTAGTCTCAGGGTGGCTTCGAACTCATGGCAATCCTATCTCTGCCTTCCGAGTGCTGGGATTAAAGGTGTGCACCACTACGCCTGGCTGGCTGACCCTTTTCAATAGCAACAACAAAACAAATACCTTGGAATAACACTAACCAATGATGTGAAAGACTTATATAGTGAAAACATCAAAAAATCTCAAGAAAGAAATTGAGGAGGACTCGAGAAGATGGGAAGAAAGACTTCCTGTGCTCCTGGATAGGTAGAATTAATATTGTGAACATGGCAATTCTACCATAAGCAATATACAGATTTAATGCAATACCAATAAAAATACCAGCATCATTCTTCACAGAGATTGAAAAAGTGATCTCAAAATTTATATGGAATGACAGCAGGCCTCAGATATCCAAACATGTTCTCAGGAAAAAAAAAAAAAAAAATCACCTTTGGAGTTATCACCATACCTGGTCTAAAGCTATCTTACAAAGCCGTAGTAACAAAAACATCATGGTAATGGCATAAGAACAGAATCATAGACCAATGGAACAGAATTGAAGGCTCAGATCTTAGGTCATGTAACTACAGCTACTTGATCTTTGACAAAGGAGCCAATAACATAGACTGGCAAAAAAATAAACTCTTCAACAAATGGTGTTGGACCAACTGAATGACCATATGAAAAAAACTTACACTAGACCCACTCATCTCTCCATATACAAAAAGCAAGTCCAAAATGGATTAAAGACCTCAATATAAGACCTGAATCTCTTCAACTACTGGAAGAAAAAATAGGAGGCACTCTCCGTGATATAGGAGTGGGGAAAGAATTCCCCAACAAAACCCCAGGAGCCCAGGAAATTAAACAAGCACTCAACCAATGGGATCTCATGAAGCTAAAAAGCTTTTGCACAGACACACCATAAGCACAGCCAATAGGTTACACACTGAATGGCAGAAAGATTGTAAGAGCCACAGGTTGAGACATCATGCCCAGAAGCATTTCCTTTCCCCCCAAATAACTGACTACTGCTCCCCTAACCCATAAACTACAACCCCATGGGAACTACCTGCAACCCTACTGAGGAGTGTCCCAGTGGAATGGGGGCAGGGACAAGGGAAAAGAGGGTACCAACATACGATGTATCCATACGAAACATCTTATTAATAATAATAAGCATTAAAGAAACACTTTTGGAGCTGGGTGCGGTGGTGCATGCCTTTAATCCCAGCATTTGAGAGGCAGAGATAAGAGGATTGCCATGAGTTCGAGGCCATCCTGGGATTACATAGTGAATTCCAGGTTAGCCTAGGCTAAAGCAAGATTCTACCTCAAAAAATCAGAAAGGAGAACACTTTTGGGCTGGAGAGATGACTTAGTGGTTAAAGCACATGCCTGCAAAGCCTAAGGACCCCAGTTCAATTCCTCAGGACCCATTTAAGCCAGATGCACAAGGAAGCACATGCGTCTGGAATTCACTTGCAGTGGCTGAAGGCCCTGGCATGCCCATTCTTTCTCTATTGGTCGCTCTCTCAAATAAATATTTTTTTAAAAAAAAAATTATTTGACACAGAGAAAGAAACGCCCACGTGTGTATATGGGTATTCCTGGGTCTCCTACCACCACAGTCAAATGCTTGTCTAGTTCTATGTGGATTGCTGGAAACTGAACCTGGACCAGCAGCCTTTGCAAGCAAGTACCACAACCACTGAGTCATCTCTTCAGCTCTTAACTAATAGTACTATGTTGATCAGAAGCTATAAGAGTGGAATTCTTGGCCACTACTGAATTTCACATGAAAAGTGTTTGGCTTTCTTCCATTGGCATACTGTTCATTATGAGCCTTCCATAAATGGTCTTTAGTGTATGAGGACATTTTCTTCTATACTCAATTTGGTATAATTTTTTTGTTGTTGTTTTGAGGTAAGGTCTCACTCTACCCCAGGCTGACCTGGAACTCACTATGGAGTCTCAGGGTGGCCTCGAATTCATAGCGATCCTCCTACCTCTGCCTCCCGGGTGCTGGGATTACAGGCGTGCACCACCATACTCAGCTAATGTGTTGTGATTTTTAATAAAAAAATGATTTAGCTGGGCATGGTGGCACACGCTTTTAATCCCAGGACTGAGGAGGCAGAGGAAAGGATCGCTGTAAGTTTGAGGCCAGCCTGAGTCACTCATAGTGATCCTCCTACCTCTGCCTCCTGAGTGCTGAGACTAAAGGCGCACACCATTACACCTGGCTTAAAATCTTTTTTAAAAATTATTTTTTTGGTTTTTTATTTATTTGAGAGAGAGGCAGAGATATATAAAGAGAATGGGCGCACCAGGGCCTCCAGCCACTAAACAAATTCCAGATGTATGCGCCACCATGCGCATTTGGCTTTCATGGCTACTGAGGAATCAAACTGAAGTTGTTACCCTTCTCAGTCAAGTCCTTAAGTGCTGAGCCATCTCTCCAGCCCTAAAATCATCATCATCATCTTTTTTAGTTTTTGGTTTTCCAAGGTAGGATCTCACTCTAGGCCAGGCTGACCTGGAATTCACTTGGTAGTCTCAGGGTGGCCTTGAACTCATAGAGATTCTCCTACCTCTGCCTCCCAAGTGCTGGAATTACAGGCATGTGCCACCATGTGTGGCTCCTAAATTTTTTTTTTTTCGAGGTAGGGTCTCACTCTAGCTCAGGCTGACCTGGAATTCACTATGGAGTCTCAGGGTAGCCTCGAACTCATGGCAATCCTCCTACCTCTGCTTCCCGAGTGCTGGGATTAAAGACGTGCGCCACCATGCCCGGCTCTAAAATCTTTTTTGATGTAGTGTTGCCATATAGTTCTTGACACCGCCACCTGGCTACACAGTCCTTCCCATGTGCCAGCTCTGTGCTCTCCTCAGTGAACTCACAGACTAATACGCAAGAAACTTGAATGCTGTTTGCCAATAGCCACATCTCCCCAAAGTTCTGAGGATCGGACTTACTTAACTCAGTGTTCCAATAAGTGAGTGCCCATCACCTGCTGCGCTTACTTCGTGTGGCTGTTTGCTCTGAGAATCAGATAGGAGCTGGGTGGGAAGCCCTTTGGACACTCTTATTGTTGCTGAAAGCACTGACTGGAGGTTTGGGGGCTGATTTGACTGTTCCAATTGTTCTGGCCTTTTCTAAACACAGCCTAAATCCCCACAGAGAACTGCTGGGTTTAGTAGTCCAATGTGGTTTCAGGGCTTCTCAACAGCTTTGAGTACAGCACGGGTGTTGAACAGGCCAAACTCCATGTTTTGATAAAGTGACAAAAGTCCAACTGATTTTGCTCCCATGCTCATCAATGGGCTTCGAAGCGTGGTCCCAGGCACCATGGTGGTTCCTACACAGATCTAACCATGCCCTCAGATAAAAAGCTTCAGAGCTTCCAAATGCCTTGGCTCTCTGGGACAGACATTGTTGGCATTGCTATTTATTGAGCATTTAGTATGTGGCCCACACAGTATATCGTTTATTTCACACATAATCCTCACATCAACCCTGTTATTTTCCATCTGACAGACGAGGAAAAAGTTCATAGAGATGAATTGACTGGCCCCAGATCTCAGTTATATGTGATTCTAAAACTTAATCTTTGTAAGATATCCTGCTTTGTAAGATGTATGCTACACTCTGTGGCCCAGAACTGAGGACAAGGAGTTAAAAAAAAAAATTGTTATTAAGTAATCCCTTGTACCAGTTTAAAGCTGCCATTGAACTCCTATTGGTGGGCTTATAAACCTCTGCAATTGTGGAATCTCCTCTGACACGTAAGTATGGTTGGTACTGTGAAAACAGGACAGAGAAAGTCAAAGCTGACCGCATGTGTGCCTATCCTTCAGAGGCAGCCGAGGGAATAGTTAGATCATGCAATCGGCAGACAAAAAAAAAAAAAAAGTCGACTTTTCAGAATCAATTGCAGTTAAACTGGCATATCGTAAGCCTCACAAACATGATTACAATTATACCCCTCTTCTGCCAAGGGTTCTTAACCTTTGTCAGTGTGGACCCCTTTGAGAATTAGAGGAAAGTTGTAACCCTGGCCTCAGAGGAATGTATAAATGCAAACCTACAATTTTACACATAGTTTCAGAAAAATTCATTGAGCTTTTTGTGTGTCATCCAAGAGCAACATACCCCAGGTTAAAAACTCCTGCTTTAAGCAAACCTAATTCTATGCTTTCAAAAGTAATAAATTAGAGAACAATGATTCCTTTAAATAACAAGCCAAGCAAGGGCACACAACCCAGCATTTGCTTTCAGAAACTTTTGTTTTCAACGTTGAATCGCCTGCGTGTAACCTCCTTACAACTAAATTTGCCATATTATTAGTTACCCACCAAGGGACCGCCTGACCTTTACTGGGACAGGCCAGAAAACAACTAGAAACTACACTTATGTTTGTTTGGTACTAGAGAATAGACGGTCACTCATAAGACAGGAGAACTGGAAGGGGACTGGACTATATGGCCTTAGCAGCTCCATGAACACTGGGTGTGAAGTGTTCTAAGACCTATGCACCCCTGGTAGAAATGTGAACTGCAGGTTTGCAGCTGCTAAGCAAACGATGGCTTCGTGAGAGGCCAGGAGCCTGGTCAGGGTAGGCTTTCTACACACTGCCTTGCTCACCTCAGTTTGCAGTTAACCTTCTTATACTGGCCCATGTTATTCCCAATAGCAACTGTTAGCTCCTTGCCAACTAGAGGATCTATTGTTCTTTTACAAAAATTGGGAGATAATCCCGACCCAAATCATTCCAAGGCCATTTCCCCCTGGCCTCTTCTTTAAAAACACTGTTAGTTAAAGCCTGAACCCACCTCCAATATAGAAGCCTTCACATAAAGGGTTAGTCACAATGCGCAGATCTATTACAAATAATAGGAAGTGCTTTCTCTTCTTTTCAAACTTATCTAAAAGAAAGGCAGTGTGACGTATTTTAAGACCTGGGTCTGAGGCCCGTGTCCATCTCTGAGCCTCAGTTTCCCCCCAACACGTGGCTAGTGAAAGCTCAGTGTGCAGGCTCACACTGTAATCTCAGCACCCAGGAAACTGAGGCAGGAAGATGACTGTGAATTTAAGGACTGCCTGGGCTGCAGAGTGAACTCCAGACCAGCCTGTGCTGTGGTGTGAGACTTTATCTCAACCCTGTGAGCCCCAAGATGACATTTATCTTGCTCGCTGTCAGGAAGATCCAAACAAGAACATGAGTATACAGATAGTATATTAACTAGAAAGATTTCAAGCCCATGAGAACTCAAAGCATTATTTTACTTGAAGCTTGAGCTTTGAGCTGAGTCATTTGCTCTCTTATTCCTCCATTTCCTCTCCCTCTCACTTATTCAGAAAGAAAGTTATTAAGGCCTTAGTATTACTGGGCGCTCTAGGCAGCTCAGGCAGATTTTCTAGAATTGGAAACAGGACTTGCAAAAGCAAAAGAACACTTCAAAGCTCACATCCCTTGATGGCAAGGAACTGGCATATTCTCCACTTCCTACACCTCTTCTCTCCTCTCTTTTCTCTCTCTTCTCTTCCTCCCCCAGGCTAGTGTTCCATTACTCCACGTTGCTTGTCCCCAAACATCTCTCCGCCCTCCCTCCTCCCCGGAAAAAGAAATTGTTACTCACTTATGCAAAAGAAATCCTTGACTCTCCTTGAGCCTTCTGAGGCTGTGAGTCGTGTTCTCTCCTTGTGGGCACGAGGGAAGGGTGAGAAGGGAATGAGGCAGGTCCCTCACACTGGAATCCTCAATGTCCGAACTGTTCAGTTATATATGGTTTTCAGAAGATGCCTGAGAATGTTCACCCTCTCCCTGCCCCGCCCCCCCTGTTCTAATTCACAAGTTGTAAAGCAAACCTGTGGCGCCCAAGTGCACCAGGTGTCTGCAACTTTCTAATTGAGCAAGGCAGACTCCGTCTCAGTCAAGAGTTTTGAAATATTTATCCAAATTTTGGTTTCACCGGACTAATGCCTTAAGCTGGTGCACAATCCCACTTGAAGGTCAATGTTCGTTTCCTAAAGTTGTCCAACCGCTGTGTGGTATTCAGACCTGGACATGCACGCTGCTCCAGCCTAAAGTTCCCCAGAGGGTGCCCTGGAGACTGAAGGCAGCCCACGTTGTTTTCAGATCGCTCAGCATCATGATTCAAGGTGGGCTCTGAATTGAAACTGCCTTGAGATAAACCAGATCAGCCCCGATTTACCCCTGAGGGAAGGCCTCTGAGCAAGGGAATGTGAAAGGCCCCTCCAGAGAGGGGAGACATCCGCTCCGCTCTGCTTTGGGTTATACCAGTTGGCAGATGATTTCTGTGCAAATGCTGGCCAGACCAAAATGGTGCCGAGACAGCCACAATACTGCTTAGAGAGGAAAAAAAAAAAAAAAAAAAAAAGAAAAAGAAAAGAAAAGAAAAAAAAAAAAACAGAGAAAACATTTGCAAACATTGTCCTGGTGCTGAGCTTCTCATGGTGGGCTAGCTCCTGTCTGATCACAAAGGTTCCTTGACACAACTGCATCTGAAAGATATTTTCCATCCCCCCACAGGAAATTCTTGTGTTTAGTCATCCTTACTACATCGGCTGAGTCAGCAAGCTCCGCTTTAACCACAGCTGCTTTCAAATGGTAAGTTAAGAAGACCAGTTAGTTGAGTGAGGAACACTTTGGCTGAAACATTTTGACAGCCGGAGCTCCAAAATCGGATGGATAAACTAGAGGCTTTGCAATTTGGGCACTGCTCAGTACCTTTTGAGTCCTTCTGGGTGGGCCTCAATTGCTTTTTAGCATGTTGGTACTATAGAACACTCCAGAATTAGGAGAGACAGCAGTTTGTGTAACTTTAAGAGACCATTATGATTGTAGTGGGGTGATCTTTGGCCCTAGGATTTAAATCCTGGTCCTGTCAATAATTTGCTATATGACTATCAGGCAATTGTCCTCTTTTTTTTTTTTTTTCTGGGTCTTAAGATTCTCATCCTTAAATTAGAGGCCTGGATAAGATAACTTGAAAGGACTCTCCTTGCTCTGATGGCCTGTGAAACAATCTAGTATAGAGAGCCAGCCATTCTTTCTCCAGTTTACCGGGGAAAGACACTCCACAACCTGGTTTGGAATCTGGTCCAGCATTTTTTCCCACCTGTGGTAAAAAAAAATGTCTTCCCTAAGTCTAACCACAATCTGTTTTCTCTTGTTTGGACCTCCCTAGGCAGGGAGAACCCCCAGGGAACATTCTTTTCTAAAATAAATCCTTTGGCAACTCCAAGAACTTCAAGTCGGAGTTCTGTTAAATCCTCTGCAAATGTGGGAGACAATGGTTTATTGCTGAGGTTTGAATGACCACATTTTCCCCCTCATCAGAGAGTTTTCCATTCTTCTGGTCATGGGTACTGACTCATGAACCTAGAGAGACTAAGCCTGGGCCTCCATTGGATCTTGGCAGGAAGGAGAAAGCCACTTACTCCAGAGCAGACAGACGTTGTCCTAGGCCACAAAGAGAGCAGCAGTCTTAGACTCAAGAAAGAGGATAGATTCTCTAAGCCTCTGGATCCATCTCTGGACACAAGAGACCCAAGTAGAAAGTAGTCAATACTGGCTGAGCATTATCCAAGCTGTACGCCTTTAATCTGCAATGCAATGACTATTTGATATTTTCTGGATGAAGAAACTGAGGCAAACAGAGCTAATTAACTTACTCAAGGTTAAGCAGGTAGCAAGCAAGAGAGCTGGCATCGGGGATGTCTGCTGTGACTCACCATGCGTCTTGAGTGGGGCAGCATTCTTGAGGGAGTGAGGATAGCTCTGATATGGCTGGTTCTCCTTTCCTAAAGACTGACTGCTCCTCCTATCTCAATAGGCTTGTATCACTTGTCAGGTCTAGGCACCTTCCATGGTTTCCTTGACATTCTAGCCCCTTCCAGAGGAAAAAAAAAAGTTTCCTCCTGTAAGACTGCAAAATGTTCACTTCATGACACTGGAAATGGGTCGTTTTTCTCTTAAAAGGGAAACACAGAGAAAGGATATTATATAAAATGGCTTTCCCTAAGCTAAAGAAAAGTGTTAGAAAATAGTCATGTATTTTTTTTTTTTGTCTGCTGGTAAATCTATTAGATTTGTCAAATGGCAGTTTGAGAAGAATTAATAACTTGTCTAGTTCAAGTCTTTCTTGTTATACAGGCAGGGAAACTGAGGCTGAGAAAGCATGTTGCTATTGGATATTTATGTCCATCACCTGCCACCTACTTTCCCTGTATTTCAAAAGAAATTTGCAAACAGAACTTGGTAAGGAAAATATATTTATTTATAGTTTGGTCCTACTGAGAAGAAAGAACCCAATTTCCAGCTTGCCTGTTGACAGGCTTCCAATTCATAGACAACCAGAGGATGCATACCAGAAGGCAACAGTTTAGCTGAGACAATTTAATGGGTCCTTTTCTGGAGGGAAGGTGGCTTGGCTTCAGCTTCTTAGCATGGGGCACTGCAATAGTATCAGAGACCTGAGGGCTGAGGGATAAGAAGATTCTTAAAAGGTTAGAAAAGGAGGTTGGGAAGATGGCTCAGTGAATAACAGCGCTTGCTGTGCAAGCATAAGAACCAGAGACTTCCTGAGTTTGATTCCCTAGTGCCCACATAAACAGCTGGGCATGACCACACATGCTTGTACACCCCCTCTATGTACAGACAAGCACAACACACACGCACACACTTAGTAAATGGAAGTGAAATGGCGCAGCTGGCTTAATTTGTAATTTCCCTGTGAGCCACAACTACAAGGGAGTCTCAGGAAGATGTCTGCCATTCTTTCCAGTGAGGTGTTCCATAGGCATTGCATAACAGACATACAGAAGCATGGGCTTCCAATGACGTGACAGAGCAAGCAACTGCCACCTTTGCATGGTCAAGGTTCATGGTTAAATAGTAATGTTCCTATAATCTTTCTTAATACCACATCTGTTTATCCAGTGGGTCTCACACTACCACTCACAAATGACCTGGGAACAGCACCTCTGTTGACAAAGAAACTGCTCCAAACCTGGACTGACTATGATGTAAAGATGACTCCCAAAGCCTGCTTTCATGAGAGCTGAATGGAGCCATCTTACTTTTCATTATTGCGTGTACAGATGCTATTGAAAGACCTTCAAGCCAAGGGCTTGTAAAGTATTACTTTAAAAATAAATTTTAGGGCTGGAGAGATGGCTTAGCGGTTAAGCGCTTGCCTGTGAAGCCTAAGGACCCCGGTTCGAGGCTCGGTTCCCCAGGTCCCACGTTAGCCAGATGCACAAGGGGGCACACGCGTCTGGAGTTCGTTTGCAGAGGCTGGAAGCCCTGGTGCGCCCATTCTCTCTCTCTCCCTCTATCTGTCTTTCTCTCTGTGTCTGTTGCTCTCTGTGTCTGTCGCTCTCAAATAAATAAATAAATAAAATTTAAAAAAAAAATAAAAAAATAAAAAAAAAATAAATTTTATGGTGGTAAAATTTTCACTGAGCCCAACTCAGAAGTCAATATTGAAAAAAGGACAAAACAAAACAAAACAAACAAACAAACAAACCTGAAAGAAAGACCTGGACCTTTCTCTGTGGTGGAAGCCTCCCAGGAATTGGCCCGAAGGAACAGTATCTTAATGGCTATTTTCAAAGAAATACTAGCAGATTCTCTGCACTCCCCAGTATCAACCCACAATGCATTTTCCAGTCTTTTCCTTCTGAACTCACAGAAAGTACCAGAGCTCATAAACAGAAGGTACCAAACTGGAGCTCCTTGCTGCCCATTGAGCGGACATACGCAGTAAACCCTTATTAAGTCGGCTGACTCCTAGGTCCAAGTATAGACAGACTCAAATGGATCATTTAAAGACCCATGTTGTGATTTTGTGTAGACTCTATTGCTGCCTACCAATTTTCCCATGTGCAAGGAAAGTCGGCCACACACCATCTTAGAACCAAATGAACTCCCCAACATTTTATAAGAAGGCTGGCTGAAGTCCGATTACCTTTCACAACCAGCCAACTCCTTAATTCATCCCAGGTTGCGGCTGGGCTCCAAGAACACAGAGGAGCAGTTCAGTTTAGAAGGCAAGATAGAGGCGATAGCGAGACGGGTATGTGCATACATGGGCATGGCACCCCAAATCACTTGTGAAGGGTTTTATAGGTAGTCAGTACGTTTAAGCTACAGAAAATAAAAAAATTAAAAATCTGCCCTTGCAGTGTTAAGGGATGGATGACATTTCATTGCAAAAATAAATGATTTGGTCATTACCATTTCATGGTTACTGGCAACCACCCTCCTCTGCTTTCTAACAATTTCCATTTTAGGCACTGACAAGCCCTTCAAAGAGCCCCAGCCAAATCTCCACCCGAAGTTGCGCATTTGGCAGTTTCATGCCGAGAAATCTGGGGCCTCTAGGCAAAAAAAAAAAAAAAAAAAAAAAAAAAAATCAGAAAGGGCTCCCTCCTTCTTTGTTAATTGCGAAACAAACAGATCACCCTAAACAGTCACTGGGGGCTCCGTGGGCAGGGAAGGAACGGAAGTTGTTGGCAGGGGCTGTTTCCTTGGCTCCTGTTCTTGTTCTCGTTCTCCATTGCGCTCGCACTTTCCCTGAAGCCCCGCGCTGCCTCGCTCTTAACCCTAGCCAACGCGGGGCGGGCGGGCAGGTATTCTCTGCAGTCAGAAAGTCAGGGAACGGGGATCGGAAGTGCCAGGGGCTGAAGTCGCTGGGGCTGAAGTCTTCAGGAATGCTTTAGAAACTCACCCTCATCCCACTGGCTGAACCCGCAAGCAGGCTGTCACTGTGGATGCCCATTGGGAAAAATGCACGCGTCGCTTTCTGGAACCCACCTGGGCCTGTGGGCATTGACCAACCAACCAGGAAGCTTAGAGCCAGAAGGCAGAGAAGCGCCCAGCGGTTTCAACCGTTCCCCCTCATCTTTGAAGCTCTTCTCCTGGCTCCTGAGGTCACTCACCCCCTTCCCTTCATTCAGGACTCCATCCTGGTGATCCCGATCCTTCAGCTCGAGTCGCACATGTTTTTGTTTTTCTTTTATATAACCTATTTTTTAAAATCTGTTTAGAGCACTCACTACCATTAGTAATGAAAGCCCTCCATATCCACGGATTCAACCAACTGCAGATCCCAAGACTTTACTAAAACATGGCATCAGTACTGAACATGCACCGCCCATCTTCCTCCTGCCCACCATGTAGACAATTGTTTACATGATGTCTCTGTTGAATTGTATATTATTTTATTTCACTTTTTCAAGGTAGGGTTTCTCTCCAGCCCAGGCTGACCTGGAATTCACTCCTACCTCTGCCTCCCTAGTGCTGGGATTAAAGTCATGTGCCATCACGCCCAGTTTGAATTGCATATTATAAGTAATCTAGTGATGAGATCAAGTATATGGGAGGATATATTGTGCAAATATGCAAATGCTACATCCCCTTTAAAAAAATGTATTTTATCTATTTTCAAGCAGAGAGAGGTAAAGAGAAGAGAGACAGATGGAGAGAACGGGCACACCAGGGCCTCTAGCTGCTGCAAATGAACTCCACATGCATGCACCATTCTGTGCATCTGGCTTCACATGGATACTGGGGAGTCAAACCCTGGTCATTAAGCTTTGCAGGCAAGTGCATTGGCTGCCAAGCCATCTCTCCAGCCATACTGCACCCCTTTTAGTAGGAAATTTGAACATGGTTTTGGAACCTATGGAGACACCCTGGAACCAATTTTCCCGTAGATCCCAAGGGAAGACTGTGAATATATTTGTATTTATCACCTGTCTCTCCTATGGGACAGTAAGACTGATAGGCATGAGGTGCTTCTTTTCTACTTAATATTGTGTTCCCAATACTTATAATACCTTCCATAAAGTAGAAGCTCAGTAAGTATTTGTTGAGTGAATAAACTAGCTGTGAGTTAGATAGAAATATGGCAACTTAAAATGTAATTTATTTGCTTGTGTGTATACAGGCACACTAGAATCTCATGCCCACTTCAAACAAGTGCCAGACACACGCACCATGTTGCATCTGGCTTTATATGAGTGCTGGGGAATTGAGCCTAGGCTGTAGGCTTTGCAAGCCAGCGCCTTTAACCACAGAGCCATCTCTCCAGCCTCTAAATATGGAAATTTAAACAGCAAGCCTATCATTTCCTATATAGTTCACTCTCTGAAAGCTTTTGGCCTTTATTTATTGCATCCTGACTTATTTAGGAAAGGCAACTAGCCCCAAAAATCTCCATCCCCTCCATAGACCCCCTATTTTTTCATTTGGTTTGTGATGCCTGTGATGTGGGTATTGGGACTAGGCAGCTTTTTTGGCCAGAGGCACTTGGTGCTAGGGATTTGCCAAACAGAATCATCTCTAGCATTGGCCTACTGAGTTATCATAACTTGAGGGGACAGCATTGTCCTTAATACTTATGTTTCCCTTCCTTTGAGGAGCTATTTTTTCCTTCTTTTTTTTTTACTTATTTAGAGTGAGAGAAAGAGAGAGAGAGAGAGAGAAGGGGCATGCCAAGGCCTCTAGCCACTGAAAACAAACTCCAGATTCATGGGCTACCATGTGCATCTGGCTTAACGTGGGTTCTGGGGAGTTGAACTTGGGTCCTTAGGCTTCTCAGGCAAGTGCCTGAAATGCTAAGCTATCTTTCCAGCTCTTTTTTGCTTTTTTAAAAATTATTTTTAGCTGGGAGCGGGGGCATATACCTTTAATCTCAGATCTCAGGAGGCATAGGTAGAAGGATCACCATGAGTTCGAGGCCACCCTGAGACTACACAGTGAATTCCAGGTCAGTCTGGGCTAGAGTGAGACCCTACCTCAAAGAACAAGGAAAATGATTATTATTATTATTATTTGGGTTTTTTTTTTGAGGTAGGGTGTTACTCTAGCTCAGGCTGACTTGGAATTCACTATGTAGTCTCAGAGTGGCCTCAAACTCATGGCAATCTTCCTACCTTTGCCTTCCAAGTGCTGGGATTAAAGGCTGCACCCCCATGCCTGACTCAGAAAAAATGTTTTATATATTTATTTGAAAGCAAAGAGAAATAGATAGGAGAGAAACAGATTAAGAGACTGGGCATGCCAAGACCTTCAGCTGCTGCAAACAAACTCCAGATACATGGAACACTTTGTGTATCTGGCCTTCTATGGGTACTGGGGAATTGAACCTGGGTCATTAGGCTTTGCAGGCAAACAGCTCAACTGGAGCTATTTTAAAAAAAAAAATATATATATATATATATTTGACAGAGAAAGGGGGGAGAGAGAGAAAGAGAGAGAAAATGGGGGCGCCAGGGACTCCAGCCACTGCAGGTGAACTCCAGACGTGTGCGCCCCCTTGTGCATCTGGCTAACGTGGGTCCTGTATAATATAGAACCTGGGCCCTTCGGCTTTGCAAGCAAACGCCTTAATTGCTAAGCCATCCCTTCAGCCTGGAGCTATTTTTTTAAGAAGTTATTTCAATTCCCTCTAAAAACAATAGCCAACTTTGTCGAGCTGCTATTATAGCTGAAAATGGCTCCCCCATTTCAGCTTGCTAGCCTTCCTCCAGGAGCTTCTCAACAGGTTGTTTGCTCTATTAAATGACAGCATTGGCCATCCAGCTGCTCAGCACTCTGGGGTAGCTCCTCTACCCTTACAGAGAAGTAATAAAGAAGGATGAGTTACCAGATCACCAACATTTGAAAATGGCTCCCAAAGGGTTGCCATACCATCTGTTCTTTCTCTTTCTGTCATTAGCTTCAACAGAATTGGTGAGCGTTGGGTTTAGAAGATAAGGAAGGCCCCCACTCTTATGGACTTCACTTCTGAATGGCAACCTACCCATTTATTTCTGCTGTCACATATCATTTCTTCATACTACCATGGGAGGTTTTCCTCACCCCAAATTTAAAACAATAATGAGCTCATGATGGAAGACCTTTCCTCACTTCCAAAATCTATTAATATTGAAGATATTCCAGCCCAGAAATATCACTTCAGGGGCTTGATCCCTGGTACACAAAGAAACCTATATGGACAGTCAGGGTGCTTGCCAAACTCGTGTTGGTAAAATGGTACTTTTCATGTGATGGGCTAAGCATTCATAACAAGCGTAAGACAGATCTATGTATATTGTTGCAGGAAGTTCCTAAATGATGTCCTAACTGAAAAAGGCAAAGTCCTTCATGGTAAGATCCCATCCATCTTCACTGTCTGTCAATTCCTTGTTGCTGTTTCTCAGAATCCCCCCTCCCTCCACATTTCCTCATTGGCTTTGCTTCCTAAATGACCCATACATAGGTCCCTAGGGCCACTCTTTCCCAGTTTTAATCTATCCTTCAAAGCAGAAGGAATAAAGAACATTCTAACATCTCACCTCTGCCACATCGTTCTTCTGCCAGAGGAAGAGTACTAAGGAGCTAACCATCACACTGATGGAGAATGTTTCTAGGCTCTGGAATTAAGAGAGAGCTGGATTTCAGAATGGGTCCTGCCATTATTGGTGGTTCCACCACTAACTTATTTCACTTAGGACAGTTGACTTAACCTTTTTTTTTTTTTTTTTTTTTTCTTCAAGGTAGGATCTCACTGTAGCCCAGGCTGACCTGGAATTAACTCTGTCATCTCAGGGTGGCCTCGAACTCACGGTGATCCTCCTACCTCTGCCTCCCGAGTGCTGGGATTAAAGGTGTGCGCCACCACGCCCAGCCAACTTAACCTTTTTGAACCTCAGTTTCCTCATCTGAAAAAGGCAGTAGTACCTACGCCTCTACCATAGGATGGAATAAGTAATGATGAAAGGAAGACATAGAAAAAAATATGTAGAGCTCTTTCAACATGGTGCCTGGCACAAAATAAGTGCTTAAAAATTGTAGCAATAGTTTAGATTTAAAAAAAACTGTATAGAAAAATGGATGGACCTGGAAAGGATTATATTAAGTGAGGTAACCCAGGCCCAGAAAGCCAAGCGCCACAGGTTCTCTCTCATATGTGGATCCTAGCTACAGATGATTGGGCTTCTGCGTGAGAAGGAAAATACTTAGTAGCAGAGGCCAGTAAGTTAAAAAGGAGACATAAAGGGAAGAGAAAGGAAGGGAGGAGGATACTTAATAGGTTGATATTGTATATATGTAAGTACAATGATTGTGATGGGGAGGTAATATGATGGAGAATGGAATTTCAAAGGGGAAAGTGTGGGGGGGGAGGGAGGGAACTACCATGGGGTATTTTTTTTATAATCATGGAAAATGTTAATAAAAATTAAAAAAATAAAAAAAATAAAAAATGATGCAAAAAAAAACACCTAAAACTGTATAGGTGGAAATGAGGACAACCAAGTAGAAGTGAGACTGGTTGCAAAGGAGAAGGGATTCAGAGGAGGAGAGGTTTGGAAGGGGGAACAAAGTTGGTAGTGGGAGAGGTTTATGATTAGGTGTATTATATAGATTTATGGAAGTTATCAATAAAGTCTTTTTTTTAAGAAAAACAAAATTAGCCATTGAAAGTTCCTCAAGAAATGCTATGTAACTACTTAACACCTTTTGGAATAAGATTTTTGCATATATGTATATGTGTAATTTTTTTGAGGTAGGATTTTGCTCTAGCCCACGCTGACCTGGAATTCACTATGTAGTCTCAGGGTGGCCTTGAACGCACAGCAATCTTCCTACTTCTTCGTCTCAAATGCTGGGATTAAAGGCGTGCACCCCTATGTCTGGCTTGTACATTTTCTTCATGTTTACTGGGCATTTCATACCCACTATGGACATTAATGTAGCCTTTTTTGATCAATTTTTCATCACACACATTGCAGGTCTGTCACTTTCTTCTGTATTCTAAACTTTGGTTGACATGTCTAAGTCCCCTGGAGCCATGACCTTTAAGAAGTCTCTCCATACTTTGATCATATGACATCCCTTCGATGCCTTCATCTCCCCAAACTATTTTGCTTTAATCTTTCCTTCCTGGCTGCCTCGTTAGGCAGCCTCCCAATGCCCTTGACCCTTTCTTGACTTCATCAAGACTTTCTCTGTGGCTGTCTGTTTTCTGTTACCTGCTTTTGGATCAGGTGACTATTTCACTCTAAGAATTCTTTCGAACAAAAAGGGCGGTTAACTGGTGCTGTGGAATGAAAGGGCAAGCTAATGTGTTGCTGTTGTTTTACTTGTGAATTCCTGATTTATGCCTGGATTGTGAAAGAGCAACAGTTTACTAGATTCCATTTTGATCACTGCCTGTTTCATTCAGTGGGCTTCCAGAGTAGAAGAATGAAAGGTAGAGTTCTCAGCTCTGCCTGGGAATGGTTCCTTTGGGTGACCATGGACATGTCACAAGGACACCTATGTCCCTTTTCCTTCTCAGCAAAGTGCGAGTGTGTATGATCCTGCTTCCTGGTGTGTCTTTTGGCTCTCATGTTAGGTTCTTCTGTGATATGGACAGACGACAGAGATAATGGGCAAAGTTTTCTCTTCATACCTGCCCCGGTGCCTGGATAGGACCGGTTCAAATTGGAATTAGCCATTCTATGGAACAGTCTCATGTATTTCTAAGAGCTCATTTTGTGAAAATTATTCCTATGGGTATTAACTATCAAATGAATTGGCCGGGGGGGGGGGGGTGTGGTTCACATCTGGAATTTCAATACTTAAGAGGCAGAAGCAAAAGGATTGCTGCAACGTTGAGGCCAACAAGTTCCAAGTTAGTCAATGCAACATAGTGAGGCTCTATCTTGAACCAAAAAAAAGAAAAGAAACAACGAGAACGCTGGGGGGATAGCTCAGTAGTTAAAGGCACTTGCTTGCGAAACTGCCAGCCCAGGTTCCAGTTCCCAGTGCAAAAGTGGAGCCAGACAGAAAGAGTGGTGCTTGCAACTGGAGTTTATAGCAGCAAGAGGCCCTGACACACACACACACACACACACACACACACACACAAATGATACTTCCACATAAGCCAGATGCACAAGGTGGCTAATGCGTCTGGAGTTCATTTGTGGTGGCCAAAGGCCCTGGGGCATCCATTCTCTCTCTCTCTCTCTCTCTCTCTCTCTGTCAAATAAATAAATAAAAATAAAATAAATTTTTTTAAAAAAAGAATGAGAGGAGAGAGGGCTGGAGAGATGGCTTAGCGGTTAAGCGCTTGCCTGTGAAGCCTAAGGACCCCAGTTCGAGGCTCGGTTCTCCAGGTCCCACGTTAGCCAGATGCACAAGGGGCGCATGCGTCTGGAGTTCGTTTGCAGAGGCTGGAAGCCCTGGCGCGCCCATTCTCTCTCTCCCCCTCTATCTGTCTTTCTCTCTGTGTCTGTCACTCTCAAATAAATAAATAAATAAAAATTAAAAAAAAAAAGAATGAGAGGAAAGAGAAAGAGAGAGAGTTCCTTTTTCTAAGACTCAGCTCAGCTCCAAGTTGCAAATCTCACTTATGAGGAGCAAAAAAACAACCTGTGGTGAGCGCTGGTCAGCTTTGATGGCAAGGAGCATTTCTCTCCATCCCCGCCTCCATCCCCAGGAATTATCATGATCACACGTGTACATTTTTTGATCTCTTTCAGGCAAAGGTGACTGGCTGATTATTTGTTCTGCTGATTGTTGCATGCCCTCACTTGGATTTCGCCCCCAGAGTCTTTTTTATTTATTGAGAGTTTTTATATTAAACATACACTAAGTCCTAAGCTTGATTTTTAACTGATTCCACATGAAGGAAAGATTTTCAACTCATAACACATGAGGAACATCTGTTCTGTTTATTTGAATTCAGGCAGTACCATTCTTCTTATTATTATAGAAGCTGACTGTTGAGTATCAATATCTGTCTCTTTCAGTTGCATTGAACTTTCCCGAAGGCTGTTCTCATTTATGGATGGATCCTTTAAACACACGCCCCGGAGTCCATAAAACAGGGAAGCAAATCCTGTTTTCAGTTTTCCTTTCCCCAAGTTTTGCAGGAGAACTTGGGTCAGTTCCATGCTATCTCTTGTGTATGCGGTTGGGACATGAAAGTCCCTTTCAGATGCAGCCAGTCACTATTCAAAAGTTCAAGTATGAGCTGGGCATGGTAGAGCCCAGCCCTGATCCCAGAATTTGAGAGGCTGAGGCAGGAAGAACTTGACTTCAAGGCCAGCCTGAACTACATAGTGAGCTCCAGAGCAGCCTGGGCTTATGTAGCAAACCTTGTCTCAAAACAACAGCAGTAATAAAAAGCAAACACAGAAACTCAAATACAAACCAAACTGTAGATATGAAATATGCGGCCTGTGAGGCTGCTTCACAAAGAGCACTCTAGACTATTGTTTGCAAGATCAGATCCTCAGTCCTCAGGAAGGACCTGGCCCATCTGAGCATTTACCTGCAAACTGGAACCAATTGAGCTGAGCAAGACTTCCCTGGAGCCCCCAGATAGGTTGGGATCAGGGATTCCCGTCTTTGATGTCAGGACATGCTGGTGTCTGCCAGTTATTTGTTTTCAATAATCACACGCCAAAGCTTGCACATAATTTACTTAGAAAATGAATTTGAGCCGATTCAAGGATCTCTGCATAAATACCTCTCACTGACATTGTAATATGCTCTTATGAGCAGGAGAGAAAGGGGTGGGTATATTCAGCTCTCTGGGAACTCTGGGTGTGCCCAAGGGCATGTGAACACTAGGGTACTCAGACCAGGCATGTACGCCTCTGCTCTCCCTCTTGCCCTTTTGGCAGTGCTGGGGATCATGCTGGACAAGAGTCTTACCACTGAGCTACATTGCCAGCCCTCATGCCAGGATCTTATCCCTGGCAACAAACACATGGGTATTTTCATAAGAGCCTCATGGATTACTCCTCTGCCTATGGCTTTTATCACAGTGGGAATTTAAGGGGGCCAAGACGGGTTGGGCAGCCCTTAACACAAAGGCAATATGTGTACAGCCTCCAAGTAGACAACCTGGCCCTATGTAGGGCTAAAGACATGATTACTAATTGAAGAATTGAAGTTGGAATCTTAGCTACTAGGGCAAACTTGGCCTAGTTGCCCAACTTCTCTAAACCTCGGACTCCTGTTTTCAATGAGGACATTACTATTACCTACTTCAGAGAGCTATGAGGATGAAAGAGGTTAGTGCAAATAAGTCACCCAACATGTGTTATTCATGAATTAAGTATTCCAAAAAAAAAAACCCCAACCCCCCAAAACACAGCAGCTGCTGTGCATCTGAGGTGGATTCCTCATGGCTGCACTGATGACTAACACATAGTAGGTTGTCAAAAATACTGGCTTTCCAGGCGTGGTGGTGCATGCCTTTAATCCCAGCACTCGGGAGGCAGAGGTAGGAGGATCACCGTAAGTTCGAGGCCACCCTGAGACTACACAGTGAATTCCAGGTCAGCCTGGGCTACTGTGAAACCCTACCTCGAAAACAAAACAAAACAAACAAAAACCATAACAGAACAAAACAAACACACACATATACAAAAACCCACAAAACCAAACAATAACAACAAAATACTGGATTGACACCAAAGACCACATATTGTGTGATTCCACCTAGATGGGATATCTTGAATCGACAAAGTCAGAAAGTACATTAGCGGCTTCTAAGGGCTAGTGGAAGAAAGGCTGGGGAATGAAAGCTTAGGGCATATGGGAGTCATCTTTGGGGTGGTGGAAAGGTTCTAGAACTAGATAGAGGCCATGCTGGTGAACACTGTATGGCATGTCCTGAATACCACTAAACTGTGCGCACTTGAAAAATTGTTAAAATAGCAAGTCTCATGTGATTTCTATTTTACTACCATCACCACAAAACCCACTAGACTGTACAGAGCACTTTGATCCTCTTCCACGAGTCTCTCCCATACAGGGCCGAGAATCTGCGCGTGCTCCAAGAGAGGTTGAGAGGTCAGCCAGTGGGGTCCTCACACTCCAGGAAAACATCCAGCAAGATGCCTGGATCCTAGCTTTCATTTCATTCTACCTGGTTGCAGTTTGGTTCTCTGTTGGCTTTGCCCTGGACCTTGACAAGTAAGAACAATTAGGAGTGGAAAGGTGTCAGCAAGAACCAAAGAGGGGGCTGGAGAGATGGCTTAGCGGTTGAGAGCTTGCCTGGGAAGCCTAAGGACCCCGGTTTGAGGCTTGATTCCCCAGGACCCACGTTAGCCAGATGCACAAGGGGGCGCACGCATCTGGAGTTCGTTTGCAGTGGCTGGAAGCCCTGGCATGCCCATTTTCTCTCACTCTCTCTCTGCCTCTTTCTCTCTCTGTCTGTCACTCTCAAATAAATAAAAATAAACAAAAATATTAAAAAAAAAGAACTAAAGAAGATTCCTCTTAGACTCAACTGAGACAGCCATCTCCAAGTTCTCAGATAACTATACCCTGGGTCACTCATGCTGACCAGCTCTGATAGAAGCCATGCACAGTCCAGCTCGTGAAAAGGGCCACTGCGTGCTCTATGGTCCTGCTGTGAGCCTGAGGAGGCCCAAGGCATTACTAAACCCCCACTGTCCCCTCCTTGAGCAATCACCCAGCACTCCAAAAGCCAAGATTCTTTAGCTGCCACCAGGAATGTCCCTGGAGTAAATCAGTTTTTTTAAAGGTGGGGGGGTAGGTGGAATTGAGCAATGGGCTCCAATCTGGGGTCTAAAGAGTGACTGGAGCATTTGAAATGTGTTACCCAATAAAAAAAATAAAAAAAAAAACCCCTCTGCTAAGGCCCAAGACTGAAATAACTCAGCTGGGCTCTGGCCTCAGCAGGGCCCATTCATTAGCTAACACTTCTCATCTGTGATGGTTACAGACAGGTTTTTTCATGCCCCCTGAAATGGGCTTGAAGGTTGCAGCTGGCAGACAGCTGTGGCCTCACGGTGTTTACATTACCCAGACTATGAAGTCTGTGCAGGAGACACAGAATGAATCGGATTTAGCTTTTGGAAAATAGGATTTTTTTTTTTTTTGCAAAGTTCCGTGGTTTTCTCTCTCTCTCACCCCTCCCTCTGTGAGCAGCAGAACGGTGGAACGAAAGAGGTATGGGGAGGAAAAAAGGAGGCTCTTGTTTCTTGGGCTGACACTCTTCTTTGTTTGGAACGTGTCTTTGTGTGACGCCTCCAGGTGCTAAGGGCTGGGTGGACAGGATAGGATTAAGAAGGCTATGGCGGTTGTCACTGCTTGCTCTTCCTGGTCAGTTCTAGCTCTCTGGGGACTCAGCACAGCCGGCAAGGACAGCTGGGCAAAGGCCGGTCGGCAGTGGTCTGGTCCATCCTTTTCACCTCAAGACATGAAAAGGATAGAAAAGCCAGGGTCCCCACAGACAGCTGGGCCCATGACCAATTTGTCCACAAAGTGGAAGCGGGGCTGGTTAATCCTACTGAGGTCTGGAGGACCCACTGCACTGCCTCTTGAAGACTCCACAGCCACTTTGTTTTATCTCCTCTGGTCAGCAGTGTTCACTAAGGTTCCCATTGGCCCTTCAGGCGGCCTCCTCATCGTCCCTCCTTCTAGTTCCTCCTATCAGTACCAGACAAACATCCTTCTGTCCGGTCTCCTTAATCTGCCTTCTCTTCCCTGTGGGTCTTCCAAAGTTCTAACCTTCCATTAAGTCCCATCTTATCCTGTCCTGTCCCCATCAACAAATTTTTCCCATGTGGCAACTACATGTTAACCTCTTTACTTCAGCATTAGAGATGTATGCACCAAATAGGCATGAGAGCTCTTTCCACAGGAAATCAATTTGAGGGAAAGAAGTACAAGAAGCTAGCAAATTATAGGAAAACGTGGAAACTTTTTGTTATGCTAAGGCCCAGAGGGAGTCCGCAGAAGAACTTCTAACCCGATGTTGAAGGAATGGTGAAGACTTCTCCAGTGTGGTCTTCATCGGGACACTCACCTGCTCCAAATGCTATATCGCTTCCATAATTCATCTCCAACTTTTTCCAACCCAATATCCCACAGATAGATTTCCTTTAAAAGAACTCGGTTCCAGATAGAGTCATGTGCCTTTACTGTGATTCAACATACACACACTTCCCTACCTCAACAGTCTCTGTCCTTCTGCCCTTCCTTCTACCATGGTCTACCTTACTCTGGAGAAGTATGGCTCCTGTCAGGTAGGTATCATATCTTCCCCATGTCCTCCTCTACCAAACCCACACAGTGCCTCACACAGCATCTGTTGACCGGTGACTTACTAAGAACATTCCCACTTATTATGGGACTGATCTGACTCCAGCGAACACGAGCAATGTTTTCTCTGCTATAAAACGGGACTATCAGAAAAACATGTGAATGCACATCAAGGGGTTTTGAAATTTGCTAAGTTTCAAACAATCTGCCACTTTGCCCCGACTTCCTGGAAAGATGATGTTGATAATCAAGGAGAGATGCATGTTTCAAGAGCTTCATTAGGCATAAAGTTGGAGACATTTTCCATTCTGATTTAATATTTAGCCTGTTATGTTTTGGGCTTTATTATTTTTTGTTTTGTTTTGGTCCCAGGCCTGGTGGTCAGGGCTAATTTGTACAGCTGCTTTTTCGTTTGGTTTCTTCCAAGAAAGCGAGAGGAAATAAGGTTGCCAGCAAATTTGCAGTTACCAAGGTTTTCCTAAGATGAATATTATTTTTCTCTTCTAATTCTGCCAAATACAGTATAAAGAGAAGCATGTGACTATTCCACAAATTTAGTTGTACCAGGGGTCAAATCTTGTACTTTTGTCCACATCCTGATGTTGGGAGACTTAAAACGCAAATTTCCTGACCCACTGTTTAGGAAAACTGTACTATAGTTCCAAAATTGTCAATTTTCCTGATTTTGTGCTTAGATTCTTAGTGTTGATTCAACAGGAAGACCAAAGAGGCCTGTTTTGGGTCGTGTAGGGGGAATGGGAGAGATGAGAGCAAGAGAAAGCCCACGAAGGAGATGTGTACAGTATGAGGCTCTGGTTCTTGCCTCGTCACTGACTAGATATGTGACATGGGGAAGTCACTTCCTCGTGATGAGAATGCACCGGGAGTGGGATAAGCTCGAAGGCCCCCTTTTTTTTGGTTTTGGTTATTCACAGTAGCATCTCACTCTAGCCCCAGCTGACCTGGAACCCACTCTGAAGTCCAGGCTAGTCTCAAACTCATGGCGATCCTCCTGCCTCTGCCTCCCGAGTGCTGGAATTAAAGACGTGCGCCACATGCCCAGCTTTATATTTGTTTTGTTTGTTTGAGGTAGGGTTTCAGTGTAGTCCAGGCTGACCTGGAATTCACTATGGAGTCTCAGGTTGGCCTCAAACTCATGGCAATCCTCCTACCTCTGTCTCCCAAGTGCTGGGATTAAAGGCATGCACCATTATAACCAGCTACTACAGCTCTTTCTGTCCTGTGACAGAAAGATCCTGTGACTCTGGGTTGGATGTTCCAATAAATATTAATAAAACTAGGTGTACTGGTATATGCCTGTAATCCCAGCACTGGGGAGACTGAGACAGGAGGATCATAGATTTGATGCCAGTCTAGGAGTGAGCGCCTAGTCCCAGTAGCTGCTACTGGATTCGACTTGAGTCTAGAGGTTACTTTTTTTTAATGCCATACAGTACACCCATTTAAAATATGCAATTCAGTGGTTTTTTTGCATATTTTTATAAAGTTGTGCAACCATCACCACAATCATTTCTAGAATGTTCTCAGCACCCTCAAAGCAACCCTACCCCACTAAGCTACCTAGTCACTCTACCTAGTCCTAGGCAACTACTAATTCGATTTCTCTTACTATGGATTTGCTGATGCTGAACATTTCATGAAAATAGAGTCAGATGATGTATTTGGTGATGGATTTTCACCTAGTATAATGTTTTCAAGGTTTATCCAGGATATAGCATATGTTGTTATTTCATTTTTATGTGCCTCAATAATATTCCATTACATAAATATACCACATTTGTTTATCTCCTCATCAGATGAAGGGCATTCGAGTTGTTTCTATTTTGGCCATGAACATTTATGCACAAATTATTGTGTGGACATATGTTTTCAATTCTCTTGGGTATATACACAGGAGTGGAACTGCTGAGTCATACGGTCACTGTATGTTTAATCATTTGAGAACTGACTTTCAGACTTTTTTACAAGGTGATTCCATCACTTCCCAGTCCTTCCACCAGAATAAGAATGCTCCAATTGCTAGAGATGACTTTTTTTTTCAAGACCATGTTGCAACTCAATGGCCCTCTCCTGCATTTCTTTTTTTTTAAATATTTTTAATTCATTTTTTTAATTTACTTATTTGAGAGTGACAGACACAGAGAAAAAGACAGATAGAGGGAGAGAGAGAGAATGGGCGTGCCAGGGCTTCCAGCCTCTGCAAATGAACTCCAGACGCATGCACCCCCTTGTGCATCTGGCCAACGTGGGTCCTGGGGGATTGAGCCTTGAACTGGGGTCCTTAGGCTTCACAGGCAAGCGCTTAACCACTAAGCCATCTCTCCAGCCCAAGGGATGACTTTTTATTCCTGCCCCATTGGTAGAAGATACTTTCTTGAAATGATGGCTTGGAAAAGCCATCTCCATGAGGTGGCTTGACCATCTAATGCTAAGTTTTCAACAGAATCATTTTTTTATCTCCTTTTTGTTATAGGATGGCTATATCCTGGAAAAGGGAGACTTGGGAAAGCTACCAATTGCCTTTAGGAATGAAATTCATCCAGTGTACATGGTTTGAGGATATCTGATAAAATGATAAAATGACTTGTACTAAAGGAAAAGTGGGGTCATAAGTATTTTAACCCTTCCTGTCAGCATTCAGTCATTTCTGTGGTATGAAGAATTGAGGGTCTGTGGAAATATTTCTCTACCTAGCCTTGGTGTTGAACATCCCTGCCTACAAGTCGGGGGTAGGAACAAAAGAGGCAGAAAAAAAACAAAACAAAACTAATACCATAAGGTAGTACCCTGTATCCCTGTATATGTGAAGATTTCTCTTACTACCCATTCTTGGGTACCCATTCTTGTCTACCAAACAAGGCCATTATGAATAATATCACTTTTTTTTTTTTTGTTTTTTGAGGTAAGGTCTCACTGTAGCCCAGGCTGACCTGGAATTCACTAGACCGTCTCAAGGTGGCTTCGAACTCACGGTGATCCTCCTATCAGTGCCTCCCAAGTGCTGAGATTAAAGGCGTGCACCACCATACCCAGTTTAGCATTGCTTTTTGCTCTTAAACATGCCCTAGATTGAACAAGTGACTCTATGGTCATCTTAGCTTTAGGCAGCAAACAACATTACATTCAGCTCCACGTAGACTAAAAAGTTTTGCATCTTGACGAGCTTCCACCTTGCTCAGATAAAAAACAGATCTCTCAAATATGCTGCGGGCTGGGTTCAGAATGGTGCTGTGAGCCAAGATTGGACACAATCGAAACCAAATGCCGATGAGAGTCACCGTGTAAGAAAGTGCATTTGTGGAGAGGTTAGGAGGAGTGTGGGGAGAGAATGTTGCACAGGGATGGCTTCTATGGATGAGGTGGAGCTTAAGCAGAACTTTGTATGAAGTATAGGATTTAGGCACTCCAAGTTCTCCAACAGACAAAGGTCCTACATATCTATCCTTGTTCTAATTAAAAGGCACGGTGCTCCCTTGCGCTTGGGCAGACAATTCACATGACCTCCCAGCTCATTTGGCAGCACTTGGGAGAAATCTGGCCTTGCAATCAGGCTAAATGATGTGTTACCCTACACTTAATCTCTACCATCCATCAAAATCCAAGGGCCTTGGCCTCAGCCCCTCAACAAGAGGCCCACAGTACCTGGGTAGGATTTCATACAGGGAATGAATGCAAAGCCCCTAATTCTCCATCCATCTCAGCCCTCTGTAAACAGTTAAAGACTGCAGCCAATAGCAAGAGAACTGCCAACCCAAATGAAAGCAGTGAGTCAGCAAAATAAAGACAGATGGCAGTGGATTAACTGTAGCATAGATGGCAAGAAGCACTGCCCCCCCCCCAGCTCTGACTAGATTGCCTCCCCTTAATTTCAGGCAACCTGATGCTCACACAGAGCCCCAGAGAGCTGTGAGAGGAGTGGAAGAACACGTTCTCTGCCCAAGGGTATATGTACACATAGCATTATAAGAGAACACTACTTCCCGCCATGGTCTCCAGGTGGCCCAGGCATTGGGCCTTAGTTTCAGGCAACCTAGTGTTCACATAGAGCTCCTGAGAGCTGTGCTGTGGGTTGGAGAAAGCATCTGATGCCCACAGGGCGCATGTAACCATAGCATTATAGGAGAACACTGCTTGAACCAGTAACAAGTGGCCCAGGCATGCAGTGGGCACACAGGGGTCAAGGCAGATGGAAAGAAGACAATGCTTTTAGATTCTCCCCTAGCTTTTTTTGCCTTCCTGCCACAAGGCCATTCCTCTTAATGACCCTATTTCAAAGTAGTTTTCTCTGGCTGGGTATGGTGACATGTGCATTTAAACCCAAAACTCAGGAGGCTGAGATAGGAGAATTGCCAGGACAAGCCAAAGCCTGAGACTGAATAGTGAATTCCAGGTCATCCTGGGCTAGAGCAAGACCCTACCTCGAAAAACCAATAAAATAAAATAAAATAAAAATAGTCTTCTCCATTGCTCCCTAACCATATTTAATTGACCCCATAGTCCCGTTTGTGGATGTAACTTGCCTATCAGTTTATTCCAAGTCAACGTTTTAAAACAGTAAGAAGTTGAAAGAATTTGGGGTGGGGTGGGGAAATTGCTCAGTGCAAGCATGAAAGCCTAAATTTGAACCCCATGTAAAAATACTAGACATTGGTAGGGCGTGGTGGCACATATCTTTCGTCTCAGCACTCGGGAGGCAGAGTAGGAGGATCACTGTGAGTTCAAGGACAGCCTGGAACTTCACAGCCAATTCCAGGTCAGCCTGCACAAGAATGAGACCCTACTTTGAAAAAGTAAATAATCCAAAAAAGATGCGAGGCATGGTGGTGTATGCCTGTAATCCCAGTGCTGGGGAGGTATAAATAGGAGGATCCCTCAGACTTTGCTGGCCAACCAGCCTATCCTAATTGGAGAGCTGCAGGCCATGTCTCAAAATTTCCCAAGTCTCCCTTTTCCAGGATAGAGCCATCATATAACAAAAAGGAGATGAAAAAATGATTCTGTTGAAAACTTAGCATTAGATGGTCAAGCCACCTCATGGAGATGGCTTTTCCAAGCCATCATTTCAAGAAAGTATCTTCTACCAATGGGGCAGGAATAAAAAGTCATCCCTTGGGCTGGAGAGATGGCTTAGTGGTTAAGCACTTGCCTGTGAAGCCTAAGGACCCCGGTTCGAGGCTCAATTCCCCAGGACCCACGTTGGCCAGATGCACAGAAATGCCACAGGCCAAGTCTCAAAAAGAAATGAACGACATTCCTGAGGAACAGTACTTGAAGTTGTCTTCTGGTCACTACACATAAGTGCACGTGTACATGTGTGTGTGCGTGCGCGCGTGCACACACACACACACACACGTTTTTTGGGATATCGTGTGCAAATCTGCATGTCTAGGATGACGAATCCCTAGCGCTGTGTTTCCTAGTGTGTAGGAGGTGTTGGGAAAGTTTTGTGCAAAGGAAGAATGGATAAATGGAATCTCTTGCACAAAATGTGGACTGAATGTCTGTGGCCGACTGCTTGGCAATATCATTCCAGTGTCCTTTCTCAGCATCCCCGGTGCCCACAGGGCTCCTCACAGGCTCTCTCTCCTCCCTGAGTTCTGTGTTCAGCAGGAAGTATAGAGTGCTTTGAGGCCCGTTCCCTCTGACTTCCTTTCCATTTCAGAATGAGTTCTCTTTCAAGAGTATTTATATGTTTTCAGTTTGTGATCCCTTCCTGGAAGAGGAAACCAAGATTATGTAATGAAATGAGACTATGTTTCCTAGGAAGTAAATTCAAAGTGAGGAGGAAAACCCTCAGATTGTTGTCTTGAGAAATAGTCTAGCTTGGGGTGGCAGTGGAGGCTGAGAAGTGAGCAGAAGCCAACCCTAGTGCTGATGGTATTCCATGATTTTGGTATGCCTTTCTTTCAGTTCAGCCTGTATGCTGCTTTCTTTGGATCTGATTGCTAACCACAGAAGTTTCCAGAAGAAAACCTAGGGTAGCAATGCATGGGTGTTGCCAATTGCATAAACTACTATTTGAGTTCACATTGGCAAAACACCTCTGGATACAAGTTAGAAAAGCCTACGTGGTCCATGGCTAGTGAGAAGAAGGGATGAGAGGAAGACGAATAGACAGAAAGACAATTTAGATGGGACTGGAAAGAAGAGCAGTGGAAGAGATGAGATTCTCTTGCCATCACTGAAGAGAAGGAAGAGGCCCTAATGTATGAGCACTCCTTTGAAATGCCAAAGCCATGGGCCTGTCTGGAGACTTATACTGCAATTGGTGCCAATTCCGTTTGGACTAAAGCTTGGTTTTGTTCCTTTTGGAGCTGAACTTGTTAGATCTATGGTGGAATGCAGGGGTAAGAGGAGAGGGGCAGGACACCTCCCCAGGGGATAACCAGTGGAATGACACGCTTAAAGGACTTTGATTATTTTAAAAATCAAGAAAAGAAAGCCATCAGATGAGGTAGATTTTGCCTGTAATCCCAGCATTCAAGGGGATTGTTGCGAGTCTGAGGCCAGCCTGGGCTACAGAGGAAGAGTCTGTCTCAAGACCTCCCCCCAAAGGGGGCTGAGGAGATGGCTTAGCAAGTAAAGCAGTTGTTGTGTGACCATGAGGACCTGAGAAGTTCATGGGCCAGCTGATCTGCTGTATACAGTGAGAAATGACAAGAGACCTGCCTCACAAGGTGGAAGGCAAGGACCGACATTCAAGTGTACCATGGTATATACACACACACACAGTATCTTAACCCGGGCCCCCAGGCCCCCAAACTTCAGGTCACACACTGTGATGTGAGCTCCTTTGTTGGGTCTGCCTGCTAGCTCCCAGGGGAAGGTGCTACCTACAATAAAATTCCACTAGAATTTCTACTGAGAACGCCAAATACTGTGTTAGGTGCTTGGAGATACAATTCTGAACTAGACACGGTCCCTGCCCTCAAGGAATTCATAGTCTGATAGGGAAGAAAGAGACAAACAGATCACTAATTATAACACGGGATGTTAAGGGCTAGAAGTTGCCGGGGGAGGAGGATGAAAGCTTCAATCATTCTGGTGGGTCAGCGAAGGCTTTGAGAGACATGATGCGTCAACTGAAGAATGAAGAGGAGTCAGCCAAGTGAAAGGGCATGAGGACAGGACACGCCACACAGATGGGCTTTTGTAGGAGGAAGCTTTGCTGATGAAGACTGAAACAAAGATTACTGAATTGCACAACCCCAAATGCAAAGTTGATCAATACAAGCGGTAGCTGGCTCTTTGGAAAGATCATTAACATGGATGAAAGTAAGCAAGTTTGTTTTTCTTCAAAGCAAGCCACTGAGTGTAACGTCTGTTGGTGTCTGGATAAATGCATATATTACGCTCTCCAAACTGCCCGGTAAGCACATCTCTTAACGTTCATACCCATAGATTAGTGCTATTCTCACTTTTTGGTTTGAGAAGCTTCTCGTTTCAGATGGTGGTGACCACTGGGAAGACTCGAAAGTCACCACAGTGCTGAGGAGAAGTGACAGAGGAGTGCTCATCACTGAAACATCTCTATCACACCCTCCAAGGCCCAGGGTCCATTGCAGAAGAGGTGGCAGAAAGAATGTAAGAGCCAAAGGAAGGGAAGGACTCCTTACAATGCACTCTTCCTGACATAAAATGGCCTGGATACCCACGACCTCAGAGTGCCTGGCTCTATCTACACAAGACCATCATAGTAGGAGGAAAAGATGATGACATCAAAATAAAAGAGAGACTAGTTGAGAGGGGGAGGGGATATGATGGAGAGTGGAGTTGTGAAGGGGAAAGTGAGAGGGGAGGGAATTATCATGGTTTATTGTCTATAACTATGAAGTTGTCAATAAAAAATTTAAAAACCAGGCTGGAGAGATGGCTTAGCAGTTAAGCGCTTGCCTGTGAATCCTAAGGACCCCGGTTCAAGGCTCGGTTCCCCAGGTCCCACGTTAGCCAGATGCACAAGGGGGTGCACGCGTCTGGAGTTCGTTTGCAGAGGCTGGAAGCCCTGGCGCGCCCATTCTCTCTCTCCCTCTATCTGTCTTTCTCTCTGTGTCTGTCCCTCTCAAATAAATAAATTAATTAATTAAAAAAAATTTTAAAACCCACTGAGAGTAAGAACAGATAAGGAAAAGGAGAGAAAGAGAGAGAGAGAGAAGAAGTAAATGAAAGAGAATTACATTAAGAACATTTGAAATATACGGGAGGGGGGCCCTGGGGAGATGGCCCCATGAATAAAGTGTCATTTGAGTTCAGATCCCCAGAACCTACATTCTGGTGCATGCCCGTAATCCCAGCACTGGGGAGGTTGAAATGGGGCACTTCTAGGGTTCACTGACAAGCTAGTCTATTCAAATTGGTGAGCTCTGAGTTCAGGAAGAGACCCTTGTCTCAGTGAAGAAGGCGGAGAGCAATAGAAAAAGACACCCGAGGGCTGCCGAGATGGCTCAGCAGTTAAGACACTTGCTGGCAAGCTAAAGGACCCAGCTCCGATTCCCCAGGACCCACATAAGCCAGATGCACAAGGTGGCACATGCATCTGGAGTTTGTTTGCAGTGGCTGGAGGCCCTGCCAACCTATTTTCTCTCTATATGTATCTGCTTTTTTCTCTCTCAAATAGATGAAAAAAATTTAAAACTCTTTAAAAAGAAAGAAAAAGACACCTGATAGCAATCTCTGGCCTCCACATGCACACGTGCACCCCCTAACACATGTACCTTTCTTTGCACACAGGTGCATTCACACCTATACACACATGCACAAACACACACCCACAAAAACGTACAGGAGAATGTTAAATATGCTTAGTAACTATGTAAGTACTGGTATAGATAGAAAATTATAAGTATCTTGTATTTACTATTAATTTTTATGCCAATTCATTTGGAAACACGGGTGAAATGAGTTACCCAAAATGGTTCTTCACAAATTGAAACATATGACTGCATCAACAAAGTTAGAGAAGAAACTGAAATAGAATCAAAAGTACATATATCTTAGTCCCCTTCTCTCTCTCTCACCCACACCCACACACGAATTCTTTTTTTTTTTTTTTTTTTGGTTTTTCGAGGTAGGGTCTCACTCTGGTCCAGGCTGACCTGGAATTAACTCTGTAGTCTCAGGGTGGCCTTGAAGTCACGGCGATCCTCCTACCTCTGCCTCCCGAGTGCTGGGATTAAAGGCGTGCGCCACCACGCCCGGCTTACACACGAATTCTTAAGGGTAACTTGTACAAAACCACAAGGAACACACAATCCCCTTACCCAACAAAACTGTCTTAGAATGTTGAAAGAGATAGGGAGCTTCCATCCTAGTTTGCAGTTATTATCTTACCCATTTGAAATTGTAGGAGACAACAGTAACTCTACCAAACCCCTAAATAAATGAGTAATAAACTAAAACTTGCACTTCTGCAAAAGAAGATTATATCATTAAGTAGGAATTAGTCGGGCTGGAGAGATGGCTTAGCGGTTAAGCGCTTGCCTGTGAAGCCTAAGGACCCCGGTTCAAGGCTCGGTTCCCCAGGTCCCACGTTAGCCAGATGCACAAGGGGGCGCACGCGTCTGGAGTTCGTTTGCAGAGGCTGGAAGCCCTGGCGCGCCCATTCTCTCTCTCTCCCTCTATCTGTCTTTCTCTCTGTGTCTGTCACTCACAAATAAATAAATAAAATTATAAAAAAAAGTAGGAATTAGTCAAGCATCTATCTTAGAAATGCAAGATGGGGAAGGCGCCTGACGAAATGGCTTATCAGTACGACACTTGGTGCTTGTCTGCAAAGCCAAAGGACCCAGGTTCAATTCCCCGGGACCCACGTAAAGCCAGATGCACATGGTGGCGCATGCATCTGGAGTTCATTTGCAGAGTCTGGAGGCCCTCTCGTGCCCATTCTCTTCCTGTCTGTCTGCCTCCCACTCACACTCTCTGTCAAATAAATAAATAAAAAAGTTTTAAAATATTAAAGAAAAAGAAATGCAAGATGGGGTTGCCATTCAGAGAATATACCTATGCAATTCATTATAGGTGCATATTACAGAGAAAGATTATATGATCATTTTTGTAAATGCAGCAAAATATGCTTGAGAAAACTGAGCGCCTATTTATTTTAGGGGTCTCTATGTAGGGTTGGGTGTGGTGGTACATGCCTGTAATCCCAACACTTGTGAGGCTGAGGTACCAGGATTGTGAGCTCAAGGGCAAATAAGGCTATATAATGATTTTGAGACCATCTTGGGCTATGTAGCAAGTCCATGTTTCCAAAAAAAAAAATCAGCTGGGTATGGTGGCTCACCCCTATAAACCCAGAATTTGGGAAGGTACTATAGGAGGATCCTGTGAGTTCTAAGCCACTCTGGGCTACATAGTGAGTTCCAAGTCAGCCCACACTAGAGTGAGACCCTCCTTCAAAATAGAAAACAAAGAAAAAACACCAAACCAACCAACTCTACAAAAAACCTTCTGAGAAAAAAATACAAGGACACTTTAACTCAGAATCAACAAACTATAGGATACTCTATACTTAAAGTTGTAACAACCATGGTAGACTGACTGGCTGACATTTCTGAAGCTAGACAATGGAGGCTTGAAATGTCGGACCCTGGACAAGTTACTTGGACAAGTGCCTCGGTTTCCCCATCTGTAAAATGTAAATAATATCAATCTTCTAGTATTGTAGATTAATTGAAATAACTAATGTTAGTAAAGTGTTCATAATTGTACTTCATACCCTGAAATGCTGTGTTGTTACAAGTTTGGAAACAGAAAATTTGTCCCTTAAAGTCAAGAACGAGATAAACATGGCTATGAATAGGATGCCATTACGGTCTTCTAGCCCAAACAGTTAATAATAAAATGACAGACATGCCTCTTGTTCCAGCTACTTGGGAGACTGAGGTATGAGGGTCACTCGAATCCAGAAGTTTAAAGGCAGTGGTAGATTTCACCTCAAAAAGAAAAACTGAACAAGACAGGAATGTACTACACTACTATTTTATGATTCAACGCTTTTCAAAATAATAAATAAAGGCCAGGCATGGCGGCCCACGCCTTTAATCCCAGCATTTGGGATGCAGAGGTAGGAGGCTTGCCATGAGTTCGAGGCCACCCTGAGACTACAGAGTGAATTCCAGGTCAGCCTGAGCTAGAAATAGGCTATACCTCAAACAAACAAACAAACAAACAAACAAGCAAACAGAAGAAACAAAGTACAAAAGAACAAAAAAATGAATAGCTTCAGGGCTGGAGAGATGGCTTAGTGGTTAAGCGCTTGCCTGTGAAGCCTAAGGACCCCGGTTCGAGGCTCGGTTCCCCAGGTCCCACGTTAGCCAGATGCACAAGGGGGCACACGCGTCTGGAGTTCGTTTGCAGAGGCTGGAAGCCCTGGCGCGCCCATTCTCTCTCTCCCTCTATCTGTCTTTCTCTCTGTGTCTGTCGCTCTCAAATAAATAAATAAATAAATAAATAAATTTTTAAAAAATGAATAGCTTCAGAAAAGAAAGAACAAAATCGTTAATAGTTGCAGGAAATATAATAATCTATCCAGGAATAAAGTCTGCCTCTGTCAGAAAGTAAAAGAAAGGACGCTGGTTAGGACATGGGTACTGGCATTTCCCTCTAGACATTTCTACAAATTCTGCAGACTGAATACGAGTTACTTTTACTTGAAAATATTTCTCAAGTATTTTCCCTTCTTACTGTAATATGTCTAGGCCCATATTAATTCATGCCTAAAACACGAGGATGTCCCAGAGTCCCTCTCCAAGCCACCAATTCTGCCTCAGGCTGATCTTATTCTAAGACTATTACATTCAAGTGGCTATCTTGCTCCTAAGTGTCCAGTGGCTCATCGCTTCCTAGCACATTGGATGCACATTCCTCTGTGTGGTGGTCTTTTACCATGTAGCCCCCCTGACACGCCCACTTACTTTGAAACTCAGTGACTGTTGAGTTCTGGGCCCTGTACTGTCCTATTTGCTGAGAGTGTCTTCAACTCTACCCTACCCTTCGATGGCTTCTTAAACATGCTAATGAAACCATGTGCTGAACATTTAACTGTGGGCCAGGTACTTGGCTCCTTCACTCTGCTCGGCAATGTCACATGGTCCCCGTGTACAGTGATTTACTCAAGGTTCACATTGGTGATGGCAGATCTGGAGTTTGTGGCTGACCCCAGAGCTCATGCACCCAACTCCCCGCTGTTCCGCTGCTCCAGACTGCTTTGTGTGGCCTGGTCGGTTCTTCCCACCGCCTGTCCAGCTGCGCCAGCTGCAATGCTTCCTTGTATAGTGTACAAGGTTAGCTCCCAGCAAACCTCTCAGCACCTGGACATAAAGGTCCCATCTCAGCTTTCTCTGGGCCTCCCCAGGCCCACAGTGAGCACCCATTAATTCATAAGGTGGGTTGAATGCATCCAAATCTTCAGCCTTAGTATTCTATCCTCAAGAAAGAAAGATTTGCCAGGTGTGGTGGTGCACGCCTTTAACCCCAGCACTCCGGAGGCAGAGGTAGGAGGTTCACCGTGAGTTTGAGACCACCCTGTGACAACATAGTGAATTCTACATCCACCTGAGCCAGAGTGAGACCCTACCTTGAAAAACAAAAACAAAACAAAACAAAAAACCAAAAAAAAAAACAAAAATAAAGGTTTGAGTAGATTGGGGATATCACAAACCATCTTCTAGGAGGGGTAAAAGGAATAGGGCACATATATTTCCCAGGATGCCTCCCTCCCTCACTCCCCGATGATGGGCTTTTCTTGGCCTCACTTAGATCAAAGTTGCATGATGAATCTTCCCTTTACATAAGGATTGGATCAGGCTACATTTTTGTTAGCGTGTAAAAACGGCACCAAAGCTGTCAACTTACAAGCATAAAAAATTGGACTCTTGGGAATCTTCCAGAAATGAGCCAAGGGAACAGTCATAGTTGTCCTACCTACCTTGTAGGGTCATAGTGAGAATCAAGTGAAATAGTGGTTAGAAGCCTACTTTTAGAAAGCAGCAATGATAAGCAGCTTGCTTTTGGAGCCCACAGTGGAGCAGCAGGTAGTCTTTGGCAATGTCAAAGTATGACCAGGTGAAGGGTGGGGTCCATCTATGTCGCCCAGGTTCACCATCTCCCAAAAGACTTGCTTTATGACAGGTCTTGGCAAAATGAGACTTCTACAATTACATCTGGACTGATCCTGGACTTCCTCCTTCCTCCTCCTCTCTTCTTCTATTTTTTTTTTTCAAGGTAGGGTCTCTTTCTATCCCAGCCTGACCTAGAATTTACTATGTAACCTCAGGATGGCCTTGAACTCAGCGATCCTACCTTTGCTTCCTGAGTGCTTGGATTAAAGGTGTGCACCACCATGCCCAGGAGAAAGAGGGAGAGTGAAAGAGGGAGAGAGAGTGAAAGAGAGAGAGAGAAAGGGAGGTAGAGAAAATGGGCATGTCAGGGGCTCAGTCACTGCAAACAAACTCTGTATCTGGCTTTATGTGGATAGTGGGGAATCAAACTCAGGTTGTTAGGTTCTACAGGCAAACGCCTTAACTGCTGAGCCATTTTTCCAGCCCTCCTCCTCCTCCTTCTTTTTTTTTCAAGGTAGGGGTCTCACCCTGGCCACACTATGTAGTCTCAGGGTGGCCTTGAACTTATGGCAATCCTCTTACTTCTGCCTTCTAAGTGCTGGGATTAAAGGTGTGTGCCACCATGCCTGGCTCCTTCTTCTTTTTAAAAATATTATTTATTTGTTTGAAAGAGAGAGAGAGAATGAGAATGGGCATGCCAGGTCCTCCACCCACTGCAAACAAACTCCAGATGCATATACCTCCTTGTGCATCTGGCTTATGTGGGTCCTGGGGAATTGAACCTGGGTCCTTTGGCTTTGCAGGCAAATGCCTTAACCACTAAGCCATCTCTCCAGCCCTCCTTCATATTTTCTAAGTTATACTTACCCACACTAGTCACAGTACCCTGGAGGTTTGTGAAAAATACGCTCTTTTCCCTCCTTATGGTTCATTGACAAGACTGTATTTTGCCGGTGGCTTACATTTAAATCACAACTACCCTCCAAATCAAAAGTAAGTGACCTAAGGAAATCATACCATGACTTGAGGCCTTCTGGGGTGATGTATGCACATGGTAAGATGTTACTAAATTGATATGGAGTACCTTTCTTTTTCATCTGGAGCAACTAAATTACCCTGAATTCACATGCACTGGTAAGTTCAGGAGAATTTAGGAGTTGAGACTGAAGGAAAGTTAGAGGTGAGAATTAGAGATATTTTGTAAAAGTTATAGTTCAAACGATTCTGATTCTGAAAGGGAAGGATTTTGGGGGGAGCCAGGGAAGAGTGAGCTCAACTTGGACAGAGAAGAGGAGAGTGCTCACTGCAGGGATCTTGGCCAAAGAGCTTTGGATCAAGAATAGACTGGGCTTGCGGAGGTAGCCAGAGATATTCGGACCAGAGAATTGAGCAAGATTTATTGCCGAAGTTGGCCTAGAGTGGACAGCATTTGGCTGTGGGTCTGTTTTATGTGTTGGACATGCACACATACCGCCCTACAGTTGAAGCCTTCAGATAGTGAGCTATAACCTTGAGTAAAATGAGGAACAAGAGGAGCTGCTATCGGCATCAGGAGTGTGGACAGAACCCAGGAAGCAAGGCTATGGAGAAGACACATTGTCCTCTAAGGTAGCCATTCACAGAGAAAATACAGCCTCCTTGTCTGTCCCTCAGAGCTTCTGGGCCAGTGGCTAAGTCACCTGCATTGGAATACTGTGCATCTGGTAGCCTTTGGCATCTGACCGGGAAGGTCCCCATTGTGCCCCATCCAGTTACCAGCTAAGCCACTGGCTTCCATGTTACTTCTACTGCTGAACCTTTGGTTCCAGAGTTCTTACTCTCTTCATGACTGCTGTGAATGGAGGGAGTGTGTGGGCCTCTCCTTCTTTCTGTGTGTGTGTGTGTGTGTGTATTGAGGAAGCCCATAGTGTCCTCAGCCTCAGCTTCCCTTACTGCAGCGGGAGCCTGGGTCTATGCACTTTGCTCCACTAGCCTGTGGGCCTGAAGGGGTGAGAGTCATTCCCTGCTGCTTCTGTCCCACATTTCCCATTATGATAGGCAGTGAAGCAAATCATTTGGGCAATCGCCTGGCCGTAATGGGATAGAAAGGGCTTCTCTCTTGCTTGAAAAGAACATCCAAGTATGTGCTTACTGTTTAGTTTTCCTGGAAAAATAATTTCTCTGGCAGGCGAACGAGGGTAAATTTGCCTTCAGAAAAGGATTGTGTCATATCCACACCCTGTGGCCTCTCCACCATTCCTATGGCTGAAAAGCTTGCATTCAGGGAAAGAGTAACCAAACATCTGCTAGAAAAGGCTTTTCATTTTTGACTCAAGAAAAAGAAATAACTGTGTGTGCTGGGTGGTGGTGGTGGTGGGGGACTGATTGAAATTGAGATTGATTACTGGGTAGCTTTTTAGGGGTAACTCAAATCCAAAGATTTTTGAAGGGAAGTAGAACCCAGCTTTGACCATGCAGTGTCACAATTTTGAGGGTACCCAGTGAAGTCGCCCCCTCCCTTCTTAGAACACGAGCTTTTAGAAAACTGGCCCCCTGAGTTCATACGGTCCTATAAAGTCTTCTGGAATTATGTGCGGCGCACAAACATACTGGGCTGTTATCTTACTTTCAACTCTACAATTGGTGACAGTGAAGATAAGGACTGTGGGAACAGAACAGAAGAGGCTCTATGAATAGCAGCAATAGGATGTGAGTGACTAGAGGGGGCAAAGGCATGAAAGGGGAAATAGGGGGGTGCCAAAATATGGCTGACTGAAGAAACAGCTTCTTAAACTCTGGGTCATACGGGGTCATGCAACTGAATGTGGGAGTTGTGATTTTTTTTTTTTTTTAACAGTGAAAGGTTTCTGAGCAAACGAAAAATTAATTCAAATTCAAACTTATAATGCATATGAGGTTTTGCTGGCAGCGCTCACCCATGGGGCGCTGCATGGTTTGACTGTGGCCTTGATTCTGCACACATAACTCATTGGCTTTCGTCTGCGCCGTACAACACTAACAAGCCCTTCCACCACGGCTCAGACTTGCCACCGTGGCATGTTATGAATCGCAATCTCTGTTCGGCTTTTTGAGCCAGGGTCTCCCTCTAGCCCAGGCCCACCTGGAACTCACTCTGTAGTCGCAGGCTGGCCTCAAACTCACATCGATCCTCCAACCTCTGCTTTCTCACTGCTGGGATTAAGGGTGTTTACCACCACACCCAGGTCAAATTTATTTATTTGTTTTTTTTTTTTTTTTTTTTTTTTCTTTTTCAAGGTAGGGTCTCACTCTAGGCCAGGCTGACCTGGAATTCACTAGATAGTCTCAGGGTGACTTCGAACTCATGGTGAGCCTCCTAACCTCTGCCTCCCAAGTGCTGGGATTAAACACACGTGCCACCACGTCTGACCTGGTTCAAGTTTTTTTGTTTTTTAAAGAACATTCTTATTTATTGATTTGCAAGTGAGAGGAGATGGGGAGCATACTAGGGCCACTGCAAACAATCTCCAGATGCATGTGCTACCTTGTGCATCTGGCTTTATGTGGTACTGAGGAATCGAACCCAGGCCTTTAGGCTTTGCAAGCAAACACCTACATCATTGAACCTTCTCTCTAGCCCTAATTGCAGTTATTTAACTGTATATACAAAGTTTTCTGCTCCTATAGAAACAGAATGGTTTGTTGGGTATGGTGGTGCACGCCTTTAATCCCAGCATGCAGCAGGCTAACGTGGGATGATTGCTATGAGTTTGAGGCCAGCTTGAGGCTACAGAGTGAATTCCAGGTCAGTCTGGGCTAGAGCAAGACCCTACTTTGAAAAACCACACACAAAAAAAACCCCATAATGGCAAAGCTTAAGGACCCAGTTATGATTTCCCAGGACCCACATAAGCCAGGTGCATAAGGTGGCACATGCATCTGGAATTTGATTGCAGTGGCTGGAGGACTGGGCACACCTATTCTCTCTCCTCTCTCTCTCTCCTCTCTCTCTCTTCTCTCTCTCTCTCTCTGTACACCTTTCTCTTTCTCTCAAGTAAATAAATAAAAATTAAAAAAAAATTTAAAAAGGGTCTTTAATTTGCTGTCTTGACTTTCATAAAAAAAAAATGTTGAATGAATTGGCTTGGGTTTAGCACAGAATTTCCAACCATTTTGGAAATAGCCTTAAACATGCTTCTACCAGTTTGTATTATGATTTTATGACAGGAAGCATCTGCAGGATTGACAACTCATGATTACATCAAAGTATTGATCAACTCAGAAAAATGCTGAAGATGCTCTACATCAGTAGTATCAAATATTCAGCCAAGATTTAATTATTCATCTAAACATCAACAAGTATATCTATGTCATTATTATGCAAATTTTACTTTAAATCTTTAATGCAAGGTAAAATTATTTTTAAAAAATATTTTATTTTTATTTAGTTATTTATTTGACAGAGAGAAAGGAGAGAGAGGAGAGAGAGAATGGGCACGCCAGGGCCCCCAGCCACTGCAAATGAATTCCAGAGGCGTGCGCCCCCTTGTGCATCTGGCTAATGTGGGTCCTGGGGAATTGAACCTGGGTGCTTTAGCTTTGCAGGCAAATGCCTTAACTGCTAAGCTATCCCTCCAGCCCCAAGGTAAAATTATTGTTTCAAATAAAATTATTGTGATTTATTACCAGTAACAGTTTCGTTTGTATACCTACTTTATGTACCTATATACCCAGGTTCACATAAAAATTATATGGGGGCTGGAAAGATGGCTTAGCAGTTAAGGTGCTTGCCTGCAAAGCCAGAGGACCCAAGTTCTATTCCCCAAGACTCACATAAGCCAAATAGATGCACAAGGTGGCAGATGCATCTGGAGTTCATTTGCAGTAGCTGGAGGCCCTGGTGTGCCCATTCTCTCTCTCTACCCATTACTTGGGTAGAATAGGATCATTAGTGGAAGAGTTGAAGAAGCTCTGACTAAAGATGCTCTAGGTTGAAGGAGCTGTAAAGGCCATTAATATTAGTGACTCTCAAAAAGACTTAAAAAAAAAAAACCAAAAACTGGAGGGCTGGAGAGATGCCTCAGTGGTTAAGACATTTACCTGTAAAGGCTAAGGACTCCAAGTTGATTCCCCAGTACCCACGTAAAGCCAGATGCACAGGTGGTGCATGCATCTGGAGTTTGTTTGTAGTGGCTGGAAGCCCTGGTGCTTACTCATGCTCTCTCTCTGCCTTTCTCTCTCTGTTTCTCTCTCAAACAAACAAACAAACAAATAAATAGTGGAACCCTTAGTGCAAACACAGAACCCCGTTATAAATAATCAGTGCTGCTGTGGTTAAAATGAATTTGGGCCTCCCGGGGTCCTGTCTACCTCAGCCTCTCATTTTACTGCTCAGATTAAGAGAACAGGGAGGTAACACCACCCGCAGCCATACTGGGGAAACAAATTCACCTGAGTTTTGTGATCCAGCTTGTTGAATGTAGCAATCATTAAAAATTCAATTCTAGGGCTGGAGAGATGGCTTAGCGGTTAAGCGCTTGCCTGTGAAGCCTAAGGACCCCGGTTCGAGGCTCGGTTCCCCAGGACCCACGTTAGCCAGATGCACAAGGGGGCGCACGCGTCTGGAGTTCGTTTGCAGAGGCTGGAAGCCCTGGCGCGCCCATTCTCTCTCTCCCTCTATCTGTCTTTCTCTCTGTCTGTCACTCTTAAATATATAAATTTTAAAAAATGAACAAAAAAAATTTCAATTCTATAAACTTACAGTTAAGTTGTAGTAAAGGCAAAGCTAGTGAGTTCTCAAAACTCCTCCCTTCTTAATTATTTTTGCACACTTTGCTACAATCAATAATCTTGGGGTGCTTCCGTCTATTGTGTCCATGAAGTAGAAATACTGTACAATGTGCTATTGCGCGTCTTTTCCCAGTCCTTGTCTGGTGACATCAGATGGGGAGGTTGAAATTGGTCTTGATGGGAGTATTTACACCACAGAAATCCACAAACGCTATCAATCAGAACACTCCTTTCCCTCAACTGAGAAAGATAGTCGGTAAACATTTACCCATTCTACTGCTCTTGGAAGTGATCCTTAGAACTCCGAGAAGGGGAAATGCATTGGAGTAATGAACCTGTATCACAAAGCTCGGTGGCAGAGAAGCGTCACTGTAGGACCCTCACTTCAGGCAAGTGTGTGTTAAGTAACGTGGCAGATGAGAAACAGCGTGGCAGCAGCAGCATGAAGTAACAGCTGGTATCGGGACATGCCAGCCCCATCATTTTGAGCCTTTTACTATAAGGACCATCCCCCCAATTTATATCTATGACACTCAAAGGCCTCACTGCATCACAGTCCAACACAGTTCAGGAAGTGGGAGCAAATACCTCTTTCAAGAAGAAACCCAGTTTTTCAAGGAACTTCCTTGTCTATTTCACAACTAGCTCTAGCAGCACATATTCAATATATTTGGTTTCAGAAAGCAGTGGAGTGTGCAGTCTTTTCAAAAGTCTGTCTAGCCGCGTGTGGTGGCCCATACCTTTAATCTCAGCACTGGAGAGGCAGAGGACGGAGAAGCACCATAAGTTGAGGCCACCCTAAGACTACAGAGTGACTTCCAGGTCAGCCTGGATTAGAGTGAGACCCTACCTCAAAACAAAACAAACAAAACAAAACAAAACGCTCTCTATCCAAAGCCAGTTTCCAAACTATTAATACTTAAAGGGACAAATGTCTACTATTGGTTAAATTACTGGTGTGAGATTTCAAAATGCCTCAGTTATGGCTGGTAAACAGAAATGACTTCATCGAGATGTGGTGTTGATGGACCGCTGCACACGCCACGCTTTATGGCTCCGATTCTAAACGTGTCTAGTGTCTCCTCTCTTTCCTGTGCCCAACCTTCATTCTTTAGCCTCTCATTCCCCCTTGCTTCTGCTCCCCTTTCTCTGTCCCCTTAGGCTCTCAGCCTAGAAGTCACTCCACAGGTGGCCTTCCCTACCAGGTCACATGCTTATTCATTCAAATCTTGTTTGAAGCCCCTGGAGCTAGAAAGAAAACTCCCTCCACATTCAAACAAAGTTTCTATCATATTTATCATAGACAAGTCATCACTTTATCTCCAGGTTCAATGAGAGAATATTTAACTACAACTAAATTCTTCTTTTTTCTCTCCACCCCCCCAATTTATACCAGTGTGTATATATGTCCCAAAGGACTATGCTGACCCTACAGTATCTTTTATGTCTGCATGTCCTTACAGCCTAATTTGGCATGCTTACGGTTTATAGCATTTCAGGAGAGAAGTATATGTACTGATTTTAATTAAGCCTTTTTGGGTTACAGTGGCCCAGTTGCAACCAGCTAGCTAGTTCAGGCAGACTCCAAAAGGAGTGTAGGCCAGAATAGCTGGATTCACTAAAAGCTTTTATTAGAAAAGATCCAAGTTGGCCAGGCATGTGGCTCAAATTGTATAGACAGTTGTTAATCCCACTCTGTAATTTTCTGGGAGCATGGTTGGTAATCTGGCTATTATTCTTCAGAGACATTTTGGGGTCCTCATAATGGATTTTGTATTTTGTGGTCAGCCCTAGTGAAATTTATGGCTTCTGTCATATAGCTTGATAGGTAACTACCCCCAGGTGAGTGGTGAGGCTGACTCCATAGCACGATGATCTCAGGCAACCTCATTTGCAGACAAATCTACCACCAGGGGAATGAAATCAATAGGGAGAGCTGAGCCAGAAGTGAGTTTAAGTTAGCAAAAGCAAACTGAAGGATTCTAGTGAGAGCTCAGCTACTAAGTAGGTGTGCAGTGCTGGCCAAGTTACCTGACTGCATTGTATCTCCATTTTCACATCTTTAAAATGGCTTTAATTGGGCTGGAGAGATGGCTTAGCGGTTAAGCGCTTGCCTGTGAAGCCTAAGGACCCCGGTTCGAGGCTCGATTCCCCAGGACCCACGTTAGCCAGATGCACAAGGGGGTGCACGCATCTGGAGTTCATTTGCAGTGGCTGGAGGCCCTGGCACGCCCTCTCTCTCTCTTTCTCTCTCTCTCTGCCTCTTTCTCTCTCCGTCAGTCGCTCTCAAATAAATAAATAAACATAAACAAAATTTTAAAATGACGTTAATTGCTTGGGCTATAGGACATTGGGAAGCTGGAGCTGAGTTGGAAGCCTCCTCTCTGTTGACTATCTGTCAGAATGCTGGAAAGGGGAGGAAAGTCATCGATGGTCTTAAACCAGATGTGAACCCTGCAAGCTTTATGGCTGGCCAGCCAGACAAAAGGTACCAACTGGTGCAGTGGTGGCATGTCTGTTAAACTCTGAATTTGAGGCTTACTCCATGGGAGAGAATCGATGTCTGGTACTGAAAATCTAGTCAGAAGCCCATGGCTGTTGGGAGGCCATAAGCCCTGGGGGAAGCTACTGATGTTTGGCTAATTGGATATATAATACACACCCAGTTGCTCTCTATTTATGTTTGAATATTTTATTAATTTTTCATTTATTTGAAAGGGAGAGAGAGAGACAGATAGAGTATGGGTGTGCCAGGGCCTCAAGCCACTGCAAACAAACTCCAGATGCATGTGCCACCTTGTGCATCTGGTTTACCTGAGTTCCGGTGAATTGAACCTGGTTCCTTAGGCTTTGTAGGCAAGTTCCTTGACCACTAAGCAATCTCTCCAACCCTAAATATTCACGTTTATGCCCATATATTAATGATACACTCACTTTTGGTTAGAGAGGCTTCTTGTTTTAGATGGCAGTGACTGTTGGGGAGAATCAAAACTCATCCAAGGGCTGGAGGGATGGCTTAGTGGTTAAGGCATTTCCCTGCAAAGCCAAAGGATCCTCGTTCAATTTCCCAGGACCCACATAAGCCAGATACACAAGGTGGTGCATGCAGCCGGAGTTTGTTTGCAGCAGCTGGAGGCCCTAGCTCACCCATTCTCTCTCTCGCTCTCTCTTTCTCTCTGTCTCTTTTTCTCTTATAAATAAATAAACAAAGTATATTTAAAACACTCATTCAAGTGCTAAGTGACAATGCTGTGTTCAGCACTGAGACGCCTCTATTGTACCTTCCAAGACTCAGGGGTCATTGAGGAAGAGGTAGAAGAAAAAAATTATAAGAGCCAAAGGATGTGGAGTAGTGCTTTGGAATACCATATTCCAGATACACAATGGTCATTGCATTCATAACCCCAAAATGGTTAAGCTTACCTGCACAAGACCTGTATAATATGAAGGTAAAAAACAAAATGATGAAGCCAGGCATGGTGATGCACACCTTTAATCCTGGTGCATGGGAGGCAGAGGTAGGGGGATTACGGAGAGTTCAAGGCCACCCTGAGACTACACAGTGAATTACACGTCAGTGAGCCTGAGCTAGAGCAAGACCCTACCTCAGAAAATTTTTAAAAAAATGATGCATCAAAATAGAAGAGGGTCTAGTTGGAAAGGAGAAGAGGCCCAGTGGAGGGGAGAATAGGGGAATGGGTACAAAGGAGGCTGGTAGGAAGGGGTTATAATAAGAGTATGTTGTGGGCTGGAGAGATGGCTTAGCGGTTAAGCGCTTGCCTGTGAAGCCTAAGGACCCTGGTTCGAGGCTCGGTTCCCCAGGTCCCACGTTAGCCAGATGCACAAGGGGGCGCACGCATCTGGAGTTCGTTTGCAGAGGCTGGAAGCCCTGGCGCGCCCATTCTCTCTCTCTCCCTCTACCTGTCTTTCTCTCTGTGTCTGTCATTCTCAAATAAATAAATAAAGAATTAAAAAAAATAAGAGTATGGAGGTTGTCAATAAAATGTTAAAAAATAGAACCGGGTGTGGTGGCACACGCCTTTAATCCTGGCACTTGAGAGGCAGAGGTAGGAGGATTACCTTGAATTTGAGGCCACCCTGAGACTACATAGTGAATTCCAGGTCAGTCCTGGACTAGAGTAAAACCCTACCTCAAAAAACCAATAAAGTAAAATGATGCTAATGATAATACTAACCTTTCCAGAGTGTGGTAAGGATTAATTAAAGGCTACATCTTATATGTTTACTCTAACACCTGGAACATAGTATGTATTTTTAAAAGTTGGTGGGAAAGGGGTAGGGAAATGTGGTATGATATCTGAGGTAAAAGGATTGCTATGAGGCTTTGAGGCTACAGAGTGTGTTTCAGGTCAGCCTGAGCTGAGAGTGAGATACTAGCTCAAAAAAAGAAAGAAAGAAAGAAAGAAAGAAAGAAAGAAAGAAAGAAAGAAAGAAAGAAAGAAAGAAATTAAAAGAAAGAAATGAATGAGGGGCTGGGGAGATTTCTCAGCAGTTCAAAGTGCTTGCTTTTATAAAGCCTACCAGCCTGGGATTCAATTCCCCAGTACCCATGTAAAGCCAGATGCACAAAGTGGCACATGTATCTGGAGTTTGTTTGCAGTGCATGGCGGTCCTGGCATGCCCATTCTCTCTCTTCTACCTCTCTCTTCTTGCAAATAAATAAATTAAAATATTTCTTAAAGAAAAGAAACATGGTAGAGCTTCAATAAGAGAATATGAGGGCTGGAGAGATGGCTTAGTGGTTAAGTGCTTGCCTGTGAAGCCTAAGGACCCCGGTTCGAGGCTCGATTCCCCAGGACCCACATTAGCTAGATGCACAAGAGGATGCGTGCATCTGGAGTTCGTTTGCAGTGGCTGGAGGCCCTGGTGCAACCATTCTCTCTCTCTCTCTCTCTCTCTCTCCCTTTGTTACTCTCAAATAAATAAAAATAAACAAATTAAACAAAAGAGAATACGAGAATCTTGAGGTCTGGTCCCTGAAGTGTGAGGACTCTGGCTGATTTTCACCATCAGTCAGTGCCACCAATTATGGAGCATGTGAATGTAGTATCACTGCAGTGTCAGAGCACAGAAAGTTGGCATGGTCATGGTGAAGCTGGGCTGGGGAACTGAAAATTGGTGTGTGCTTCCCAAGCCAAGGTCATTATAGTGTGTGTGTGTGTGTGTGTGTGTGTAGTTCCAGCTTGAGGATCCCATGCACTGGTTGACTGTGCTGTTCCCTGGGCCCCTGGACTAATCCTCTTCTTTCCTGAAGGTTCCACCAGTAACTCTGGCTCCGTCCAGGTTGCCAGTGCATGAGCACCCTTTCCTCTCTCTAGTACCTGCTCACCCTCCAGCAAGCATCAAAATCCAGATACACCAACTATTCTCTTTTCCATTTGGCCTTTTACTTAAGTGTAAAGCTAATATCCTCAAAAGATTGGGGAGGTTTTTTCTGTAGGCACATCACTCGGGAGTCTCAAACAGGAGGGTCACTACAAGTTCAAGGCCAGCCTGGCAAGATCCTGTCTCAAAAAGCCAAGAAAAAAAAAAAGTGATCCCATCTCTACCTCTGAGATATTTTGATTTAGATGAGAGGGGAAGGTGCAGAAAGAAAACAAGAAGCTCAGCACTTGGGAGGCCGAGGTAGGAGGATCGCCATGAGTTCGAGGCCACCCTGATGCTCCATAGTGAATTCCAGGTCAGCCTGGGCTAGAGCGAGACCCCACCTTGGAAAACTAACCTACCAACCAAACAATCAAACAAACAAAAGAAAACATGTGGCATGAAAGCAGAAAGGAGGCTGGGGGAGGGGCAGTGCATAAGAAGACAAAAATGGAGGAGGAAAGAGGGGGAGGAAAACAAAAATAAAAATCGAAAAATGCCATAATGAAGCCTAATTCTTTGTATGTTAGTAAAATAAGCAAATAAAGAAAAAAATATATGTATAATAGGACAGCGACTTTTAAGTTTCATAAGCCAATGAGGTTCTCTGGCATTTTGAGTCTCAACTGACACTAAGCCTTAGTTTACCTCCTTCTAATTCAGAGCGTGATTTAGATGCCGAGCTGACATGTTTAGAACAGACTCAGTGGACAGCTTCACGGGTCTGTGGACACTCAAGCTCAAGGTCCCACAGAGAGCTCTGGCTCTTATCTAAAGATTGTTCTTAAAACACTATAGCTAAGATTCACAGGACTGCCTGTGGGCGTTCAATTCTACAGATAGGGGGAAAAAAAGTCATTTCTGAGAAATGCAAGTCCATATCAGGAGCGATAACAGGATGGCTGCCTCCCAAGATTTGCCAGCTGTGTAGCATCTAGCTGCAAATAAGTAAATACTTGTTGTTGATTATGAAAAATGCTTTCATTTTTTTTCAGGTGATTTCAGCTCAATCCTTGACGTGGCTCCCCAAGTCTCATTTTCTCAGGCAGGAGGAATCTGACTTCTGAGCTTGCAGTTTGAATTGGCCCAGGTGTTGGCAGCTACGAAGGGTCCTCTGATTCCAAGCTGCACATGGTTTAGACTGTGAGTCCTTTCCCAGGACAGCACCAGGAGGCAGTCATCATTGGAGGGGGAGAAACAGGCATGGCAACTCTTCTGGTTGTTTGTGGGCTCTGTCCTTGGGCTTTAGCACTTTCCTGGCATCTTGCCTTCTCTGTGTGTTCTCAGGTCTTTAATTAGCATCATTAGTCCAGCTTCCACTCATCCTGTCCAAGAAATCTTGTTGGTGGTACCCCATCCCAAGCAGTATCACCACAAGCTTGGGAACTAGTCAGAAAAAAAAAATACCCAAGTGATCTGTATGATTTGCCAAGTTGGGGCAACCCAGGCACGTCCTTTCTAACTAGATGCCACACCGCCACCCATAGCATGATGTGATTAAAACCATACTTATCCAAAAAGCTGCTTTTCCTAAAAGCGGATCTACATGGGGCAGATGGAACATTCTCCAAGAAGGCTTATGAAGTGAAAAAACCAGCAAGCTGCCAACATTACAGTGGAAACTGGTTCAATGGATCTTTGTGGAGCCAGCTCCCAGGATGAGAGGACGCTCTCTGTTTCCTTTGTAAAGCACACTGATTGATGCCCACAACATGTAGGACAACCTTAGATGCCTAGTCGATCCACGTGGTCATTTTACATCAACTGCCTCTAATTAACTGGCCTACGAGTCCCCCAACTACACAGATAAGACAGTGTCTGTTATAGGTAACAAAACATTCATAACATGAGCCCATGCATTCACACAAAAAAAAATCTACAAAACACATATGGGCTCATAAATGCAAATAAAATTTCAAGAAATGTTTAGAGCCGTGACTTCTGGGAGAGTACCAGGTGCCTGGAGTAGAAAGGCGCCCTCCATACTCTTTGTACTGTTTTAGCCTTGTATAATGCTCATATATTAGATTTCCCCCAAATTTCAAAGAGATTGAAAAAGTAAAACAATGAACACACATATACTACAAGGTTTCATGATTAACATGCCATATTTGCTGTATAGCTCAGTTTCTCTCAGTCCATACATACAAGTATCATGACCTGCTACATTTAATTTTCCAGGATATCTCTCCTGAGGAGACACCCTGCTAGCCATAAACAATTATCCATACCTATGAAAATAAATAATAAGTCTCTTTTATTACCTACTTTCCTAGATTAACTAGGGATTTAGTCACACTGTCCCAATATCTTCTGAATGTCTTTTATCCTTTTAAAGTCCAGATTCCAAAACAAAGGTTTGTGCAGTACATTTCCTTATATAGTTTTAGTGTCTTTTTATCTACAAATGTGTGTGTTCTCATGTGCGTGTGTGTGTGTGTGTGTGTGTGTGTGTGTGTGTAATGTTGACTATTTGAAGAGTTCATACTTAGCTGTATTATAGAATACCCATTTTCTGAATTCATCTGGTAACTCGTGATATACATTATGTTGTTTAATAACAATGTTAGGGGTAGAGTCATAGTTTAGTGGTAGGGTGCCTCACTTAGTGTATACAAGGCCCTGCATTCCATCCATAGCACTGTAAAAAAAAAATCTCTGAGCAACAGGAATGAAAGGAGCAAGACGCTCTCTTACATGAACATCAACTTTCAAATGAGCTCATCTACCCAATTTTCCCAGTAGCTATAACACTTACTTTTCTGGTTCCCAGACCAGCTCTTGTAATCAGTCTCCTTGTCCTTCATTCTCTATATCCAATCAGTTTCCAAGTTCTTCATTTTGTCCTTTAAGCTACCTCATATTTTTATCCTTTCACTGGTACCATATGCCCCTACCATGAGTCAGGCTTTCAATGCCTCACCCCTAAGTTATTTTAACTCTTTCCTAACTAGCAGACAAATAATGCCCTGCACATCTGCTGGAAGTAGACAGGAAATAGTACCTTAGCCAGAGAAAGGTGTTACTTAAATCCCGGCACTGCCAAGTAGTTGCTGAATGGCCTTGGAGAAGCCATTATGCTTAATTGCTTTTCTACTTCCTGTTTTGTTTTATAAACTTTACGAAATCATGTATTTATTTGCAAGCAGAGAGAGACAGAGAGAAGAGAGAAAGGGAAAGAGAGAGAGAGAGAATGGGCATGCCAGGGCATCTAGCCACTGCAACTAATCTCCAGATGCATGTGCCACTTTGTGCAAATGGCTTTACTTGCCTACTGGGGAATCAAACCACGGTCATTAGGCTTTGAAGGCAAGCGCCTTTACTGTTGAGCCATCTCTCCATCCCTCTGTTTTGTTTCTGAGACAGGGTCTCATGTGGTCCAGGATGGCCTTGACTCCTAGATAACTGAGGATGACCTTAGCCAGCCCCGGATTTCATTCTTTTTTAATGGCTGAATAGATTGCGCTGTGTACCTCTGCCTGGTTTTTCCTCCATCCTCTATGGACAGGGAGGCAGGCTGGGTCCATGTCCTGGCTTTCAGGGGCAGCTCTAGCCCTGCCTCTTCCAGGGAGACTTCTCAGGCACATCAGCCCTCCTTCCCGCTGTTGTCACTGGCCTCTGTGACCTCTGGGGGATGACTTAGCAGAGGCTAGTTTTCCTGCCCCCTGACATGTACATTCTCATCTTATCTGCTGGACAGGGTCCTTGAGGGCAGGGGCCACCTAGCTATTGTTTTTGCCTGGGGCCGGCTTTCAGTTACTGTTTTGTTGAAGGCTGAGAGCCATTGCTTAACTGAATACGTGGAGGGGCTTTGTTGAGCTGAAGAATCTTTCTCTTAACTGAGAGACTAGTGTCTTTATGTCTGACTCTGCAGAGACCATCATCCCAGTAATCATATAGAAACAGTTCCTATCTCCAGGGTATGATTGTGTACCTAGAAACCTAGAACACATATTCCACTTGATGCCTTTTTTTTTTTTTTTTTTTTTTTTTTTTTTTTTTTTTGGTTTTTCGAGGTAGGGTCTCACTCTAGCTCAGGCTGACCTGAAATTCACTCTGTAGTCTCAAGGTGGCCTTGAACTCATGGTGATCCTTCTACCTCTGCCTCCCTAGTGCTGGGATTCAAGGCATGTGCCACCAAGCCCGGCTTGATGCCAATTTTTGTTTTGTTTTGTTTTTTGAGGTAAGGTCTCACCCTATCTAGCCCAGGCTGACCTGGAATTCACCCTGTAGTCTCAGGTTAGCCTCGAACTCTCTGTGATTTTCCTACCTCAGCCTCTCCAGTGCTGGGATTAAAGGCATGCACCACCACACCTGGTTTGATGCCAATTTAATAGATGAAGAAATAGAGGCTCAGAGAGGGTAAGCAGCTTGCCTAGGGTCTCCCAGCTACTGAGTGCTGAAGCTACAATTTGAACCCCAAATCTTTCACAGCTTTCATTCCTTCCCTGCCTCTGAGGTAATAGGAACGGAAGAAAGGACAATGATTGTTAGAGTTGGAAAGAAATGTATTCTAGGGGCCTGGAGGAATGACTCAGTGGGAAAAATGCCTCAAAAGCATGATGACCTAAATTCAGTCCCCAGAACCCACATGAAAAAGCTCAGTATGACGGTATATACTTGTAATACCAGCACTTAAGGAGGTAGAGAAAAGAGGAACCCTTGGGCTTGCTTATTGGCCACTCTAGCCTAATTAGTAACTCCAGGTTCAATGAGAGATCCTGTCCCAAATAGTAAGGTAGAGAAACAACTGAGGAAGGCACCCAACAGGAACCGCTGGCTCTCACATGCACACGTATGTCCACACATATACTACAACACAGAATTAGAAATTTTAAAAAAAAGCATTCTAAGGGTCTGCTTTCCAAAGAAGAATGCTCGCATGAGTCTGTGTTCTCTCCGAATCAAGGCCCAGAGACAAGCTTCTCTGTGGCCACTTGGGACGAGTCATTCATCCTGCACATGAACTTAGGCTCCCCATGTCTCATAAGGCCTTAAACGAACCATATGGGTTACGAGGCTCTCCCAAGGCATTCCCGGAGGTTAGGAACAATAAGGAAATAAGCAGGAGTGCAAAGGAAGAGAGAATGGCAAGGAAGCAGGGAAAAGGACAGGAGATTAGATGGGAAATATGTGCTGAGGGGAATCTCACATGAATTCCTAAGGAACCCTCCATGCAGCTGGGGAGCGGCGAGCTTGTGTCCATATGATCGTGATTTCATCTGCATGTGTGTGTATGTAAGTGTGTTCAGTCTTTGGATTTCAATAAAGAACAGACCGAAGTCACAGTCAAACAGCCACTTCATCACCCCCTCGTCACATTTCCCAGCTGGAAGGCAATAACGGCAGGACCAGAACTGGCTCCATCTGGGAAACACCAGGGTCTTCCTGAATCGTCATATACCATGCTGGCTGCCAAGGCGTAAGGTGACCTAAGCAAAGCCTTCACACAGACCATGTGCACGGAGTCATAAAACCCCAAGAGAATGTGGCAACAGACACAGCTGGTAGGCCTGCCAAATTTCCAAAGGGAAGAAGGAACTTGCTGCGTCTATATGTGCCCCAGGATTGGAAAAATGTATCTCAGTCACTGGAACTGATGGGGAGGGTGCCCGGTGCCCCATACCCTTCGCCTTCTTTCTTCAGAGAGGCACTATTTATACAAACACTGCCCACGGCCTGATATATGCATGTGTCCTTATGTAAACACAGCTCTAGACTTACTTTGCCGGATTGCATCAGCTACCTGCTTAACAATTTGCACCTTTACAAACAACAGTGTGGATGTCAGGAAAATCTGTGGCCTTGGCGTGTTCTGCACTTTGGTATTTCACTTAGAGAGTACAAGAAATCCACATGTGGCCCTCATCTTGGTGAGTCATTAATTCATTCTGCTGACTTTTTTGTTTGCTTTTCGAAACAAGTTCTGTACATAGCCTAGACTGGCCTGAAACTTGTAATCCTCCTGCCCCAGCCTTCTGAGTGCTGAGATTCCAGTGGAGTGTCACTATGCCTGACCCTTAATGAGTCACTTGGATGGGTTAGAACCACAGCACTTGGAAACAGCTCATTCACAGGAACAAGGAGAATGGGGAAGGGAGTCACATTGTGGTGGCGTTGATTTGTAGAGAAATCAAGCAGTGAGCTGGCCACAAACTTTTTTTTTTTAAGCAGAGGGGGCCAGGCATGGTGGAATATGCCTCCTTTTAAAACTAGAGACAGAGATGGAGATAGATAGAGAGAATGAGAATAGGCATGCCAGAGCCTTTAGCACTGCAAACGAACTCCAGACGCATGCACCACCATGTGCATCTGGCTTACGTAGGACCTGGAGAATTGAACCTGGGTCCTTAGGCTTCACCGGCATGTGCCTTTACCACTATGCCATTTCTCCAGCCCCAGAAATAGTGTTTGCTATTGCAAATGTAGTCTTTCATTGCTTAATTTGGTAACCATATCCCCTGTGTACCAAGCACTGTGCTAGGCATAGCCAATACAGAAGAAAATAATACATGCCCCCCAAACTGGGTATGGTGTTATATCCCAGCACTGGCTGAAGCAGGAAGATTGCTTGAGGCCAGCAGTTTGATGCACGCTTAACAATATAGTAAGGACTTTATTTCCCCTTCCCATCTCTCTCTTTTTTTTTTTTAATTTATTTGAGAGTGACAGACACAGAGAGAAAGACAGATAGAGGGAGAGAGAGAATGGGCGCGCCAGGGCTTCCAGCCTCTGCAAACGAACTCCAGACGCGTGCGCCCCCTTGTGCATCTGGCTAACGTGGGACCTGGGGAACCGAGCCTCGAACCGGGGTCCTTAGGCTTCACAGGCAAGCGCTTAACCGCTAAGCCATCTCTCCAGCCCCCCATCTCTCTTATACACACACCACCATAATGACAACACAGACTTTTAAGTCCTTTCACTTAAGAAATATAACCTCTGTCCCAACTTCTCTTTAAGGTGTCTGTGGCTAATTGAGAGGCTCAGGCCTCTTTAGATGAATTCTCTGGGACCATTGGTCATTGTGGTTGGAATGTCTCACCGTATCTTTTCCCAGTTAACCTACAGTTATGCGTACGTGTGCTTTATGCAAAGATGCTGAAAGTTATGTTCCCATCTCCAGGGAGGAAGGCTGCTCTTTCTTCCTTCTGTTTCGTCTTCAGTTTGCCTTTCTAGTCATCCTTTTTTCTTTTCTTTTTTTTGTGTGTTTTATTTTTTTTAGGCAGTCCAGGATGAGGTGGAATTCACTATGTAGTCTCAGGGTGGCCTCGAATTCACGGCGATCCTCCTACCTCTGCCTCCCAAGTACTGGGATTAAAGGCATGTGCCACCATGCCCGGCTCTCTAGTCATTCTTTGGCCTCACTCCAAACACACTGTGTTTAAAATTTTTTTTTTTTTTGTGGTTTTTCAAGGTAGGGTCTCACTCTGGCTCAGGCTGACCTGAAATTCACTCTGTAGTCTCAGGGTGGCCTCGAACTCTCGGCGATCCTCCTACCTCTGCCTCCCGGAGTGCTGGGATTAAAGGCGTGCGCCACCACGCCCAGCTGTTTAAAATTTTTAAAGTATGACTGAAGAGATTGCTTAGTGGTTAAGGCTCTTATCAGCAAAGCTTAAGGACCCAGGTTCGATTCCCCAGTGCCCACGCAAGTCAGACGCACAAGATGGTGCATGCATCTGGAGTTCATTTGCAATGGCTGAAGGCTCTGGCGTGCCCATTTCTTACTCTCTCTCTCTCTCTTTCTCTTTCTCAAATAAATACATTTTAAAAGTTAACATATATAATAGAACTTATGAGTGAAAATAAACACACTGTAGTGTCAGAAATGAAGAGAAGCCACTGCCGCCTCATTGCCACCACAGCAGCAAGAGGTTGTTTGCAGCTAAGGTGCGTGCACAGCTATCTAGGGCAGAGGGGTGACTTGGGTGCAAGGCTTCAATGGCAGGCTGGGGATTGGAATATGAGCTGAGCTCCTGGAGAGTGACAACAGAATCCGGAAGGGCTAGCTGGTGTGGGGACTGGGGAACACAGATCAGAAATGGACCAGCCACTTCCAGCTGTGAGTGGAGCGTCTCGTAACCCCATGTTAAGCAGAACTCCAAGGTAAAACTATTCTAATCGTATTAACACTACACAAGCGCTTCCCTTCTATTCGCTATTCTTAGAACAGCCATATCGCATAGAGACAGAAACCGAAGAACAGAGACAGTAAGTCATTTACCTAAGCGCATGCAGTTACCGAGCAGTAAAGCCAGGATTCAAACCTGGCATTATAGCAAGGGTCTATGTCTATAACTATTCCTCCAAAGGTGACCTTCCAGCTAAAACTTGCTGCATCCACAAGGAACTAAATAAATCGCCACAAGACTGACATAACCAAGGGAAGACTCACTTTAGACTAGAATTCTTTTTTTTTTAAATTTTTTTAATTAATTGGTTAATTCATTTATTTGAGAGCAACAGACACAGAGAGAAAGACAGATAGAGGGAGAGAGAGAGAATGGGTGCGCCAGGGCTTCCAGCCTCTGCAAATGAACTCCAGACGCGTGCGCCCCCTTGTGCATCTGGCCAACGTGGGACCTGGGGAACCGAGCCTCGAACCTGGGTCCTTAGGCTTCATAGGCAAGCACATAACCGCTAAGCCATCTCTCCAGCCCAAGAATTCTTTTTTTTTTAAATTATTTATTTATTTATTTGAGAGCAACAGACACAGAGAGAAAGACTACAGAGGGAGAGAGAGGGAATGGGCGCGCCAGGGCTTCCAGCCTCTGCAAACGAACTCCAGACGCGTGCGCCCCCTTGTGCATCTGGCTAACGTGGGACCTGGGGAACCGAGCCTCGAACAGGGGTCCATAGGCTTCACAGGCGAGCGCTTAACCGCTAAGCCATCTCTCCAGCCCTAGACTAGAATTCTGAAAGGAACTTTACAGTAAGTATGCTTGGGGCTCTGAGTGCAACTCGGTGGTAGAGTGTATGCTATGCAAGCACGTGTAAGGCCTTAGGTTCGGCACCTAGCACACAAAAGAAAATAAATGCTTCAAATGCTCAAGAGATGCAAAACACGAGTGGGAAGTATAACGTGTCATGGGAAAGAACTGATATGTAAACACCGGCAGAGGCAAAAGGATGCTCAACAGAGGGAGTCCACAGCTGATGAGAGGAGAATGAACTAGGCTGCATGTAGAACATTAGCCAGAACGCAGAATGGAGGAGTAGGGATGGAAAATGTGAAACAGAACTTAAGCTATGTCAATTCCACAAGATACTGAAAACTCTGTAGGTTAACAACAGCGACAACAAAACCCACCATTGACCTGCACGCTGCATGGAAGCTAGAGAGAGAGGATGAGACCGGGCAGTGGCATGCCAGAAAGGAGAGAATGGACCGAATGGGGAAGACGCAATGTTTGGGAAGAGTGCAAACTTTCCCTAGTTGTTGAAAACATGAGCCCCCTGGCTTCCTGCCTTCATCTGGGCTCTCATGCCTATAGGCATACACTCTGTCGTCCTAGGGGCACAGTCAGCAGCTGAGCTATGCCATTGTTCAACAATGTCACTTGCTTGATGCAAATCATTATTTCCATCCCATCTCCCAATAGCAGTTTTGGGGAATTTCTCCTAATGTTCTCATGCTATTTTATATTTCTTTATTTATTGGTTATTTCGAGGTAGGGTCTCACTCTTGCCCAGGCTGACCTGGAATTCAGTATGTAGTCTCAGGGTGGCCTTGAATTTACAGTGATCTTCATACCTCTGCTTCCTTGAGTGCTGGGATCAAAGGCGTGCGCCATCATTTTTTTTTTTATTTCTTAATATTTTTATTTATTTATGAGAGAGAGAGAGAGAGAGAGCACACTTTGTGCATCTGGCTTCATGTGAGGACTGGGGAACTGAACCTGGACTGGCAGGCTTTGCAAGCAAGTGCCTTTAACTACTTAGCCGTCTCCCCAGTCCCCTCACATAATTTTTCTTTTTCTTTTTTTTTTTATTGTTTTTTTGAGGTAGGGTCTCACTCTAGCCCAGGCTGACCTGGAATTCACTATGGAGTCTCAGGATGGCCTCGAACTCATGGCGATCCTATCTGCCTCCCAAGTGCTGGGATTAAAGCCATGAGCTACAGCGCCCGGCCCCTCACATAATTTTAATACCAAAGATCGGCTATGTCTCTCTGCTTTATTCAAGGGTGGCAGAAGCTATTCCCATCACTAGGGAGGAAGGCTGCTCATTCTTCCTCCCGTTTCCTCCTGAGCCTGCCTTTCAGGTCATTCTTCAGGTATCAGGCTGAACGCCATATCTTGAACCCACTCCAGAACAGGTTAGGCCCTGATGTCACACAATCTTCTGTAATGAACGTATAAAAACTACAACCCAGTGCTCTGCACACTTGCTTCTGTACTCCACAGGGACCATGTTGCATTTGTGCTCCGATGTAGCCCTGGGATTCAGCACGGGGGGGGGGGGGGAGGCTGGCCGATGGGCCGACGGGACGTGCTCCAGTAGCTGAATACATGAATGAATGCAATAAGCAGCATTACCTGGGCAGATGAGAGGAAAATCACAGCCTTGGGAGGGACCTTGGAGAGCTATTTTAACTCTTCCCCAGTTTATGAGCAGGACTATTGTGTAACTACCTGTGGAAGAGCAAACTATGTGTTTTTCTAAGACCACACTACAGTAGTTCCTTTTTCCTTTAAATAGTTCTCATTATTTGGAAGCAAAGGTAGTCAGGAAGCTGTTGAGAATAGAGACAGACCTCTTTTTGAAAATATGTAAAAATAACATCTACAATCATTTCCTATTTGAAAAGAGCCAGGGGAACTCCAGCTTGAAAGAAACCCTGTTGTAAATCCTCTGTTACGGGGAAGAATGGACTAAGTGAGTGAAGATTCTCTTTTTCTCCATTCTCCCCCTCAAAAAAGATTGGAATTTGATGTGACCATGGTGATGTGTTCATACCAACTCACAAGCACTAATGATTCATTTTGGTGGGTCCTTTTGAGGCAGGACTGGCCTAGGCTGCCCAGGAACTCACTCTATAGCCCCAGGCTGGCCTCAAACTAATGGTGATCCTCCTACCTACCTCAGTTTGCTGAATGCTGAAATTAGAGGTGTTAGCCACAATGTCTGGCTTAATTATTCATTTCAAGAGCTAGTTGTATAAGGGAAGGAAGGGGAGTAGCAGAAAGGGGCAGAGGGATAAGGAAGCAGAATTAGGGAAGAGAATCTATGAGAACCAAGTATCAATATATCAAATGACAAAATGAAATCCATTACTTGGTATGCTAATTTTAAAACTAATTAAAAGACTTGTTAAATGAAGGTATTATTAAACATCAAATTACATAAACTTCTGATTTCACAAGTAATATAGTTATTAACCTGTGTGGCAGAAATACCAAGGTTTTACAACTGCTCATTTTGTCCGAAGTGTGTATCCAATGATACCAAGTTGCTATCTTGAAACTGGCCATAATAGGAATAATTTCCATAATGGATACTGGCAAATGGTACAAATCAGAACTTATTCTTTTGTTTTGTTGATTGTCATAACCAAAGGTAAGAGAACTTCAACTCAGCCTGTTTTTAAGAGCTCACAGCTCAGAATGGTTATAACATTTTAATTTATTTATTTACTGATTTACTTCAGAGAGAGAGAGAGAGAGGCAGAGACAGGGAGAGAGAGAGGAAGCGAGGCAGGGTGTCCAGCCACTGCAAACGAATTCCAGATGCATGTGCCACCTTGTGCATCTGGTTTATGTGGGTACTGGGGAGTGGAACCTGGGTCCTTTGGCCTTGCAGGAAAGCACCTTAACTGCTAAGCCATCTCTCCAGCCCACATTTTAAAAAAGAATATTATTTATTTATTTATTTATTTGCAAGCCGAGAGGGGTGGGGGAAACATGGGTGGGTCAGGGCCTCTTGCCCCTGCAAATGAACTCCAGATGCATGAGCCCCTTTGTGTATTTGGCTTTACACGGGTACTGGGGAATTAAACCCAGGCCATCAGGCTTTGCAATCAAGTACCCTTAACTGCTGAGCCATACTCCAGCCCCTAGTTTTTAACATTTTTTGTTTTTTGAGGTAGGGTCTTGCTCTAGCACAGGCTGACCTGGTATTAACTATGTAGTCTCAGTTGACCATGAACTCACAGCAAATCTCCTACCTCTGCCTCCTGAGTACTGGGGTTAAAGCTGTGAGGCACCACACCTGGCAGTTTTAACATTTTTGACAATTGTAAACCAAAGAAAGAGCCACAAAACCCAGGATATTTCCTATGTGGCTCTTTATAGAAAATGTTTGGCAAACACTACTATAAGCTAAAAGAAATGGAAATATCATGATTCAACTTTAAATCATGTTGTCCCTAGGTACTCAATTGTTAAAAGTACAAATAGAAAAAATATATATTCTTCCATTTAAAAACTATTATCTGATTTAGTAAAGAAGTCACGGATGTTACTGATGTAAGCAGAGAAACGTAGACATATGTTTGCTTGTGTCACTTTGGTTTGACTCACTAATGCAGACCAATATATCAGCCAATATTCATGTCGGGACCATTTGCATTCATTAACTGCCACCTTAGGTTGGTTATGGATAAAAGAGGCCGGGCTGGAGAGATGGCTTAGCGGTTAAGCGCTTGCCTGTGAAGCCTAAGGACCCCGGTTCGAGGCTCGGTTCCCCAGGTCCCACGTTAGCCAGATGCACAAGGGGGCGCACGCATCTGGAGTTCATTTGCAGAGGTTGGAAGGCCTGGAGCGCCCATTCTCTCTCCCTCTATCAGTCTTTCTCTCTGTGTCTGTCGCTCTCGCTCTCAAATTAAAAAAAAAAAAAAAAGTTTAAAAAAAAAGAGTTAGGCCAACAACAACAACAGCAAAATCAATGGACACATTCGATGAGAGTCAATACGAAATTTGTAATATTCAGGCTGGAGAGATGGCTCAGCAGTTAAGGCACTTGCCTGCAAAGCCTCAAGACTGGGTTTGATTCCCTGTACTCATGTAAAGACAGATACACAAAGCAGCACATGCATTTGTAGTTTGTTTGCAGTGACTGGAGGCCCAGGAGTACTCATTCTCTCTGTCTATCTTTCTTTGCTTGCGAATAAATAAGCAAATAAATTTTTTTGTTTGTTTTGTCAAGGTAGGGTTTCACTCTATCCCATGCTGGCCTCCAGGTCACGATGTAGTTTCAATGTGTGGCCTCAAACTCACTGTCATTCCCCTACCCCCTGCCTCCTGAGTTCTGAGATAAAAGGTGTGAGCCACTATGGCCAGCAAAAAACTTTTTAAAACTTTATAAAAAAAGAAATTTATAATACTGCATATGTTCTTATTTGTAAGTCATGTACTGCACACATATAACATGTATATGTGTGTGTATGTAGACATATTCTTTTTCCGAGAGTATACTGTTAAGTATTTTTTGATATGCACACTAAGCAAAGGCTGAGGTCTGTGGGGATTGAGTCTTTGAACAGGTTCATAGTTCCTTCCCTTCCTTCAGTTGACTCTGAGAATCTGAGCTGTCTTCTCACATGTGAGGTATGTTCACCCTTTGTCTGATCATGGGGAGGAGGAGAGTGTCTAGTCCTTGAGACTTCAAGTTGCCTGGGAAAAGCCTGAAGAAAAGATAACATTTCACTTTGGTGACAAATTTGTTGATTTTACCTATAACATCCACATTTTGCCCTCTGAGAGGGAGCGTTCAACAAGGATATAGGTTGCCATGTTTTTCTCTAAGCAGTCATTAGTACAAATTAATAAATCTTTTTTTTTTTTTTTATTCAGGGGAACATTGGGCTATCTTTTATCTTTGTTCAAGCAAAGAGAGAAAAAAATCCCTTGGGTTCAGAACAGAACAAGTAAGAAATATTGAAGTTCTATGGAGCTGGCCGACACCATACAAGACAGTGTGCTGATGACCCACGTGGACAGAGCACATGCCAAGGCAGACTCGCTTTCTGTGGCAGTAGAATTTAGAACAGAGATTGACAAACTTGCCAGTACATTAGACTCACCTGAAGGGTCTATTAAAGCACAGATGACTGGGTTCCATGGCACAGTCTGGGATTCACTAGGTCCAGGGTAAAGGTCTGAGAGAGAATGCGCATTTCTAATCACTTCCCACGTGGTGCTGAGGCTGCTAGGTGTTGGGGGATGAGGAATGCCCCAGGAGAGCCAGGTATCTAGGACATCAAAGAGGATGATCCCTACACTGTCATTTCAATTGTTTTGTCTTCACCTAAGCAAACCTTTCTCTACAATTCATGCAAAAAAAAAAAAGGGCTGGAGAGATGGCTTAGCGGTTAAGCGCTCGCCTGTGAAGCCTAAGGACCCCTGTTCGAGGCTCGGTTCCCCAGGTCCCACGTTAGCCAGATGCACAAGGGGGCGCACGCGTCTGGAGTTTGTTTGCGGAGGCTGGAAGCCCTGGCGCTCCCATTCTCTCTCTCTCCCTCTATCTGTCTTTCTCTCTGTGTCTGTCGCTCTCAAATAAAAAAATATAAAAAAAAAAGCTTGGCTGGGGCTGGAGAGATGGCTCAATAGTTCAAGGCACTTGCTTGAGCAGCCCAATGGCCCTGGTTCGACTCCCCAGTATCCATGTTAAAGCCACATGCACCAAGTGGCGAAGGCATCTGGAGTTTGTTTGCAGCAGCAGGAGGCCCTAGAACACCATTCTCTCTCTTTCAAATAAATAAAATATATTTAAGAAAAAAAAAAACCCTGGGGGAGGGCTGGAGAGATGGCTTAGCGTTTAAGGAGCTTGCCTACAAAGCCTAACAACCTGGGTTTGATTTTCCAGTACCCATGTAAAGCCAGATGCACAGAGTGGCACATGCATCTGGAATTCATTTCCAGTGGCTAGAGGCCCTAGCACACCCATTCTCTACCCCACCCCCTGTCCTTGCAAATAAATACATAATTTAAAAACAAAAGCCTTGAGAATCTTCTCTTTTCAGATGGCAGTGATCTTGGGACGACTCAGAAGGTATCATGGTACTAGAAAGAAGTGATTGGAGTACTGAGTAATATCTCAATCACACCTTCCAAGTCTCAGGGTCCATTGCGGAAGAGGTGGCAGAAAGAATGTAAGAGCCAAAGGAAGGGTAGGTCTCCTTTCAATGTGCTCCCTCCAGACACAAAATGGCCTGGATATCCATGACCTCACAGTGCCTGACACTACCTACACAAGACCATCCTAAGAGGAGGAAAAGATCATGACATCAAAATAAAAGAGAGACTGATTGAAATGCGGAGGGGATATGATGGAGAATGGAATTTCAAAGGGGAAAGTGGGGGGAGGGAGGGTATTACCATGGGGTATTTTTTATAATGATGGAAGATGTTAATAAAAATTGAGAAAAAAAAAAAAACCTTGGCTTCTCTGAACCTGGCCCATTTCCGTCTTGGGGAAAGTCAGGAATATTCCCATCAGAAAGTCCTTTGGAGCCTCACCTCCTATAAAGGAAGACGACTCTGGGTCCCCAATGCAGCTTCACAGAGTGGAACCAGAGGTCCACAAAAGGCTCGCTGCAGTTTTTTTTTTGGGGGGGGGGGAGAGCAACAGGCCGAGATTTGAGCACTTTTATTTACCTTTAGGTTGTAGCTTAAGGAAGAAATGAAAGGGGCTAGAAGCACTTTTTACTTCCTAGAAGGTGAATGTGCTAATGGACCTGGGCCAACGTTGGGACCATTGAGCAGCAGAGTGAGCTGAGAACTGGAGACTCTAATGCCTCGTTCGACTCGAATAAAGAGGCTCATCTCTCTTTCACACACACACCATGATTCCACTTCTCTGAAGTTCAAGAATTGTGTGATGTTAGAGATCAGTGAATCAGAGGTCGCCCCAAGGGGGTGGTTAGTCATCTTTGTGTCACTGTAATGACTATGTGATATAATCAGTTCATGTCTACAGTGTCCCTGGTGCTTATCTTTGAAGGGTGAAGCCAAGGGGATGTTGTGCTCCTTCTATTTCACTGCACTTTCTAAATTTAAAAAAAAATCTTAATAGGTACATGTGTTAGTAATAATAAACTTCTCATGATTTTCCCCATTTTCAAAACTGAAGGCATAATTGCTATGAAGGTCGATGCTTGAGGTCTACCGGCCTTAAGCTACTAGCCTTAAGTGTAAGCTTCAGTACTGTATTTATGTGGCCACAATCAAGATCAAGAATAGGGCTGGAGAGATGGCTTAGCGGTTAAGCGCTCGCCTGTGAAGCCTAAGGACCCCGGTTCGAGGCTCGGTTCCCCAGGTCCCACGTTAGCCAGATGCACAAGGGGGCGCACGCGTCTGGAGTTCGTTTGCAGAGGCTGGAAGCCCTGGCGCGCCCATTCTCTCTCTCCCTCTATCTGCCTTTCTCTCTGTGTCTGTCGCTCTCAAATAAATAAATAAATTTAAAAAAAAAAGAATACTTTCAGCTCTAGGAAGGCTCTTTTGTGCACCCCAGTCAATGTCCTTTGCTATAATTTAATTTGGAATGTCCCCTAAAGGCTCCTGAGTCAAAGGTTTGTTCTTCAGGTTAGTGTTATCAGAAGGTGGGAGAAAGGTTAAGAGATGGGACCTAGTGAGTCTTATTGTTGTTGAGGGCATATCCTTGATGGGGTTTGTGGGACCCCAGCCCGTTCCTCTTCCTGTCTCTCTTTTGCATCTGGGCAGTGAGTTGAGAGTTTCTGTTTGACCATGGATTCCCTGCCATGAAGTGCTGCCTTGGCTCAAGGCCCTTAAACAACAGGACCAACAAACCATGGACTAAAACCTCCTGTAATTATATGAACTGTTTCTTATAGTAACACAAGGATGACTAACTACCCTTGACTGAAGACCAGTCCTCCTCTATTCAGGGAAAGTCGTCCTCTTTGACCGAGCGCACAGCTTCAGGAGGGACGCACAGGGAGCGGGTGAGGGAGGCAGGGGACACCCGCGCAGCCAGCCAGATCAGCCGAATCAACCCTGGTGATCAATGGCGTGACAGATGTTGCAGCCAGATAGCCCTCACATCCAATTTTCATCAATCCTTAAACTTCAGACAGTAGTGAGTGAGTGTGTATGTGTGTGTTTTTAGTTTTTTGACGTAGGGTTTCATTCTGGTTCAGGCTGACCTGGAATTCACTATGTAGTCTCAGGGTGGCCTTGAGCTCATGGTGATTCTCCTACCTCTGCCTCCCAAGTGCTGGGATTAAAGGCATGTGCCACCATGCCCAGCAAGGGTAATCTTTTTTTTGGAGGGGTGGGGGACTCAAGGTAGGGTCTCACTCTAGCTCAGGCTGACCTGGAATTCACTATGTACTCTTAGGGTGGCCTCAAACTCACGGAGATCCCCCTACCTCTGCTTCCTAAGTCCTGGGATTAAAGGCGTGTACCACCACGTCTGACTAGATTGTCCAGTCACACTAGTTCAATATAATGATGCTAAGATTTACCCATGCTGTTGTATGTAACAACAGTTCATTGTATTTTGTTGCTGATTAAGATTCCATTATATAGACTCACCACAATTTATTTAGCTACTCACCTGTTGCTGGGCATCAAAGCCGTTCCAAGGTTTGGGCTATTAGGAGTGCCTCTAATTTCTTTAAATGTTAAAATGTAGGGCTAGGGAATGACTCTGTGGGTAAAGTGTTTGCCACAAAATCACGAGGACCTAAGTTCAAACCCTAGAATCCATGTTTTAAAAAAAAAGAAGCTAAGGCTGGAGAGAGGGCTCAGTGGTTAAGGTGCTTGCCTGCAAAACCTAATGACCAGAATTCAATTCCCCAGTATACATGTAAATTCAGATATACAAGGTGGCACATGTGTCTAGAGTTCGTTTGCAGTGGCTAGAGGCTCTGGCATGCCCATTCTCTCTCTATCTGCCTCTTTTTCTCTCTCTTTCAAAATAAATAAACAGATAATTTTTTTTTTACAGCTGAGTGTGGACTGGAAAGATTGTTCAGTGGTTAGTGTGCTTGCCTAGGAAGCCTGAGAACCCAGGTTTGATTCCCCTATATAAGCCACGTAAACAAGGCACATGCATTTGGAGTTTGAATGCAATGGCTGAAAGTCCTGGCACACCCACTCTCTCCCTTCCTTTCTCTTTCTTTATTTATCAAATAAAATGAATAAAACAAATTTAAAAGCTGAGTGAGAGAGTGCACACTTGTAATCCCAGCGCTGAGGTAGTGGAGACAAGCATATCTTTGGGGCTAGCTGGCTAGCCAATGTAGCCTAATTGGTAAGTTCCAGGCCAATGAGTCAAATGTCCCAAAAATGGTATACGGTGGGCTAGAGAGATTGCTCAGTGGTTAAAGATGCTTGCTTGCAAAGCCTGATGGCCCAGGTTCATTCAGTTCCCCAGTGCTCACATAAAGCCAGATGCATAAAACAGCACTTGCATCTGAAATTCATTTGCAGTGGCAGAAGACCCCAGTGTACCCCTCCCCCACCCACTCTCTTCTTTCCTCCTCCTCCTCTCTCTCATAAATAAAAAATATTTTTAAAAATGGTACATGGTCTACCTGAATGAGGAATAACATCTGCAGTTATCCTCTGGTATCTACACTGCACACGCATATGCATGCAGACACACACACACACTCACACACATCATAAGGGTTAAGATCTAGCTATGGAGTAATAACTCCCTTTAATTGAATACCTACTTGACCCACCCAGTATTTTACTTTGTTTTCATCCTCCTAACAACCCTATGTCCTATTCTCCTTCCACAGGGAAGGAATGAGATTGAGCGAAGTGGTTTGAGTTCTGTGGGTGACAGACACTGTGGAAATTGGAAGTGCAAAAGGTTTATTGGAAACAATACCTGCTGAAGAAAACGGGAAGGAGGATTGGGCAAGCCAAGCCCAGATCACATTGCAGAGCTGTTGGTCTGTGCCCAAAGGAGAGCTTCAGAGCAAAGACTGCCTTTTATGAGCAGGTACCTTGAACCGCTGAGCCATCTCTCCAGCCCCCAACACTGCCTTTTAGAGGAGTCTCCTCTATGGTAGAAATGGGTCTGGTATCACCTCTCTGATCAGCCATTGGCTACAAGCCATCCTAAGAACAGCATGACCTTGGCTCAGAAGCTGAGGCGTACCCAGAACAAGCTAACAGCTGGAGGCCATCAACTAGCCACGTTCCTCACAGCTGGCCAGTGGGCTCTTGCTGGACAAAGGATCCTAGCAGCGCATCTCTTTCTGCCATAGAAAGTACTGCAGAATTAGATTTTTAAATCCAGAAAGGCTAGTGTCAATGCTTGGCCCCTTTCCACTCTGGTGCAGTGGCTCCTCCAAATCATGGAACCCTATTTCCCAAGAGTCTCCCGAAAGCATAGGTGGGGATTGTCAAGTGCTAGGTATGGCCAGAGCTAGCCAGAGACTGGTTCCCTTTAGGTCCCCAGCAGTCCGATTGACCCAACTGCAAGGTGTCAGTATCAGCTGGAGTCCTGTCCCAAAAGTGGGAAGGACATGTCTAGAATAAATTCATTGCCGCTTGCTGGAATGCAACCCAAAGCGTAGGGCAGTGCATATTTGTCCATTTGTTTTCGGGGCTACCATGAAATACCCGAAGCATACGAAGTTTGAAAGAAAATGGGTTTATTTAGCTCATCATTTTGGAGGCTGAAAGTCCAAACAGTATGGTGCAGGCTGTGAGGAGGGCCTCTCTTGGCGCATCACCTCAGGGCAGATGGCAACTGTGGGAGCACATGTGGGAGGAAGAGATTACAGTGGCAAACACAGAGCCCCAGTAGTCTGGGGTTCCAGATCGCTTTTTTTTTTTTTTTTTTGGAGGCAAGCCTAACAGACTGGACTTTTTTTTATGTGTGTGTGAGAGAGAGGGAAGGGAAGGAAGAGAGAGAGCATTGGCACTCCAGGGCTTTCAGCCACCGCAATCAAACTCCAGACATGTGTGTGCATGTGTGACATTGCACGTTTGCATCACTGTGCGTCTGGCTTACATTGGACCCGGAGAGTTGACCGTGATTCTTTAGGCTGCACAGGCAAGCGCCTTAACCGCTAAGCCATCTCTCCAGGCCCAGAATTCCTTTTAAAGGCGTGCTTGCTCAGGACTTCTCATGAGGCCCTACCTCATAACACTGATACACTGACGACCCACTTCTCAACACACGAACTCGTGGGAGACACAAAGCACCAAAGCCATACCGTGATGTGAGTGGCAAAGGAAGTGAAGGCAGAACACCTTTTCTCTGAGGAAAACCATGATTCCAAAATAACTGCGCTTCCTCAAACTCTGGCCTCTAGATATAGCCTAAGCACAGAGTGGGAAAGTTGTGTGGGGGTTAACAGGAAATGTGCTCAGAAAGAGGGATGGGTCTACAGTGAAGGATAATGAAAGAGACTTCCTTCCACATTGGGTCATTGGATGGCATTTCCGGGACGCCCATGCCCCCTGGGTGGTGGGCATTTCTATGCAATGCAGATGTGTGTGTGAGAGGTGGCAGGGGATATTACAGGTCTTTGGCAAGCTAGGGTGAGGCATTAAGATGACTATGGGTGGGCTGGAGAGATGGCTTAGCGGTTAAGCGCTTGCCTGTGAAGCCTAAGGACCCCGGTTCAAGGCTCGGTTCCCCAGGTCCCACGTTAGCCAGATGCACAAGGGGGCGCACGCGTCTGGAGTTCGTTTGCAGACACTGGAAGCCCTGGCGCGCCCATTCTCTCTCTCTCCCTCTATCTGTCTTTCTCTCTGTGTCTGTCATTCTCAAATAAATAAATAAAAAATTAAAAAAAAAAGATGACTATGGGTGCTCGATTCTTTTCTGTCAATTAATAATACTGTGGCCAGAAATAATAAGCCCTCACAACTATGGTCAATTTACCTTCAAAAGGGTGCCAAGGCCATTCAATAAGGAAAAGAACAGTGATTTTGTTTGTTTGTTTGTTTTTAAACAAACGGTGTTGTAACATCTAATCAGCCGTGTGAAACAGAATGAAGTAAAACCCGTTTCTTACACCATATGCAAAACTTAAACTCAAATTGTATCAAAGGTCCAACTGCAAGAGCTAAAACTACATAACTCTTACAAGTAAACACGGGTATAAATCTTTCTGACCTGGCATTAGGCAATGGTGTCTTAAATATTACACAAAGCACAGGCAACTGCATTTTAAAATGGACGAATAAAATCTATCAAATGTAAGAACATTTGTTCTTTACAACACACACTGAAGAAATTCAAAAGACCACCCGCAGGATGGGAAAAGTTCTTTTTGCAATTATACATATGATAAGAGGCTTGCATCTAGAACATATACAGAACAATGCTTACAAACCCATATTATAAAGACAAATAACCCAATTAAAATTGATCAGATGGTCTGAAGAGAGACTCTTTCCAAGTACATATTCAAATGCCTAATAAATCCACAGAAGATGCGCACCAGCAAATTAGACTACAGTTAGCCAAAGCCACAATGAGGGACAGCTTCCCACTCATTAAGTAACATGGAAAGATAATAATGTTGGCGACGATGTAGGAAACCATTGTTGGTGGGATTGTCACATCATACAGCTGTCTAAAATATGGTTTGGCAATTCCTAACCCTTTAATCTTAGCACTCAGAAGGCAGAGGTAGGAGGATTGCTATGATTTTGAGGCCAGCCTGCGACTACATAGTGAATTCCAGGTCAGCCTGGGCTAGAGCGAGACTGCCCCTCAAAAACCAAAGAAACAAAAAACAAGGAAAAAAAAAAAGGAAGGACGGCAGGCAGGCAAAAAAAAAAAAAAAAAGTTGGGGCTGGAGAGATGGCTTAGCAGTTAAGACATTTGCCTGTGAATCCTAAGGACCCAGGTTCACTTCCCTAATACCCAAGCACAAGCCAGATTCAGTAAGTGGCACACGCATCTGGAGTTCATCTGCAATGGCTTGAGGCTCTGGTGTGCCCATTGTCTCTCTCTCTCTCAAATAAATAAATTAAATATTTAATAAGCAATAGAAAAAAAGGATTTTTTTAAAAAAGAGAGGGGGGCTGGAGAGATGGATTAGCGGTTGAGCGCTTGCCTGTGAAGCCTAAGGACCCCGGTTCGAGGCTCAGTTCCCCAGGTCCCACGTTAGCCAGATTCACAAGGGGGCGCACGTGTCTGGAGTTCGTTTGCAGTGGCTGGAAGCCCTGGCGCGCCCATTCTCTCTCTCTCCCTCTATCTGTCTTTCTCTCTGTGTCTGTCGCTCTCAAATAAATAAATAAATAATTTAAAAAAAAAGAGGGGCTGGAGAGATACTCAGCAGTTAAGGCACTTGCCTGCAAAGCCTAAACGACCTGGGTTTGATTCCCTAGTGCCCACATAAAGCCAGATGCACAGAGTGGTGGATGTATCTGGAGTTTGTTTGCAGTGGCTGGAGGCCCTAGAATGCTTATTCTCTGTCTCCTCTCAACCTCTCCCTGCTTGCAAATAAAAAAGTGACACTATTTGAAAAAAAAAATTGAACATGAATTTATCTTATGGTCTACTAATTCCAAGGAGGTTTTGAAAACACGATGACACAAAAAATGGACATGGCTATTTATAGCAGTATTACTCATAATGGCCTCAAGCAGGGAACACCTCTGATGTGCAATGTCCGATCCACAGATGAAATGTGGTCCATGATGGCATACTGTTGAGCCATAAACAGGACTCAAGTACCAATACTTACACAACACAGAAGAGCCTTCATACAATGCTATGTGAAAGCATGCATACGATCACAAAGGCCACTTCTTCTATGATCCCACTTACACGCAATGTCCGCAATAAGCAAATCCATAAAAGCAGAAAGAGAATTAGTGAGTGCCAGGAGCTCGAGGGAGGAGCCAGCGGGAGTGATTGATGAATTGGTATGGGGATTGTTTGTGAGTTGGTGGCAGTGTTCCGGAATGAGTGATGATGGTTGCACAACTTTGTGACCGTTCTATGGTCCATGAATCAGATATCCATAAAGCTGCTATTAGAAGAGCTATAAATCCCGAACCACGTGGCACTCACGCCCTTGGCTTCCACTAGGGCTGCCCTGGATGGGTGGTCAGTTTAATCAATTCAAATCCTTAGGCCTATAACAACAGCCAGAAGTTAGGAATTGAGGTTGGAACTGCTTTTTGTCTTTTCTTCCCAAGGAACATTTTTCTAAAGATTGTAGCGCAGCAAAGTTTTTCTTCTGAGGCAGCCAGCTTTAGAAAGCCAAGTTGGAAATGCGTCCGGGGATCCTTCCCAATTTTAGTGCCCAGTACAGTGGCCATGCTAGGAGTGGTTTTCTTATGGAAGACCCACAGCTGGCTGGTCGGCCAACTTCAATGAACCTTGTGTGTCCTCATGCCCGTGGTAACACAGACAAAGGCTGTGGGCAAGAACACATACTCCAGAATGGGGGAAATAAAATGGCTACCAATACTTAGTGCTGACAAGGATTTATAGAAGATGAGACTCTCATAGATTGCTGATGAACTGTTGGTTGGCAAAATCACGTTAACAATATTTTATTTATTTATTTATTTGACAGAGAAAGAGGGAGAGAGAGAGAGAATGGGCGCACTAGGGCCTCCTGCCACTGCAAATGAACTCCAGACACATGCGCCCCCTTGTGTATCTGGCTCACATGGGTCCTGGGGAATCGAACTTGGGTCCTTTGGCTTTGCAGGCAAACGCCTCAACCACTAAGCCATCCCTCCAGCTCCAGGCAAAATCACTTTTGTAATGGCTTGGCAATATGGAAGAATGCCAAACAGCTACATGCCCTGTCATCCAGCATCCGTTCCTGGGTATATACCTAATAGAAATGTGTTTACCAAAACACAAGTATGGAATAGATATGACTATTGGAGCAGCTTCAAAGTGGAAACAATTCAAACACTGCCAATGGTGATAGCTTGTAAACTGTGGTATATCCACACAATGGAACCCTACTTGATTTAGGAAGCTACTGACACAAACAACAAATGCATCTTGGAGACATGCAAAAGGCAGACCAAAGTACAATCCATTTATAGAAAGACATAGGGTTGGGGTGTAGCTCAGTGATACAGTGTCTGCCTAGCGTGCACAAAGCCCCATCTTTAATCCCCAGTACAAAGTGAGCGAGACAGAGACAGAGATGGAGAGACAGAGACAGAGAGACAATAAGAGCAACAGTAATCATACTATTACTTGGCTTATATAAAGAACAGAAAAGGCGGGCTGGAGAGATGGCTTAGCGGTTAAGTGCTTGCCTGTGAAGCCTAAGGACCCCGGTTCGAGGCTCAGTTCCCCAGGTCCCACATTAGCCAGATGCACAAGGGGGCGCACGCGTCTGGAGTTCGTTTGCAGAGGCTGGAAGCCCTGGCACACCCATTCTCTCTCTCTCCCTCTATCTGTCTTTCTCTCTGTGTCTGTCGCTCTAAAATAAATAAATAAATAAATTTAAAAAAAATTAAATAAAAAAAGAACAGAAAAGGCAGAACCAATATATGGTGACAAAAATTGGGACAGTGTTTACCTTTGCATGAAGGCCAGGGTTACTGGCTAGAAGCAGGGCACAGTGGAGCTGTACTTCATTGAAATCATTCTAGATTTTTAAAAGAATTATTTTATTTTTATTTATTTACTTGAGAGAGGGAAAGAGGCAGAATGAGAGAGAGAGAGAAAGAGAGAGAGAATGAGAATGAGCACAACAGGGCTTCCAGCCACTGCAAGTGAACTCCAGATGCATGTGCCACCTTGTGCATCTGGTTTACATGGGCCCTGGGGAATCAAAACGAGGTCCTTTGGCTTTGCAGGCAAGCGCCTTAACTGCTAAGCCATCTCTCCAGCCCTCTAGATGTTTTTATTAAAAAAAATATTTTATTGCCGGGCGTGGTGGTGCATGGCTTTAATCCCAGCACTGGGGAGGCAAAGGTAGGTGGATCACCGTGAGTTCAAGGCCACCCTGAGACTATAGTGATTTCCAGGTCAGCCTGGGCTAGAGTGAGATGCTATCTCAAAGAACCTACCTAAAAATATATATTATTTATCTATTCATTTGAGAGAGAAAGAGAGAGAGAGAGAGAGAATATGAATGGGCATGCCAGGGCCTCTAGCCACTGCAAACAAACTCCAGATACATGTGCCACCTTGTGCATCTGGCTTTACATGGGCACTGAGGAATCAAACCTGGGTCCTTAGGCTTTGTAGGCAAGCACCTTAGCTGCTGAGTCATCTCTCTAGACCCTCATTATAGATCTTGACATAAGTGGCATATGCAATGTAGACACGGGTAGACATGTGTGGAAGAATTCATGAGCTTGTATCATGAACTTGGAACACTTCACTGAGTGTTAAGTCAGATCTCAATTGAAGAAAAACAAAATGCACACCAAGGCGGAAAAACATGTAACAGAAAAGGGAGAGCTGGAAGGAACCCCTGGGGTCAAGCCTAACCCATTCTCATACAGATGAGGAAACTAGCAAAAGCATTGCCTAAGGCTATGAGCTAATTGGGCTAAGAACCAAGAGTGAGGATAGAAGTGCCAGGAGCTGTTTACAGTAAGTGATCTAACCTTGAGAGGCAAGTGCTGTTTTTCTCCTCATCTTCCAGATAAGAAGATAACCGTGAAGTGATGGGGCTGAGATACCAGTCCAGGAAGTCCTACTCCAGTGCACGCACCCAAGCTGCCCCGGATGGAGTTGGGTACCCCAGGATCAATTCACTCCTCTCGATCCTGAGCATCCCATTCTGTTCTGATTGCCTCTCCCTCCCAGGAATGTCTATTTCCACGAAATGGTTATCTGCCTTGGGAAGGAGGGCTACCAGGTTTAAATCTGGTCCAAACGGCCAGATTGCACTTTCCTACGGGAATCCCACCTTGGGAAAGTCTTCAGAACCAAGAACAGGCACTTCTGCCAGTAGGAAAGATTTTTCTCCTGGTTCTTCTAAATTTCCCTAGGATTGGTACAGGAGTGGCTAAACGTGAAGCCCCCCCAACATAAAGGAGCCAAGTGCACTCCGGTATTACCCAATACCCCCAGTGAGCAGCGAGCACCCTGTCATCTTTTTTTTTTTTTTAATTTTTTTTGGTTTATTTTTATTTATTTATTTGAGAGCGACAGACAGAGAAAGAGGCAGAGAGAGAGAGAAAGAGAGAGAGAGAGAGAATGGGCACGCCAGGGCCTCCAGCCACTGCAGATGAATTCCAGACGCGTGTGCCCCCTTGTGCATCTGGCTAACGTGGGTCCTGGGGAATTGAGCCTCGAACCGGGGTCCTTAGGCTTCACAGGCAAGCGCTTAACCGCTAAACCATCTCTCCAGCCCATACACCCTGCCATCTTTAACCATAACAAAATGAGCACTCCTCAGGGAGACAGGCTGGCACAGTCCTAAGGTGAGGCCTGGGCCATCATCCTGGTCTTTGTGCTCCACACAAAAGCCAGTCCACTAAGGGCTAGGACTGAGCAGAATCCACAATGACAGGCAGGAGACGTGTTGGTTTACGGGTTTCCTCTTCTCCTGGGTTTTCCCATCTTTCCAGGCTTTTCTCTCATGAGCTTAGTGATCTCATGGGGTCCCACTAAATCTGCCCAACATCTCTGGAGTGCCTGCTCTGGGAATTGAGGGATTCGCTCCTTCTGCTCTCAAGGAGTTCATTTTGTAATATGACAGATTTCTGAGCCAAACAGCTTGGGCTCAAGTCCAGACCTCACCATCCCTACGCGGTGGGATATCGGACAAGGTGCTTAGCCTCTCGGTTTCTTCATCAGTGAAATGAAGATCCCGAGGACATGATGAAGTTAGGACGACAGGCTGACAGACATAAAGGGTGTGGAGCCATAGCCTGTGGAGGTTAAGGGAGAGCTGTTTCTCTCAAGTCGAAGAAATGCTACGATGGGGAGAAAACGCGATGCTTTGTGGGCACACAGGGAAGAAGGTCCAAATCCAACAGAAGGAATTTAGGAAGGTTTTCTGAGGAAAGGCTTGAGGGGAAAGCAGGCGCTATGCTAAAGAACCATGGGGACAGCAGCATGCAGCGAGGAAAGTGCTGGATGTCCGTAGGCTATTTGGGAGCATCGGGTGGAGCTGGAGTTGGATGTATCCGCAGTGGAGTACAAGGACCAGGAGATGCGTGGGTGTCAGCCTGCTCTTAGCTGTGGGGTTTGCCCTGGAATGTGATAGAACCTTGGCAGGGGTTCACAGGAGGCGGCACCCAAGTCCAGGAAATGCCGAGGTGATGAGGATGGCCTTGCATAAGGCTAATGTAACTGTCACTCCACCTCTAGAAACATATTTTTTGTCTGTCTCTGGAAAACACGTGTGCAGGAAGAGTTTGGCTGGGTGGCAGATGCAGAGTTTGTTGTTGCGGGGGGACAACAATCACAGTCCAGCTTTAGTCACACAAGAGCCCTCAGTACACCTTATATATTCACCTGAGAAATGGGTTTGAAAAAGCACCCCCCGGAGGTGGTCCCATTTTCCCTTGGGGACTGTTCTTAATACTGTGATTTCCCACTGACCTTACAGCAGAGATCCAGCAGGCCAAGGGATCGGGCTGCCTCATGCCTGAGGAATGCCTCCTGAACCCCTCCTATCTCCAGCCTCCCGGCTCCCAGAAGTCCCCAGCTCGCCTCTTCTGGGCCAATGTTTGCAGAAAATGTTTGCAGACTCTGTAGCATGCCACTTCCAGGAATAATTAGCAGTCAGGCAGCCAGTCTTTTACTCAGGTTTGGATAACAACAACAAAAAAATGTCAAGAAGGTGGGCCTGGCTGGAAGCAGATGTGGGGGATGGAGGAGGCCAGGCGTGGTGGTCTGAGTGAGGTTTGCCAGCTTGCCATTGAACTCCAGGTTCTGAACACAGGCCCCAAGTAACCTATTATCCACCAAACAGTTGTTAACTGGTCTTGTTGTTGTCTCAGGGAGAAGAAGTCGCAGCTTGGTGCCCAGCCGTGCCATGCAAACGAGGCAAGAAGCTCCAGTTCTGGGCGCCTTCACCAGTCACCTCTTATTTCCTTAAGGATCTGGCATCTAGAACCCTTCCGCCCAGGCCCCTGACCAAAGGCCCCGATGCAATTCAAGTTCACACACTCAACTCAAGCACGTGGTGGTAAGTAGCTGGGGGACCTCTCTGCGAAGGTGGGGTTCTGTGCTATGCTTCATCATTCTTGGCAGTTTTACTGAATGAAAGCATAATGACGGACCCACCTCCTCATTTCCTTCAAAACGAATTTAACTCTCATGACCGATTCATCTTGTTAGGCTTCTGACTTTGGCCAGTGAGAGCCCACTGTGAGAAGTTTTATGCATATGCTCCTGAGTAAATTCGGCAAAGGGCTCTCTGTCCTACCGAACTGTAAACTAGCTCAGTCGATGGGCAGCAGGGTATTTTCTCAAAATAAAATTTAACAGAAATAATCAAAGCCGGGCGTGGTGGTGCACGCCTTTAATCCCAGCACTCGGGAGGCAGAGGTAGGAGGATCACCACGAGTTCGAGGCCACCCTGAGACTCCATAGTGAATTCCAGGTCAGCCTGGGCTAGAGTGAGACCCTACTTTGAAAACAAACAAACAAACAAACAAAAATAGTGGGGCTGGAGAGATTGCTTAGCAGTAAAGGTGTTTGCTTACTTACAAAGCCTGAGAGCCTGGGTTTGACTCTCCAGTACCCACATAAAGCCAGATGCACACACACAAATATATACATACATACATATATATATATATATAATATACATATATAATTTTATAATTTATTATAATTATATATATTATTATATATTATTATATATATTATAATTATATATATATAATTTTTACGATGCCAGGTGTGGTGGCACACACTTTTAATCCAAGCGCTTGGTAGGTAGGCTGAGGTAGAAGGATAGCTGTGAGTTTGGGGCCAGCCTGAGACTACATAGTGAATACAAGGTCAGCCTGGGCTACATCAAGACCCTAACTTGAAAACCTAACAGCAAAACTCCCAAATACCCTCAGGATCCTAATGGAAGGCAAGGGACTCTTTCACAAGTGATGAGTGAGTGCTACCCCCAAAGAGGGTTTCATTAGAAACAAACAGGATTCGCACGATCGCAGCATACAGGGGAGAGGCTGGCTACGGCGGTGTGGACGTCGTGGCCTGTGGCAGGCATTTGCTTGGGTGTGCATTGAGGGCCAGCTTGAGACTGCAGACCCTGCCTCTCCCTCTCCCAACCCTGAATCTTGGAATTTCAGAGGCTTCATTAGGGCTTCATTTGAGACAAACGTGAGATTTCTGGAGGGCTATAGTGAGGCTCACAGTCCTTATGTAAGCCATGGTAGGGTAGATTTCTTCCCTCACTGTCCCTCTAGGTTGCCCTTTTGGGGACTCCTGCCCATGATGCTAGGAAAAAGGTGTATGAGAAAGAAACATCCCAGGCTTTGAGCTTGCTGGAATGACCCTGGGGGAACCTCTGTAAGGTAACTTTTCTTTTGCCTGTGTATGTATACATGTGTATGTTTATATATATATGGCCATATGCATGAATGCACATACATGTGTGTATGTGGCAGTCAGAGGTTGACGTCTGATACCTTCTTCAATTGTTATTCCATCTTCTTGGGGGGACGGGATCTCTCTCTGAAGCTGGTACCTATCAATTCAGCTAGACTAGTGAGCCTGTGAGCCTCAAAGGTCCTCCAGCATCCACCTCCCCAGTGTGGGGATTAAAGCATGTGTCACTCCATCTGGCATCTTGTGTGAGTGCTGGAAATCTTAACTCAGGTCCTCACATTACCAAATAAGCCATCTCCCCAACCCCTTCAGGGCAACTTCTTTTAAAATAAGAAGAAAAAGGGAGAAAGGAAGGAAAAAAGAGAGCGGTAGAGAGGAAGGCAAGATTGTAATGGAAAAGGTGAGTGAATTTCTATAACAGGATTAAGAAAGGGAATTACCCACCATTTTGTGGTCATTTCTTTTCAGCCTAAAAATTCTATCCTATGACTGGGCATGGTGGCTCATGTCTGTAATCCCAGCACTTGGGGACTGATGCAGGAGGATTCCTATGAGTTCCGGGGCTCTGTGCTTGGACTCTCTCTCTCAAAAATAAAACCCAACCAGGGCTGGAGAGATGGCTTAGCGGTTAAGGCACTTGCCTGCAAAGCCAAAGGATCCTGGTTCGATTCCCCAGGACCCACGTTAGCCAGATGCACAAGGGGGTGCACACGTTTGGAGTTCGTTTGCAGTGGCTGGAGGCCCTGGCACACTCATTCCCTCTCTATCTCCTCTCTTTTTCTCAAATAAATAAACAAAATATATTTTACAAAAGTAAAACCCAAGTGAAAATGAGAAACCACACAGAAAGACAACAAAACAAAAGCCTCACCCTTATCATGCAACTATCACCAGGGCCATCAAAGCTAACTTTGACAAATGAAGAGTTTAATGCACCAAATGATCCCAAATGATAATTGGCATGGGATGGATGCAGAGCTCACACTGGTCCCCAAATCCTCTGCCTCTCTAGCCGAGAAATGGCATTTTACTGATAGTGTCAAGTGCTGGACAGATTTGTGGATAAGGGAGCTGACGGTACCTCCTCTACTTTAAGATTAATTTTTAAGTTAGCATACAAAGTAATGGGTTTGGTCATGGCATCTTCCTACATATGCTGACGCTGCCTTTTGATCTCCATGAATAGAGGGAGAATGGAGCTTGCCTTGTTCTCTGACATGACTTAATTCCAGAATGTGAGCCCAAAGAGCTTCAAACAAACCGCCCTAGGTCTTCATTTGTCTCTACTCTTATGTTAATCAGAAAAAATGGTACTGTAATCTACTTCAGGGCCTAAAAGCATTGGTAACACAGTCTCTATCTTTCCTGATGATGAAAGGGGAAACTTTCAGCAGATGGCAATTTCCAAAGGCCTTTTCAAAACTCCACATCTGTTGGGTATGATTTCAATTCCCTGTGCGGTTAAGCACAAGACACTTGCCCTGAACACCAAAATATTGGCCAAACATCCTACTTGGGAGCCATTTACAAGATGGCCTTGTGGTGACATTGCACACATTTAATGGCTATGTAAAGTCCAAGGAGATCAAATATTATGTATATTTCCCAGGAGTTCTAGCTTCAGGATGAAATGTAAAAGAGTATTCCAGTTTCTCAAATTCACATGTCAGCTTCATGACTCAAGTCTCTAGAGAATCTTGAAACAGACCTGTGGGGACACTTATCATCTTTGCCAAGTCTAGAAAGGCCCATCCAAAAAGCCATTCAGGAATGTAATAAAAGGGTTTGGGTAGAGGTTGAGGAATGCTGCTGTGTGTCTTTCAGAGATCCAAACAAGAAAATCCACATGGCCAATAAAAGAAGGCCAAAGTGAGAAAGGACCCAAGGCAAAATAAAAACTTGGTTCCTCCAGCATTCATCTCATAACCTCAAATGCATGCACCATGACCCACAAGCTTGTGGGGTACACAAAAGTGGATAATCTAGAGCTATAAAAAATAAACAGCAACAGCCTCGCAAACAGTCATTGATGGGTTCCTTACGTCCCTACTGGCTTGCTTTGGTACTTCACGGTTGTGGAAGTAACTATTTAGGGGAACTTGAGGAAAACCAGAATAGAAATTCCTACATTGGCTTTCCACAGTTTTCTTCCTGTCTTTATAGCTTGCGACATAGAATGGACAGCCTTTCAGTAGAGTGGGACCAGGAGAACGTGGTGAAAACTCTGTTCTCATGGAAAGATACACAGGACAGGGCTTTGGAACTTTTTGAGAAGGCAAAAAATAAAAATAAAAAAATAGTGAAACACTGTATATTGTCCTCAATTCTTAGCTGAGGCACTTGGGACAAACCTCGGTCGCCCTCTGTGTGGTATGTGGAAGACAGACCGCATGGATGGGTCAGGGTCAGGAAAACCTGAGTTCATAATCGACTTCTGTGATCTCGGATAGGCAGGCTTCGTCCTAACCCGTGGAAACCTCCACTGTCTCGGAACCTTGTGCCTGAGTTGGCGGAGATTCAAGGAGAAGAAGGAAGGAAGTCCCACCTGGGCAGAGCTCTATGCTGCTTACCATACCAGGCTTCTTCCACCTCTCCCTTGCTGGCACTCTGGGCCAAGCATGTCCAAGATAGGATCTGGGGAAGTTTGCTATCTCCCCATAAGCCTCCCCAAGCACCTCCTTTAACTGTGGCCTGGATACCAATGAAAAGTGTGGCTTTGCCCCTCTTGCTGTGTGTCTCCCCAGAGGAGGCAAGTGCACAGGGTGGGCAACCAAGGGAAACACCCACATGAGCTCCCAAGATTCATTCTGAGGCGAGTTGGAGAGGATGTATTCCCAGATCTACAAGCTCATCGCAACTTGCTCAATTGTTGCTCTGTGTTAGAGGAGCCCTGGAACCTTTTGCCACATCTCCCCCAAAGGAGGAACACAAGCTAGCCAAGGCGCGAAAGAGGAGGCAGAACAAAGGAGGCTTTCTTTGGCAAAATGACCTTCCGTAAGTCACTTAACCCTTCACTGCCCTCGTTGCCATGTGATTGAAGCCATAATTTACTAGTGACAAACGTTCGGTTGCTCGATGAAAATTAATGGAAAAAGGGTGAACTTGGACAAGTATTCTACTAAAGAAACTTTGCCCATTCAAAGCCAGGTTACAGAGTGGCCTTTATTTTAATTTTAAAAGCCTCTGGAAATTGCAAAGCGTATTTGACTCAGGGCTTCCTTGGAGAGGAACTGGGGCCATCCCATGGCTGTCTCAGTGAAGCTGGGGGTGGGGGAGCTCCTGAGACCTTGGCATAAGTTTTGTGGTAGGGACAGATAAGCTGGAGCGCTGATGTTGGGGTTCTGTCCTGGCATATCACCCCAAGCTAACTCTGCTGCAGCAGACTTCCTTAACAGTGGATTTGCTAACTGGGCTCTGAGGAGAGGGAGAGTCTCTGAATTTAAGCTTATCTTCCCCAAGAGATGGTTAGACAACCAAATGCTAGGGTGTGGCCTTACATTCGCTGTCCCTCGGTGCAGACAGCCAAAACATTTCTAGACATTCTCTTTTGCCTGAGTTCAGGCCCTGCTTCTGCCACTGCCCACAGTGACTGAACAGAATGGAATGCTCCTCGGATGGGGAGTCACAAAACCTGTCTCAACCCTGATTATGTCTTCAAAGAGATCCTTGATCTTGTCTGGGCTTTGGTGTCATTATGGGGAAAATTGTATCTGTGAGTCCCAAACAGAGCTGATCAGAGACTACTGCACAGAAGCAGCATAGGCCAGGCAGGGTGGCGCACGCCTTTAATCCCAGAACTCGGGAGGCAGAGGTAGGAGGATCGCCCTGAGTTTGAGGCCACCCTCAAATATGAATTTTGAAATGGCCTCTTTTCTTTCCCTATGCAAATTATGAGGGCTAAAAACTGTTGCTTGGTGAATAGGCTTTTAGAGGTTTTTTTTCCATGTATCTAAAAACACAATCAAGCCACAAGTGATGGCTGACCATTTTAATCCTAGCACTTCGGAAGCTAAGGTAGGAGGATCACAGATAATCCAAGGCCAGTCTGGGCTGCAGAGTGAATTATAGATCAGTCTGAGCTACAGTGAGACCCCGCCTCAAAATAAAGCCCACATACAAACATATTTGGAAAGATAGTCCAAAAATAGGCGGCTAGAAATATAGCAGAAGGTCAGGTAATATAGATTTTCACAAAGCACTTTAAGTGATTCTGATACCTATACACTAGATTGTCCTTAAGCTCCTATTCAGTTGAGAGAGAGGGTCATTCATGCCACAAATATTAACCAAGGAACCACTGGGTGTCAGGCAGTGTGCCAAGTGCTAGAGACACAACAGTAAACGAATCAGACTTAAGCCCCAAGAAGCTTAACATTTAGTATATAAAAGACTTTAAAGAAGCAGCCAGACATCTATCTAATAAAACAAACATAGCCATGGAGTCATTTCAGAGTAATAAATGCTCAGAAGAAAGCAAATGAAAATTAGGGTGGCTGTGAGGGTCTTACTTTTTAAAATAATACGTTTAATTTTATAAGGAGAGAGACTGGGGGGGGGAGAGAAAATGGGCACACTATAGCCTCTGGCCACTGCAAATGAACTCCAGATGCATGTGCCACTTTGTGCATCTGGCTTTATGTGGGGAACCCAACCCAGGTCCTTAGGTTTTGCTAGCAAGAGCCTTAATGGCTGAGGCATCTTTCCAGGCCCAATGGATCCTACTTCTATGAGGGTAATCGGGAAGCCTCTTAGGTGAGGCAACATTGGCTGAGAAAACCAATATTACCACCTAGGGAAACACTTAGGACAAAGACCCTGAGTTAAGAACAAACTGGAAGCATTCAAGGGACAGAATGAAGCCCATACTTTATAAAATTAAGAATGGAATGAGGGCTGGAGAGATGGCTTAGCGGTTAAGCGCTTGCCTATGAAGCCGGAGGACCATGGTTCGAGGCTTGATTCCCTAGGACCCACATCAGCCAGATGCACAAGGGGGCGCACGTGTCTGGAGTTCGTTTGCAGAGGCTGGAATCCCTGGCGCGCCCATTTTCTCTCTCTATCTGCCTCTTTCTCTGTCTCTCACTCTCAAATAAATAAATAAAAATAAACAAAGAAAAAAATTTAAAAAAAGAATGAAATGAAATGGGGCTGAAGAAATAGATGGGAGCCAGGTAATGGATACCATAGTAGAGGGCTGGATATATATATTTTTTAATCATACTGGAAAACTATTGAGGGTCTGATGTCAGGTTACAATTTATGCTTTAGAAAGATTGATTCGGCTACTGTGTTTGGAATAAACTAAGGAGGCAAGGAGTGAAGCACAGAGATCAATGAGAAAGCTATGACGGTGGTCCAAGCAAGAGATGATGCTGGCTGGACTAAGGATAGCAGTAGAAGAGGTGGTCAGATGTGGTCAGATACTGGATATGTTTTCAAAATGAAGCCAGCAGGATTTTCCAATGGATTTGACATGGGGGATATGAGAAAGAAAGAGCTTCAGAAGAGTGGCCAGGTTTGGGCCTAAACAACTGGCTGGCTGGTGCTCCTGCCTCTCCCTTTCCTGCTGCCCCCCCTGCTTAAATATTTATTGTTTCGTGGCATTACCTTCCTCACACACTAACCAGTGTGAACTTTTCACAAGGGAGATCAATTCAGGTAACTGCCCTGACCTTCATTCTCTGTTTGATGGTTTCCTATCACACATCAGAAAAACAAACAAACAGGCCACACGCCTTTAATCCTAGCACTCGCGAGGCAGAGGTAGGAGGATTGCCGTGAGTTCGAGACCACCCTGAGACTCCATAGTGAATGCTAGGTCAGCCTGGGCTACAGTGAGACCCTACCTCGAAAAACCGAAAAACCAAAACCAAACAAACAAAAAATGTTCTTGCCCTGGCCCAGATTCTCCCATGTGCTCTGGTTTTCTCCAATCCTTCTGTGACAGCTTATCTTGATTGTCAATTTGACAGGAACTAAAATCATCAGCGAGTGATGATCTGGATTGGGTTAGCCTTGGCTATGCCAGCGAGGGATTCTCTTTATAAAGTGGAGGTGGGAGATCCACCTTAACTGTAGGCAGCACTATTTCATGGGCTGGGGTCCCGGGCTGTGTAAAAAGAAGAGAACTGGCTTGAGTACCACCATTTGCCACTCTCTGCTTCCTTACTATGGGTGGAATGAGATTAACTGCTTTGAACTCTTGCTGTCATGCCTTCTCTATCATGATGGACAGTAAGTGGAAATAAAACCTTCTTTCCTTTAACTGATCTCTTTTTTTATATATTTTTTTTTTGGTTTTTTGAGGTAGGGTCTCACTCTAGCCCGGGCTGGCCTGGAATTCACTATGTACTCTCAAGGTGGCTTTGAACTCTTGATGATCCTCCTATCTCTGAGAACTTCTGAGTGCTGGGATTAAAGGCGTGCACCACCATGCCCGGTTTAACTGATCTTTTTAATGGTTTTTCAAGGTAGGGTCTTGCTCTAGCTCAGGCTGACCTGGAATTCACTATGTAGTCTTGGGGTGGCCTCAAACTCACAGCGATTCTCCTACTTCTGCCTCCCAAGTGCAGGGATTAAAGGCGTGCACCACCACACAAGCCTTTAACTAATTTTTTTGGTTTCTCAAGGTAGGGTTTCACTATAGCTCAGGCAGACCTGGAATTCACTATGTAGTCTCATGCTGGCCTCGAACTCATGGTGATCCTCCTACCTCTGCCTCCAGAGTGCTGGGATTAAAGGCGTGTGGGCGTGTGCCACCACACCCAGCTCTTTAACAGGTTTTTGTCAGGTGTTTTGTTCCAACAAGAAGGTAACTAATACATCTTCTAAACTCATTTCCTCTTCTTTTTCCGACTTTGCATCTCTGTATCAAAATACCTGATGGAAACAATTTAAGGGGAGAAAGGTTTATTCTTGCTCATGGTTTTAGAGGTTTCAGTCCTCCAAGGGAGGGAGGGTGTGGTGGAGCAAAGCAGCTCACATCATGATGGCCTGGGAGCATATTCACTCCTTTGATCCCATTTGCATTACCCTCTCTTAGCCTCCATCTCCCTTCCTGCTAGTCCCCTTTCCTCTTCCTAAATATTCCCCTTCTACTTGTATGTTTTTAAAATCTAGATTACACATGACAGAAAACATGCAATATTTGGCCTTCGGAGTGTTCGTTATTTCACTTAACATAATCGCTATTGTCCTGCACATGACATGGTTTAGTTGTTCTTTATGGTTAATAAGACTCCATTTTGTACATATACCACATTTTCTCTACCCATTCTAAAAACAGAAAATGTCTGCCTTCATGCTCATGTCACTGTGGGCCAGCTCTTGGAAAAAAAAATAATAATTCCTCAGCTCTGAGAGGAAAATTAATGGCATATACGGTGCCTTGACTCCAATTCTAGGCTTTTCCTTTGGCTGGCTCCATTAAAGCTAATATCCACGTGTCTGTACAATGCACTTTAAATTATAGCAGAGTAGACACAGCAGTGCCAACACATTTGAAAAAAAAAATGCTGTACTTTCTCAAATGTCCTGGTGACTTCCTCCCGACTGGAAGCCAGGGGGAATGAAGCCCAACAGAGAGATGCTGCAAAAATCCGCACTACTCAGAGCTCCACGTCTCCATCACACATCACACACACGCGAGTGCAGAGGGAGAGCCCAGGGCCTAAGACTTGCCAAGCATCAGACCAACAAGGGTCCTCTTCACAGTAGCATTAGCTATTCTCATTAGGGTGTCATTGCTTCCGCAGGGTCTCTGGGAGAATGGCCATTGTTTTACCTTGGAGGAACTCACCCAATTCACCAGTGATCATGAATAGAGGCAAGTAAGCAAACAACGGTCCCTGATCTGTCGCAATATGGTGTGTGATGAGAATCAAATAAGTAATAAACACTTGGGTTATAAAGGGAATGTGATAGGCATCATTGAGGGAATGAGGCTGCCTTAAAGGATGAGCAGGGAAGCCACATAGGGGAATAGATGCAGCTAAGGTACGGGTATGGAAGAGTGATAGATATGCACCCCGTCACAGCAAACATGCACACACATTCAACAATCAACAGTTATTAACCATATATACGGTGCCAGGTCCTAAATATGTCTGCCAAGGACTACAAATTCACAAGACCGGGAACAGAGCAAAATAACAATGACTAGACATGAAGAAGGCAAAGGATTTTTAAAACAGGGAAAAAGAATCTAAACCATCTGGGCGTGGTGGCGCACGCATTTAACCCCAGCACTCGGGAGGCAGAGGTAGGAGGATCGCCATGAGTTCGAGGCCACCCTGAGACTACATAGTGAATTCCAGGTCAGCCTGGGCTGCAGTGAGACCCTACCTTGAAAACAAACAAAAAAACAAAAAAACAAAAAAAAAAAAGAAAGAAAGAAAAGAAAAAGGAGAAAGAATATAAACCCCATGAAAGCAGAGAGCTTTGGTTTTAGTCACTGATGATGAAGTACCAAGCGCCTGACCTGCCACAGGAACCTGAAAATGTAGATTGACCCAAATTGCAATAGGTTCATATATTAAAGTTTCCACTAACAAAACTAGATGGAACTGGAGAGCATTATGTTAACTAAAACAAGGCACAGAGAGACTATCAACTGTACTCTCTCATATGTCCAGAAAAATTAAGAAACCCACTGTCAGAATAATAATAACTAGTGACTGGTGTGTGTGTGTGTGTGTGTGTGTGTGTGTGTGTGTGTGTAAGAGTGGTTGGCTATAATGAATATACTCTTTGTGTGTGCACTGCAATAAGATAGTAATATATACAAGCAATTAACATGTAAAAGTCATGTAATATTTTAAAAGAGAATATTAGGAAAACTAAAGTCACATCAAAGAAAGATACAAAGTTGCCAGGCGTGGTGGCGCACGCCTTTAATCCCAGCACTTGGGAAGCAAAAGTGGGAGGATTGCCATGAGTTCGAGGGCAGCCTGAAACTACATAGTGAATTCCAGGTCAGCCTGGGCTAGAGTGAGACCCTTCCTCAATAAACCAATAAATAAATAAATAAAAGAAATATACAAAGGGGCTATGCCAACACAGTCAGAAGGAGAAGGGGTAATTTTTGTGACCTTGCTGAGAAATTGAACACATCAATTAATGATCAGTCTTGGATTAGATTTAGACAGAGGGGTGGAGGGAGAGGACAGGATTAACGACAGGATGTGACATGTAAGAGGTTGGTAGACTGACCAATAGTCACAATCAAGTTGGAAGGGAAAGAAGTTCTCCTTGCTGAAAAGTAGTTAGAGGGTAATATGATCATAATACATTGTATATAAGTGTGAAATTGTCAAGAATTAAAATGTAAGCTTTTAAGTGCATAACAGTCATCTAATTCAGCTGTTTTTTTTTTTGGTTTCGTTTTGTTTTTCAAAGTAGGGTCTTGCTCTAGTCCAGGCTGACCTGGAATTCACTATGTAGTTTCAGCGTGATCTTGAACTCACAGCGATCTTCCTACCTCTACCTCCAGAGTGCTGGGATTAAAGGTGTGGGCCACCACGCCCAGCTAATTCAGGTTTTAAAATTTGTTTATTTTGGACAATTTCAACCATGTGGATGTTTTAATCATATTCACACCCCCCCCATTGCCCTCTCATTCCTTTCCACTCCTGGTGAATCTCCCCAGTTGGTTCCCTCACTATTTTCATGTCTTTTTTTGTGACCCACTGAGTTTAATTGGGGCTGCTTGCATTCCAAAGTTGTTCCTAGCAGCATATGCCTCAAATCCTACAGAGCCACCTGCGACCACACAGAAGGGAGGGCAGCTTTGTCCTGAATTTCTCTATTGAATGCAAAAGGTGATAGAGGCTACGGCTGCCTAACCCCTGCAGAGGGCCCCAATAGAGCAGCTGTCAACCTCTACTGAGCAGTACTTTTGTCCCTGCTGAGTGAGTGGCCATGTGTCATGTGTACCTCCTGAGAAACATGCTCCAACTTGTGGCCCTGCTATATTTGAGTTGCTGAAAGTGGATCTATTGGGAGCTAGACATCTGCAGCATTAGGCGACAACAGCCGATTGTTACTTTTACTGGACTGAGGCTTAGATTGAAACAGGAGCTGAGCCTGGGGCTCAAATTCCTCTGTCCAGTGCTACAGGCCTTTTGCTTCAGTTACCCCCAAAATAGCCTCTACCATGGGCTGGTAGGCCAGGGTGGTGGTGCAGTCAAACAGGGAAGACAGCAAGCTGGACAAGGTGGCATTCCTTCTTTCTGGGGGAATTCTATGAAAATATTGGTTATTTCCAGTGAATAGAACATGTGTTTATAGTTGAAGACCTGATGGAATGACAGGCATGGTCTTCTGTGGGGAACTCGAGATTGAGTTTTATAGGCCAATTTTTTTTTGTTGTTTTGTTTTTTGAGGTAAGGTCTCACTCTAGCTCAGGCTGACCTGGAATTCATTCTGTAAACTCAGGGTGGCCTTGAACTCTTGGCGATCCTCCTACCTCTGCCTCCCAAGGGCTGGGATTAAAGGCATGAGCCACCACGTACGGTTTATAGGCCATTTTCTTTTAAAGAATAAGGTTGTTTTGTGTTGGACGGCTTGATATACATCTTCTTTGCAAAAGAAAAGTCAGGGTCTTGTACTTTTGGTTGGGGGGGGTCGTAAAAGCTAGCTAGTGGCAGCTCTTTTGCATCTAAAAGCTGTGTACCCATATCAGGAGCTACTTGATATTTCCCTGCCCTGTTGAAGGGGTCATTTTGATTCTTTTTCCTTTTGTTTTGTTTTTGTTTTTGTTTATTTGAGGCAGGGTCTTGCTTTAGTGCAGGCTGACTTGGAATTCACTATGTAGCCTCAGGGTGGCCTCGAACTCATGGTGATCCTCCTACCTCTGCCTCCCGAGTGCTGGGATGAAGGAGACATTTTTAAATATAAATTTTTATTTATTTATTTGAGAGACAGTGAAAGAGGCTGAAAGAGAGGGAGAGAGAGGGAGAAAGAGGGAAAGAGAATGTATTGGTTTGCCAAGGACACATGTGCCCACCACCTTGTGTATCTGGTTTACATGGATCCTAGGGAATTGAACCTAGGTCCTTTGGCTTTGCAGACAAGTGCCTTAACTGCTAAGCCATTCTTCCAGCCCCAAGGAGTCATTTTGAGACAGACATGCATCTAAACCATCTGAAAGCTCAGACAGAAGACAAACATTCATTTCCCCTTACTCATAGTACTGAGGCCAGGAGGACTGATTTGGCGGCACTGAGCCACCTTGGCCTAGATTGTCATTGATTTTAGGAGAACAATTCAGGATGACATTTGGGCACTTTCCAGAGAGCTTTGGTGGGACCAAATGAGCCCTCAAAGCCAGCAAGGCGACGATCTTGGAATATGCAATGCAAACCAGGAGGCCCTTCATCAGGGGTCTGCTGTTGATGAAGTTCTAGTATGGTGCTGGCGAAGATGTCCAGAAATCAGGACATCTGGGTTCTAGCCCACACCTAAGTCACTGAATTGAAGAAGTTCATTCTTTTTTCTGGAGCCTTTTGTTCATTTAAACAATTAAGGGAGTGACCAGCTGAGAGTGAAATTTCTTTTTATTTCTTTCTTTTTTTTTTGGTTTTTCAAGGTAGGGTCTCACTCTAGCCCAGGCTGACCTGGAATTCACTATGTAGTCTCAGGGTGGCCTCAAACTCACAGTGATCCTCCTACCTCTGCCTCCCGAGTGCTGGGATTAAAGGCGTGCGCCACCACGCCCGGCTTGAGAGTGAAATTTCTTTACAGCTCCAATGTTCTATGGTTTGAAGATGGAAAAGTGTGTGGTCAAGAGTATCTCTTGTGAGGGACAATGACAAACTCAGAGTAGACCAAGAAGGGCAGAATTACCAGCTTTACTCTCATGTGAATTGGTAAATTTTATTGGAAAGTTAATAAAGCGGGCTGGAGAGATGGCTCAGCGGTTAAGTCACTTGCCTGCAGTATCTAACAACCTGGGTTTGATTCCCCAATACCCATGTAGCCAGATGCACAAAATGGCACTTGCATCTAGGGTTTATTGGCAGTAGCTTAGAGGACCTGGAAGGCCCGTTCCCTCTCTGCCTCTCTTTTCTCTGTCTCTGCATACACATAAATAAAATTTTTTAAAAAAGTTAATAAAGGGGGCTGGAGAGATGGCTTAGCAGTTAAGCTCTTGCCTGTGAAGCCTAAGGACCCTGGTTTGAGGCTCCATTCCCCAGGATCCATGTTAGCCAGATGCACAAGGGGGCGCTCACATCTGGAGTTCATTTGCAGTGGCTGGAGGCCCTGGCGCGCCCATTCTCTCTCTCTCTCTCTCTTTCGCTCTCAAGTAAATAAATAAATAATTTGAAAAAATTAAAAAAAGTTAATAAAGGAAGAAAAGATTGATTTTCCTGATAGATAACCATTCATCTCAGGCATCTATCTATCTATCTGCCTATCTACCTATCTATCTATGGATGTTGTGTGTGTATGCCACTGTGTGTGTGTGCAAAGCACATGTTTGCATGTGTATGTAGAAGCCAGAAAACCCCCTAAGGTAATATCCTCAGGAATTTTGTCCACCTCCTTTTGAAACGGGGTTTCTTATTGGCCTGGAACTCACTAATTGAGATTGCCTGGCCAGATGGTGAACCTCAGGGACCCTACTTCTCCACTTGTTTTACAAGCACGTGCCTTGGCCTCATACTTGGCATCTTTACATGGGTTCTGGGGATCAAACCTCAGGTCCTCATGTTTGCAAGGGAAGCACTTTATGCACTGAGCCATCTCCCCAGCCCCTCAGATAGCCATCTTGTTTGACATAGGGAGGAGCAGGTAAGAGTACGAAGTGCTCAGAATGAACTTTGTCCACTGCCGGACAAACACTTTGAAACCCAGGCTGAGTCTGTGAGAGTTATCTTTCTTAAGGCAGGATGGCACTTGTATCATAATTCATCCAAGAGTCTCCTTCAAACCCTTGCAAATCCTAGGTAAAAGACAATGAGTCGTAGTTTAAACATTACTTTAGTCAGCCATATAGACAGCCATGTGCTCAGGACCAGTGCTGACTCTTAATGAATTTGGGGAAGAGCCCAGGCTTCTCCTGGTTGCCCCTTCCCAGAACCTTAATTTCAGCATGGCCCTTTGCCCTTTCCTGTTCTTCTTCTTCTTCTTCTTTTCTTTTCTTCTCTCTTTTTTTTTTTTTTGAGGTAGGGTCTCACTCTAGCCCAGGCTGACCTGGAATTCACTATGTAGTCTCAGGGTGGCCTCGAACTCACAGCAATCCTCCTACCTCTGCCTCCCAAATGCTGGGATTAAAAAGCTTGAGCCACCAGGCCTGACCACTCTTTTCTTCCATTAGGACCAAGAATCCTTGTTCTTAGCTTTTGTCTTGGAAGTCAATGGGATGAACTAATGACAACAAGGAATTGGGCGATAATTCCACTTCCCAGGGGATGTGGAATTTAATGAGATAAATGCAAATAGTGAAGTGTTCCATTATCCCTCAAATTTTGTGCCTCTCTTATGCCTGGTGGTGTATCATTAGAAACGTATTCTGAAAGGGATATTGGCATTAGGGCTTTGCCACAGCCGAGTCATGGCAGAGGCTAGATAGCATCAAAGTACCAGTTCAAAATTGTTGGAAATGACCAAGGAAAATGTGTGTTACACTTTTCTATCCTGAAAGCATCAAGGAAATGTAAACTTCTTGTCAAAACAAAACTCCTTTTAGCCATTTCAAAGTTAGAAAACATCCTGCAATTTCCATTAGAATGTTCCACCCCTGGTTCAGCTACGAATGTGGTTCAGCACAAAATTGTAAACTAACTTAAAACATAATGAGGTTTTTGTAGCTGGGTGTGATGGCACACACCTTTAATCCTAACACTTGGGAGGCAGAGGTAGGAGGATCACTGTGAGTTCGAGGCTACCCTGAGAATACATAGTGAATTCCAGGTCAGCCTGAGTTAGAGTGAGACCCTACCTCGAAAAGCCAAAAAGAAAAGTTTTTAAAAAGAGTTTTTTGTAGATCAATTGTGCAGTTTTTGAGCATGAATTGTGTAGATGAAAGCATCATGTCAGAATGTCACAGGGCTGGACACAGCTGCCAGTGGAGTCTGCACTCAGTGGCAGACTGAAGAGCTTCTAGAAAGTTCATTACTCAGAAATATGATGTAAGAGCCTTCTGGTGGTTAGGGTGGATCTGGTTGCTTTAATGGACTAGCTTTTCCTTTTCTTTCCTATCACTGTATGCCAAAAGGTGGTGTAGTGGAAAGAGCACTGGGCTTTGGTTTGTGCCTTAGTGGGATCTAGAGTGTGTGTGTGTGTGTGTGTTTATGTGGAGGTCAGAGGACAATCTTGGTGTTGTTCTTCAAGTACCATCCACTATTTTTGAGGCAGAGTTTCTCACTGGCCTCAAGCATGCCAATTAGGCTAGACTGGCTGGCTAGCAAGCCACTGGCATCTACCTGTCACCACCTCCCCTGCCCAGCACTGGGACTATAAATACACACCACCACGTTCAGCTTTAAATAAAAAATGTATTCTGGGGATCGAAGTCAGGTCCTAATGATTGCAAGACAAATATGTGACCAACTGATCTATGTCCCCAGACCCAAACTTTACCTTTTGAAGATTCAGCTTTCTTAAAATTTAGGACATTCAGGCCTTTACTTCTCAAGATGAGCCAGGGAAATTATTACAATAATAAAGTAAGTTGAAAGACAAAGATTTAGCTTTCTAATGTGGACAGAGGGGGAATACCACTGGTTACTCGTAAGTTGCTTCGGGACTACATGAGTGTATATGTACAGCATCTAGCATGATATCTGGCCCACTATTAATCTCAATACACAACGGAGTTTTAGCAAGGCCTCACAGTGGGGACTTGAAGCTGTGCGACAGCTCTGGGATCTTGGTAAACCTTTGGATGACTTAAAGTTGTTGGGAGACGGCTGGGAAAATGGCTCATCCGTTAAGACCACTTGCTGCTTAAACATGAGGCTCTCTCAGGCCAGAGACAGCCAAGTTCAATTCCCCAGAAGCAATGGCAAAAGCTGGACATAGCCATACACATCTGTAACCCAAGTCTGGGGGCAGGGACTGGAGATAGGGGGTCTCTAGGGCTCCCTGACAGGATGAAGGAGAGACCCCATGCCTATGTGGGTGAGTGATAAGTGAAAGACGCTTGATGTTCCCCTCTGGCCCCCATGGGGTGCACATCTGCACACACGTGCATACACCAGATGCCCAATCACTACACACACACAGAGCGCAATAAATAAATAAATAGATAAATGAAGTCACTGGGAAGAGACAGAAGAGAAGAAAGGCAAAAAGCTTGATGTATTTCTCTGATCACCAGCCTTGACTCCTCAAAGCAGGTTTATAAGCCAAAGCGCCACAGTTCTGCTCTCTGTAAGTGGGCTCAGAGCGAATCCCTTACTCTAGGGGCACACCACAACCTCTTCGAAACTTAGTATTTTTCCCCAACTCAGACGGTTTCCAATCACTTGACTCAGAGAAATCCGAGATGAAAACTGTTGAGGTTAGCAAGTCCAAAAGTGTTGTCAGTCATGCTTGAGGGGGTATAGACTTTCATTCTCTAGGCAACTAACTATGTATCAGACAATGCAGGGAATATTATCAACCCTCCCTTTCTCACTTGGTCAAATTATGTGGTGTTACGTGATGTCCTGATATGAGTCATTCAAACAGCTGCCATACTGCATTAATTGTTGAGATGTTGGATTCCATTCAAGGTGTTCCCAAAGGTTCATAACTAAGTAGTTATCCAGCAGTTCTTTGAAAGGTTGCATTGGGTGACAGGGACACTAAATCCTTACATGTTTTAGAGCTCCAAGAAAAGACAACTGGAAATTACAACATGGTTTTCCTCTCCTCTATTTCCAGAAGAAAAATCTTATAATTATTCACATGGGCCGTTCCCACCCTCTCCTTGATGCTTTCTGGCTTTGAAGGCACTTAAATGCTTGCTCCCTTGTGTTCAGTCTTACACCACAGTTTCTTTATGAAAACAATATGTCTTTTCAATTAACACTGAGTAAAAAATGTGGATGTCCCTGAAACACCATCCTGAGAAAAGCATGCAGATGTAACATGAAAGTTGAATGACCTCTGAGCTCTATCCCAAGGGTTGATCATGTATTTCTAGCTGTTTGGAAACTATCTGTACTTGAATGCTCCACTCCAACCTCTAGCTCATTATGTCCCAGGCTGAATGTTTCACCTTTGCCCCAAATTATCTCCTCTTTCCATGTTTTTCACTTCACTTGAGGTCACCACCATCACCCCATGATCCAGGCCCAGAAAACCTGCATGCATCCCAGGCTCGCCTCTTTCCTTCCTTTGCCATTTTGTAGAAGGCCAAATTCTCCTTGTGCTGCCTTTGATTTACCTTTCAATTAGCCTTCTGATTGTCTTTGTCTCTCTCTCTCTCTCTCTCTCTCTCTTTTTTTTTTTTTTCTTCTTGATCTTTCCTTCGGCCACCCTCTCAGTTTGGGCCCTTGTCACACCATGGCTGGATTTATAGAAAATTCCACTCACTGGCCTGATTTCATCCTGTCCACCTTTTGGACCACTACCAAATTAACCTATCTGCAAATCAACTTTCAGCATGTTACATCTTTGCTCAAAATTCCACAAAGGCTGCCAGTTTATTGTATCAAGTTCACATCAACCTAAAATTGAAGAAACTTCTAGTATTTCAAGATATCGACCCCTGACGCTAGCCAGGGTTCTATCATTCTATCCTCAGGACAAACCAGAAAGCATACTCTCTTGCTTGAAGACCTTTGCTTGTGTTAATGCCCTCTTCTGGTTCCTCAGATTTGGGAGTCCTTATTCTTTTTGGCTTTCTTCATATGTGTATGTGGGGAGGGGGGAGAGTGTGTGTGTGGGGGTGTATATGTACATATTTGTGCATGCATGTGGAGGCATGCAAAGGACAACTTCAGGTGTTGTTTCTCATGTGCTACCCACCTTTTTTTTTTTTTGAGTGAGCCCCAGGGCTCCCCTTGTCTGCCTTCCCAGCTCGAGAAATATAGGCTTTTGCTATCATCCTCTGCTTCTTTTGGGCTTTCTTTTCTATTTTTTTAAAAAATATTATGGGCTGGAGAGATGGCTTAGTGGTTAAGCGCTCGCCTGTGAAGCCTAAGGACCCCGGTTCGAGGCTCGGTTCCCCAGGTCCCACGTTAGCCAGATGCACAAGGGGGCGCATGCGCCTGGAGTTCGTTTGCAGAGGCTGGAAGCCCTGGCGCGCCCATTCTCTCTCTCTCCCTCTATCTAGCTTTCTCTCTGTCTCTGTCGCTCTCAAATAAATAAATAAAATATTTTTTTAAAAAAATATTTTATTTATATTTATTTATTTGAGGAGGAAAGAGGCAGGGGGAGAGAGAGAGAGAGAGAGAGAGAGAGAGAAAATATGAGCATGCCAGGGCATCCAGCCACTGCAAACAAACTCCAGACACATGTACCACCTTATGCATCTGGCTTATGCGGATCCTGGGAAATTGAACCTGGGTCCTTTGGCTTTGCAGACAATAGCCTTAATCACTAAACTATATCTCCAGCCCTGGGCTTTCTTGAAGTTTTGGTTCTTCCATAAAGCCCATTCTATGGGCTTCCTATGTCTGTTGCCTATACCACATTTCAGCAACCACTCAGATGATATGAATTTTAAAATACTAGTACAGTCAAGAGACCTGGTTGCTAGTCCTGGCCCTGCTGCTGATTCAAGACACAACAGTAGGCAAGTCTTCCCACTTGTCTGGTCCTTCTAAGTAAAATGAGTTAAAACTATAATCTATTTTTCAAATAACTGTCATTTCAATAACACCCACAGTCTGGCTGTCATTTATATTGAAAACATTTCTATCTTGCTTTTTATTTCACTACTTTAAAAAAATTATTATTTTCAAGGGGAAAGAGTGAAGATGGGCATGCCAGGGCCTCTAGTCACTGCAAATGAAGTCTAGATGCATGTGCCACTGTCCATCTGGCTTCAAGTGGGCACTAGGGAATCAAACCAGGTCATTAGGCACCAAAGGCAAGCACCTTATCCACTGAGCCATCTCCCCAGCCCTTAACTTCACTTTACAATGGCAGAATATACATAAAACTATAACACTTTAAGCAATTATTTTTTTTTGTTTTGGTTTTTCGAGGTAGGGTCTCACTCTAGCTCAGGCTGACCTGGAATTCACTATGTAGTCTCAGGGTGACCTTAAACTCATGGCGATCCTCCTACCTCTGCCTCCCAAGTGCTGGGATTAAAGGCGTGCGCCACCATGCCTGGCCAAATTTATGCCCTCTTAATATTTCCAATAGTACAGTGCCTGGCATGGGATGGCTCACAAACACCATACTGACTGATACATTGAGAATTTGTAGAAATCAAGGTGATAAGACTTTAAATCAACTTTTTTCTTTGGGGCAAGTGACATTTTTTTCCCCCAGAATTTCCCCTATAAAGTAGGGACACTGGCACCCTATTTTACTATTTTATGGGGGTGGCTGTGTCTCAAATCTGATACATGAGAAAAATGTCTAATCCCATGAAAATGTGTCGTAAACTTCCCATGAGCCCAAACATCATGCCAAGAGCTGTGGAAGACGGAAGGAAAGTTGAGAACAGAATTCCTGCTCTCACAGAACTCAAGCTCTGTCTCGGAACTCGTCCAGATAGAACAACTGAGGCACAATGACTTGTGAGAGCATTCAGCCCGGGTGCACTCCGGGCAGGTTGCGTGGCTCAGACTGAGCTAAGCCCTGAAGGGAAAACAGGATTTGAAGAGTGCAAAACAGGACGGACCAGAAGGTTCCAGTGGAAGGGATGCACATCAGACAGCGGTAATGGCTGAGGCCATTACCCAGATGGTATATTCCAATTGGTCCAGTGGAAATTGTCTCATCGGCCATGAAATAACTGGAACATTGTTTAGAGTTCTGCTCCTTGTCGAAACACAAACACACCTGGGCTGGTTTGGGTCTGATTTCCCTTACACCTCAGCGTGCTGTGGTTAAGTCAGAATGCTTTCTCCTTAGCAGCTAGATAGATGCACAGGCTGAGGGGCAGGAGTAGAGGCCTGTAAAGGGGTCATTCTGGATTTCCCTAAATAGTTCTACTTGAAATTCATATAGCGGCCAGAGGGCCCAGAGGGTGGTCAGTATTAGGGGTCTCAGCAGTCAGCAGAGACATCATTTTGAACACGACGGAGACCAGATCTAGTCATAATCCATTTAACGTGGCTTCCTCTGTTGATGTGCTTGGCGTGTGTATTAGAATTAATATATTTATTAGTATTAATATTAATATTTTTATATATTAGAAAAATCTTTCAGCTTCTACATTGGACAAATGAAAATTCGTTACAGATGGGTTGTTTCATCTGATGACTACTTGGCAAATATAATTTCTTAGAACCAGGAGGGTAATACACTCTCAATTTTCATTTTATATATAGCATAGGTTCTCCCTCCAAAGCCCTTCAGAATTTGGCTCTCAGGCTTGACCACCTTTCCAAAGGTGGCCATTTTTTCCATGGAGACTGCTGTTCTCAGCAGAGATTGCTTTGTGAAGAGATGGGATTAAGGAAACAGTATCTCTTCCTTTTCTGGGCTCAGAGGAAGCTAGTTGGCCTCCAGGGCTGTGTTTGGGGCATCTCTCCCAGGCTAGCCCAGTCAGTCCACCCAGCCAGCTTTGGTTTACCTTGGCAGGCCCTTACCTAACTTGGGCAAAGACATGTAGGAAAATGTTCAAAGTGTTTGGCGCTGGGGTTTTAGGAATGAGCTCTGACATGGAAGCCTGTCCACTTTTCTTTTGTTTTACTACTTCCATATTTTTTTAACTTTATTTTTATTTATTTATTTTTAGAGAGAGTGACAGAAAGAGGCAGAGAGAGGGAGAAAGAGAATTGGCGTGCTAAGGCCTTCAGGCACTGCAAACGAACTCCTGACACATGTGCCCCCCTTGAGCATCTGGCTTACGTGGGTTCCTGGGGATTCGAACAGAGGTCCTTCGGCTTACCAGGCAAACACCTTAACCGCTAAGCCATCTCTCCAGCCCATTGTTTTACTACTTTCCTCATAGATCCAGTTCTCTCTCACCCAGTCTAAGAAATGCTTTGGTTTTTGTGCTCCAATTAGGTACATTTATATTCAATCAGAGGTAATTTACAAATTATTCCTCAGAGTTCACAATACGTTAAGGTCTGGGTCATGGTCAGAAGAGGTGAAAAGCAGAGCCCTGTCTTCTGAGAAAGATATCCCCTCCACCCCCAAGAAACCATCTAATTCTCTAGATGAGGTGGAAGAAGGCTAAAGGCAAAATTGTTGTGGAGGGGAGGATGAGAGTTAACAGTCAGTTACAACAGAGTTTGAGAGGTTGAGTAAAGGAAGGAATGGTGGAATGGAAGGGCTGATCAAAATTTAAGATGTTATGAATAAGCCACATACTTTTTTGGATAATGGCACACCCAGAAGCCAGACATTGTTAGTAAATTTCAGTGCCAGGGATGAGATACCTTCCAGTGAGTTGTTGGCCAGGGGGTCTCTGATGCTCCCAAGATATTACAGGTCATTGCAAAGGATCTTGGTTTCCCACTAGAAATAGATGGTAAAACCCTATTGCTGAAGACTCCACATACTTGGGCTACAAGGTCACTGAAAAATCAAGCTGGAGCTGAGCTGAAAACCTCCTCCCTATAGACCAGCTGATAGAAAGCTGGAAAAAGTGATGCTGCAGACAGCCCTATAGGAGACAGAAGTCATCAGTAGTGATAAAAAAAAAATAGTGGACACTGCAAGCCTTAAGTTTGGCCAGCCAGGCCAAATGAGGCAATGGGTGCAATAGTGGCATGTCCATTACGGGGGAAACCAACACTCTAATTAGACTGGAGGCCAGCTCCACAGGAGGGAATACATGCCTGATACTGAAAACCTAGCCAAAAGCCTAAGGTTATGGGCCCTAGGGGTGTAACGTCTGCTGGTGTCTGGCTAAATGCATATACAATGCTCACCAAACTTCCCTGTAAGCATTTTTCATAATGTTCGTACATACATACACACGCATATATATTGCTACTCTCACTTTTGGTTAGAAAAGCTTCTCTTCTCAGATGGCAGTGACTGACCACTTGGATAACCCAAAAGGCACCATAGTGTTAAGAAAAAGTGATAGAGGAGTGCTCAGCACTGAAACATCTTCTAAGGCTCAGGGTCCATTGCAGAAGAGGTGGTGGAAAGAATGTAAAAGTCAAAGGAAGGGTAGGACTACTTACAATGCAATCGTCCAGACAGAAATTGGCCTGGATATCCATGACCTTGCAGTACCTAGTTTTTGTCTACATAAGACCCTCATAATAGGAGGAAAAGATTATGACATCAAAACAAAAGAGAGACTGGAGCCGGGCATGGTGGAGGTAGGAAGATCACTGTGAGTTTGAAGCCACCCTGAGACTGCATAGCAAATTCCAGGTTAGCCTGGGTTACACTGAGACCCTACCTTGTAAAACCAAAAAATAAGTAGATTGGGCTGGAGATATGGCTTAGCAGTTAAGGCATTTACCTGTGAAGACTAAGGACCCAGGTTTGATTCCCCAGGACCCACTTAAGCCAAATGCACAACATGGCATATGTGTCTGAGTTTGTTTGCAGTGGCTAGAGTCCCTGACATGCCTATTTTCTCTCTTTCCCTCTCTATCCCTCCCTCCCTCTGTTTAAAATAAATAAATTAATTAAATATTAAAAAAATAAGCTGCACCACTCGGGAGGCAGAGGTAGGAGGATCACTTTGAGTTTGAGGCCACCCTGAGACTCCATAGTGAATTCCAGATCAGCCTGAGCTAGAGTGAGACCCTACATTGGAAAAACAAAAATAAATAAAATAAAATAAAAAGTAAGAGTGACGGCCGGTGGTGGTGGTGGTGGGGGGGGTTTCAATAAGAAGTGACCATGAGCAGGACTTTGACAAATGAGCTGATTTGGAAAATTTATTTTGTTGATTTTTATCATCTATCACTCTCTTTAAAAAATTATTTTAGTTTATTTCTCTGTAATAGAGACCTTCTGCCACTACAAACAAATTCCAGATATATGCACCACTTTGTACATCTGGCTTTACATGGGTACTGGGGAATCAAACCCTATTTGTCAGGCTTTGCAAGCAAGTGCCTTTAACCACTAAGCAATCTTACCTAACACCCATCTATTACTCTTTTTTTCCCCATCTACTACTCTTTTTTGTTTTTTCGAGGTAGGGTCTCACTCTAGTCCTGGCTGACCTGGAATTTACTATATAGTCTTAGGTTGACCTCGAACTCATGGTAATCCTCCTACCTCTGCCTCCCAAGTGCTGGGATTAAAGGCGTGCGCCACCACGCCTGGACATCTGTTACTCTTGATCAAAAAAACTCAAACAATTCCTTGTTACCTCCAGTACCACCACCTGCCATTCAAGGCCTGTCAAAGCCTGTCCCACCCTTTCACTCAAAAACATCTCTTATTTATTTGAGAACGACAGACACAGAGAGAAAGACAGATAGAGGGAGAGAGAGAGAATGGGCGCACCAGGGCTTCCAGCCTCTGCAAACGAACTCCAGACGCGTGCGCCCCCTTGTGCATCTGGCTAACGTGGGACCTGGGGAACCGAGCCTCGAACTGGGGTCCATAGGCTTCACAGGCAAGCGTTTAACTGCTAAGCCATCTCTCCAGCCCCGAAAACATCTCTTAATGTTCCTCTACACAGGATCCCCTGCTCACGTACGTCTGGTCTCTGGAACATCCTTACCCAACTGCCCATGTCTTGATTTTCTCTAGGCTTTCACCTCTACTCTCTTCTTTTCTCCAGCACTCCAATGGTACCCAAAAGTCACATCACTCATGACACCATCAGTGCCAACTCTTCCCTTGAATTTCTTTTGGTTGTTGGTTTGGGTTTGGTTTTTCAAGGTAGAGTCTCTCTCTAGCCCAGGCTGACCTGGAATTCACTCTGTATTATCAGGCTGGCCTTGAACTCATGACGATCCTCCTACCTGGAGTGCTGAGCTTAAAGGCGCACACCACTGTGCCCAGCTTGTTTGTTTTTCAAGGTAAGGTCTCGCTCTAGCCCAGGCTGACCTGGAATTCACTATGTAGTTTCAGGCTGGCTTCAAACTCATGGTGACCTACCTACCTCTGCCTCCCAAATGCTGGGATTAAAGGCGTGCACCACCACACTTGGCTGCCCCTGAATTTCTCATAATGCACTAGATACACCACATATAAACCACTTGTAGCAACGCTTAAAAATTGTTAAGGGTTTTCTATCACCAGGCATGAAGCCAAGTATTCTGCAATCATTTGCTCTACAGAGCATTCCTTTTGGGCATTATTATCCCCATTTTGCAGATAAAAGAATGGAGGTTTGAAGGGATCGACTTGGCTGGGGTCATACAATCAGTTGATCCTCCTGCCTCAGCCTCCTGAGTGCTAAAATAACAGGTGTATACCGCCACATCTCGCTCTCAACACAGCTCGTCAATGCAAGCTAATTGACTTGGTTCTTGACTAAAGAAATGGTGATCTGATTAAATGTTGGAGAAAATGCCTATGTTTGACTAACTGAAAAACTATACAGCTACCTCCAGTGTAGTACCTTTCAAAGGTTCCCCACCCCCTTTGGTGCTGAGGATCAAACTGGAGGCTTCATGCATGATAGATGAGTTCTCAACCGAGCTATATTCCCAGTTCTCAAAGGAATTAAAAAAATATTGGAAAAAATCTGGGCATAGTGTCTCATGCCTTTAATCTCAGCACTCAGGAGGCAGAGGTAGGAGGATCACTGTGAGTTTGAGGCCAGCCTGGGACTACAAAATGACTTCCAGGTTAGCCTGGGCTAGAGTGAGACCCTACTTTGAAAACATAAACAAAAAAAGTATTGGGCTGGGAGATGGCTCAGAGATTAAAGGCACTTTCCTGCAAAGATTGATAGCCTGGATTCAACTCCCCAGTACCCATGTAAATTATGCCCATTCTCATTCTTTCTCTGTCTTTCCTTACAAATACACACATACATACATACATGGATATATTTGAAAGAGAAAGAGAGTGAAAGGAAAAATGGACAGACCTAGGCCCTTTGCAGCTGCAAACAAATTCTAGATGCATGCGCCACTTTTTTTTTTTACATAGCTCCAGGCTGGCCTTGAACTCACAGTGATCCTCCTACCTCAGCTTCCCAAGTGCTGGGATTAAAGGCATGTGCCACCATGCCTGGCTTGTCCAAACATTTTTATGATGGCTGCTTTGGCATCTTATTTATTTATTTAAGAGAAAGAGAGAAGGAAAGAGCGAGAAAGATGGAGAGAGAGAAAGAATGGATGTTAGGGCTTTCTGTCGCTGCAAATGAACTCCAGATATATGTGCCACTTTGTGCATTAGGATTTACATGGGTGATGTGTGTTGGGGAATCAAAGTCAGGCCGCAGGCTTTACAAAGACACTCTCTAACCACTTAGGAATCTTTTTTTTTTTTTCTCTCTCTCTCAACAAGGATCTAATCATTTATAAAATAAGACTTTACATTCTTTTCTTGTTTCTTCAACTGGTATGAAAATTGTGTGAATAGTCTGTCTTAAACTTATTTGAATCTCTCCCATGGAGCTTTATATCACTTTAAGTAAATCACTCAAGTAAAGTGACCTGAAAAGGCAACAGATGCTCAACACATCAGTGTCGAAGCTTATTTATGTTAATTTCTTAAGGTTTAAAGTTTAGAGTTTAAAGTTCCTAGGAGAGTGCTAAGCTCTCTAGAGAACAGAGGGAATCATGCATGCTCTAGTCCATCCATATCCTATGCCTTGTTGGCGTCCTCTGTGCTATTTCTAGAAATGGAATCTGTCTACTCTTATCCTAAGTTTGATCATCTGAGTATCTGGCAGTTTGCTATTGACGCCTGTTCAGCTGTCACCTTCCAATTCCTGGTTCTGTTTGCTCAATGTGTCTCCTTAAGCAGGACTGGCTATTTTGGGCCGAAGTTACAGCTGTCAGCATTTCAGGCGTAGCACACGTATTTCCAGAATTAGTTGCAAATATTTGAAGCCTGAAAAAAGTAACTATAATGCTTTGAGTATGAAGGAAATATTTAGGCAAGTATCAACAGGCAACACAGAAGCTAACTAAGAAAACTTGAGTCCCTGATGATAACAGCAGAGCCAAGTTATCTTGATTTACTTGCATTTTAATAGTAGGGGATGAGTTAGCAAGCCGTGTGTGTGTGTGTGTGTGTGTGTGTGTGTGTGTGTGTGTGTGTGACATGTGATTAAGGAATTGTTCAAATATGACACTGCTATAAACAGTGTACTGATAGACTTGACCCAATACAATTTTTAATCCTAAAAGAGGTTAATCATAATACATCAATTTTTTAAAAAGTCATACCAATTACATATATGTCTGTGGGATGTTTGAAAGTCAAATTCTATCTCTTGACCTCAGTCTTTTAAATTTTGATAATAATTTCTGCTCTCCAATCTGATAGGTACCATGTTGACCTACAGCATTTACACTTGGCTCTGAAGCAAATTATTAAGATATGATTAATTCTCTTGGAGTCAGGCCCAGAAAGAGTAGAGACTAAATTTTATAGAATTTCAAGGTACCAATGCAAGCTGAAAATGACAGTGATTTCTTCAACTTTCAAGATCAAGTTGGATTTGGTTATTTAATAGCGGTCTGGTTAATCATATTTTCATTCAAATTTTAAAAGTTCTTTGGGGGAGCTGGCTCAGTGAGTAAAGTAAAGGGAGTAAATTCAAGCATGAGGAGATGGGTAGGGATCTCAATACCCATGTGAAAATGCCAGGCAAGGTAATGTGTGCCCATAATTCCAGCACTAGAGAGACAGAGACAGGGCATCCGTTAGGCCCACTGGCTAGCTAGTCTAGATGAATCCTTGAGCTCTTAAGTTTAAAATAAGAACTGCTTCAAATAGTAGGGTAGAGAGCAATAGAGGAATCCACCCTCCACGTGTGTGTGTGCATGTACACACACACACACACACACACACACACACACACACTTTTGGATTCTTTTATTTGAATGTGTTGGAGGGAACTGTTAAATAAATCTCCTTTCAGCTTTGTAATATGTGCTGGAATAAACAAAGCAATAACCAAACCAAAATGGAAGGGCCCCACCCTTGGGGGTTTCTGAGGGAGGGGAGACATTTTCTTCAGTGGTGTAACCACAGGCCAGTAGCCCATGCTCCTGTAAATAATGTCCCACCCATGCTCATACAATCAACCCTAGTGAAACTCAGTGGGCCACAAAACAAAAACAAACAAAAAAACCAAAGACATCAGCCAGTTGGGAAGAAGGAGGGGGGACTCAAAGGGAGGGGAAAAAAGGGAAACACTAGGGGTGAATATGTTCAATGTCTATGCATTCTAAAACATGTCAAAAGTGAGCGAAAATTGGGAGTGTTGGAGAGATGGCTTAGCAGTTAAGGTGCTTGCCTGCAAAGCCTAAGGCTGCAGGTTCCATTTCTCAGTGCCTATATAAGCCAGATGCACAGGGTGGCGCATGTGTCTGGAGTTTCTTTGCATTGGTTGGAGGCGCTGGTGAGCCCATTCTCTCTCTATATATCTTTCTCTCTCTCTCTTACACACACAAAAATAAATAAAAATTTAAAAAATTTGAGAAAAAACACACCGCCACTGAGACCTTCTAGACAAAAGCCGTTAGTGAAAGTAAAGGCTGTGGAGATGTAAGTCATTACAATACCAATGACCTTGAGTTCACTCCTTATAAAAACAATGACCTTTGGCCTGGAGAGATGGCTTAGCGGTTAAGCGCTTGCCTGTGAAGCCTAAGGACCCCGGTTCGAGGCTCGATTCCCCAGGACCCATGTTAGCCAGATGCACAAGGGGGCGCACGCGTCTGGAGTTTGTTTGCAGTGGCTGGAAGGCCTGGCGCACCCATTCTCTCTCTCTCCCTCTATCTGTCTTTCTCCCTGTGTCTGTCGCTCTCAGATAAATAAATAAAAAATGAACAACAAAAAAATAAAAAAAAATATATCCCATGGTAATTCTCTCCCCCCCACTTTCCCCTTTGAAATTCCATTTTTCATCATATTACCGCCTCATCACAATCATTGTACTTACATATATACAATATCAACCTATTAAGTACCCTCCTCCCTTCCTTTCTCTTCCCTTTATGTCTCCTTTTTAACTTACTGCCCTCTGCTACTAAGTATGACCTTCTTTTTAAATATTTTACTTATTGATATGAGGAAGAGAGAGAGGGGGGAGAGAATTGGCATGCTAGGGTCTCTCGAACATTGCAAACAAACTCGAGACCCATGTGCTACTTTGTGCATCTGTCTTTGTGTGGGTACTGTAGAATTGAACCTGGGTTGGGAGGCTTTGCAAGCAAGCACCCTTAACCACTGAGCCATCTCTCCAGCCCTGCATTCTTCTTTGCACTGCTAGTTGTTATGTTTATATTGATTGTCATAGTAACAGGAACTCGAATCACCTGTGACAGATTATCAAGATTAAGTGATTCTCTTCTGGGCATGCCTGAGATGAAGTTAATTGTGGTGGGAATAGCTACCTTACTTGTTGGGGGGGGGGCAGTTCCTGGACCATCTGAAAAGGAGAGGGCTGACTGAGTTCCAGCCTTCATCACTCTACTCTGCTTCCTGTCCATGGACTGAATGTGACCAGCTCTTGTCATGCCTTCTCTGCTGTGATAGATTCTCCCCACTGGAACTGTAAGCCAGAAATGAGCCCTTTCCTTCCTTAAGCTGCTTCTGGTGGCTCTTGTATCCTAGCAACAAGAAAGCAGCTAATCACACTGGTCCTGTGGCTATACTTTAAGAAATGCCATGGTATAGGCTAGCCCTAGTCATTTCCATGGTCTAAAGACAAGTTGAATGTATATCACTGCCTTTGCTCTCTTTTGAAATTTTCCTTTTCAGGCTGGAGAGATTGCTCAGTGGTTAAGGCGCCGGCCTGCAAAGTCTAAGGACCTGAGTTCTATTCCCTAACACCCACAAAGTAGTACATACATCTGGAGTTCATTTGCAGCAGCTAGAGGCACTGGTGTGTCCATTCTCATTCTCTCTCTCTCTTTCTCTGTCTCACTGCTTGAAAATAAATAATATTTAGAAGAAAACCTTTTTATGGTTATATGTACGCTTATGACCATTCTAATTTGATTTCCTCTTAGCCAATAAATTATTGATAGAGACTGCTGAATTAGATCATATGCTGGAGAACTTGAAATTTTAACTTTTCAACCCTAGCACTGATTTGCAGTTTAATCTTGACTTAATCAGTTAGTTATTTTACCCTTTTGTAAACTGAGAGTCCATCTAAGAAACATCTGGTAGATTTTGGATGAAAAGTGCTAAGAAAACATTTGTATCACAAGATGAACTTTTTTTCTCTATCTAGGGTTGCCAGACTGAGAGGGAAAAAAAAGAGATGACATTCAATTAAATTTGAGTTACAAACAAATGACTACTTTTTGTCCACGTATGTTCCATACAATACTCAGGATACACTTAAACTAAAAGATTTAATTGGTTATCTGAAACTCGGATATAACTGGATGTCTCATACTTGATCTGGCAGCTCAGTCTCTACCACCACCTTTTTCCTGGAACCTACACTTTCTAAGGCTGGGCAAGAAGAGAGACTTTAGTAATGCAAGGCCAAGAAAGAAAGGAACATTTATGTAGCATAATAAATACAGTGAAAGAAGAAATGCTAGCAAGAGATTAACTGGCCACACTGCAGATATCTAGCTGGGTTCCGGTAACAGAGATAGTGGTTAGGCAAATGTATGCATGGCATCCAAAAGAAGGTGAAACCAGGGCTGGAGAGATGGCTTAGCGGTTAAGCGCTTGCCTGTGAAGCCTAAGGACCCCGGTTCGAGGCTCGGTTCCCCAGGTCCCACGTTCGCCAGATGCACAAGGGGGCGCATGCATCTGGAGTTTGTTTGCAGAGGCTGGAAGCCCTGGCGCGCCCATTCTCTCTCTCTCCCTCCATCTGTCTTTCTCTCTGTTGCTCTCAAATAAATAAATAAATAAAAATTAAAAAAAAAAAGAAGGTGAAACCAGTTATTCAAAGAGCAGAAAGAAAAATACGGAACTAAGGGCTCCTACCAACAGGAGGCTGGCTCCATTTTCTACTGCTACCACAAAGGAAACGAGGCATGATCGTAGAATCATGGCTTGGCTTCCTTAGTAAAAATTTCTGGACCCATTCACAACTGGGAATCACGAATTTGGATGGTAGAACTCACCAAGCTCTCCGGGTTCCACATGCTCCTCTCCCCCAGGTTAGGTTTCGCCAGGTGCATACGGCTTGCTTGCACTATGATGTTTTGCTTCGAAAAACCCATTCCAACTCCTGTTTCCCAAGACACAGCCTTTCTTTCTTTCTTACAGTTCCTGTGGGTCCGTACGTCCCAATTCAAAGGAAACAACAGTAAACGAAGCAGAAAAATAAAACTCCTACATTCATGACCCTATTTAAATGTATGCACAATCATATACCTATGATTTTACATTAATGGGCTAATGGGCTCATAGTATATATGAAACTTCCTCTTTTATGTAATCATGTCTTGTGGACCTCTGCATTTATAAATAAATATTATATATATGTCCATATATGCTTGTCTTGTTTTCAAGGTAGGGTCTCCCTCTATCCCAGGCTGAGCCTGCATTCATTGTATAGCCCCAGGCTGGTGTCAAACTCACAGTGATCCTCCTACCTGTGCCCCCCAAGTGCTAGGATTAAAGGTGTGTGCCACCCCACCCCAGCTCAGTATTTGAAAGTATTTTTTAAATTTGATTTATTTGCAAGGAGAGAGAGAGAGAGAGAGAGAATGGTGCTCCAGGACCTCCAGCCACTGCAAATGAACTCCAGATGTATGTGCCACTTGGTGCATCTGGCTTTACATGGGTACTGAGGAATCAAACCTGGATTGTGAAGCTTTGCAGGCAAGCGCCTTAACTGATGAGCCATCTCTACAGTGCTTAAATGTTTTATTTATTTATTTATTTATTTTGAGAGAGAGAGTGATTGAATGGTGAGTGAGTGTTGGTAAGCCAGGGCCTCTTGCCTCTGCAAACAAATTCCAGATGCAAGCAAAACCTTGTGCATTTGGCTTTGAGTGCATACTGGGGAATTGAACCCACTGGCTGGCTTTGCAAGCAGGCACCTTTACTTGCTGAGTTATCTCCCCAGGTCAAATAGTTCCCTTATATCATTTTGGCATCTGGCTGCTAGTTTATATGTTCTCTGCTTTATTTAATCAACTCCCTACATTTATTTCTAATATTGTTATTACAAAAATGGCCCTCCATATCTCTAAGTTCTGTATCTATCTGTGCATTCAATCAACTACAGACTGAAAAAAACTGAACAAAATTTATGTAGTTCTTGACATATATCATGTACTTAGGTCTACAAATGGTTGCACTTATACTGAACACAAGTTTTTCCTTTTCAATATTGCATTAACAGTGTAACAACTGCTGACCCAGTATTTACATTTTATTAATTATTGTAAGTAATCTGGAGATAATTTAAAGTATACAAGAGAATGTGTGTAGGTTCTATGAAAACGCAGCACCAATTTATATAAGGGACTTGCACAGCCTTGATTTTTGGTATCCATGAGGAGAGGGGTTATCTGGAACCAACCCCTTGCAGATATTGAGGGGTAACTACTGTGAAGACTACACATCAACATTTATATCTTTACAGGCTTGGCTATTCATCATATTATGATAAAGCCCTGCTTTTAGGATGTTTGGTATATTAATATGGAAAATCAGCATATTACCATAAATAACCAATTAGAATACGTAATTTTTAAAATTATTTTTATTCGGGCTGGAGAGATGAATTAGTGGTTAAGGCGTTTGCCTGCAAAGCCAAAGGATCCCAGTTCGATTCTCCAGGACCCAAGTAAGGCAGATGCACAAGGGGGTGCATGTGTCTGGAGTTCGTTTGCAGTGGCTGGAGGACCCAGCACGCCCATTTTTTTTTCCTCTCTCTCTCTCTCAAATAAATAAATAAAGATATATTGGAAAAAAATAGTTTCATTCTTTTTTGCATGTGCATGGCTATGTGATATGTGTATATGCAAGTTCATATGTATGAGGACACACACACACATGGAGGACAAAGGTCAACGTTGGGTGTCCTCCTCATTCACACTCCATGGTAGATTTTTGTTTTCTTATGTTTTGTTTTGTTTTTCAAAGTAGGGTCACCCTCTGGCCCAGGATGATCTGGAATGCACTGTGTAGTCTCAGACTGGTATGGAACTCTCGGCGATCCTCCTACCTCTGCCTCCTGAGTGCTGGGATTAAAGGCGTGTGCCACCACGCCCGGCTCCATGGTAATTTTTGAGACTGAATTTCTCACTGTACTTAGAGCTCATCAAGTCTGCTAGACTAGCCACCAAACCCTCGGGATCCTCTTGTCTCTGCTTCTCCTGCATCGGGACTACAGGCATGCGTCACCATACCCAACATTTTTCTTTTTCGTGGATGTTGGCTATCCAAACTCAGGTCCTCACGCTTGTCCAGCAAGCATTTTACTCACTGAGCTCCTAGAATACATATTTTCTAAGAAGTGAATCTATTCAAATAGCATATGAGTAGTAAGAATTCAAAACACATCTTCTAAAGAAGCATCTTTAGTACATGCATTATAGAGTGGAAGCCATTTTCATTCACTCAGTCACTACTGTGAACAATATAGTTATACACACAGCAACTGTAAAATGTTTTTATGGAGAAAATTACAAAAATTGTTGAAAAGCATAAAAATGCTCTTTTACTTCCAGTCCCAAAACAAGAAGAATTATAAGTATTTTCCCTATTTCTGCCAAGTGCAGCTAAGACTCCTGAACACTATGTATAAAGTAAATATAAGATACTTCTGACATAGAAAAAAAGGCACACTTCTAAGGACCTTGGGAACTGGGGAATATATTGGTAAGTTCCTTCTATGTTTGCCTTATATGTCCCAAGCTGAGTGTTAGAGAAGCCAGCAACTCAAGAATACCAACAAGCAGCCTGGAGAGATGGCTTAGTGGCTAAGGCGCATGCCTGCGAAGCTGAAGGACCCTGGTTCGAATCTCCAGGTCCCACGTAAGCCAGATGCATAATGGTGGCACATGCTTCTGGAGTTCGTTTGCAGTGGCTAGAGGCCCTGGCGTGCCCATTCTCCCTCCCCCTGTCTCTAATAAATAAATAAAAATAAAATCATGCTGTCTGTAGCCAAAGTACTAGAAAAGGAGCAACCATCAGACAGAAAGTGCTTAACAATAGCTTCTCTCCATTCTAACCACTGCCACACAAGAAAAGCATATCCCCATTTCCACTCACACCAGTGAAGGCTGGGGAGGGAGCCTGACTTTCACCCTCCCTGGCTGTAAGAAGGTGTCCCAGAAAGCATCATGAGGGACTGGGACTAAACAGGTCTCCTCCCCATAGCAGAGGCCATATGGGAAGCCTAACTGTCCACATCCAGGTGACAGTCAGGAGGTGGACCACTTCTTCTTCCAGCAGCAGCGTTGAGTGATGACTGCTAAAACGGAAGATTAAAGTAAAATCCAGAATCGTTTAATAGCTCAAATATCAAATTTGTAATTGGAAAACAAACACTCATCACACCAGAACCCAGAAAATCTTGAGTCCAATGAGAAAAGACAACCAATAGATGCCCAAACTGAGAGGACACAGATGGGAGAATGATCTGACAAAGATGCTAAGGCAGGAGCTGGGGACATGGCTCAGTGGATGCAGGTGCTTGCCTGCAAAGCCTGATGGCCCAGGTTTGATTCCCCAGTACCCACGAAAAGCCTGATGGACAAAATGGAACATTTGCAGTGGCAGGAAGCCCTTTCCTGCCTATTCTCTCTCTCTTTTTCTCCCCCGCTTCTATTTCTCTTAAATAAATAATAAATGAGATGCGAAACCAGCTATCATAAAAATGTTTGGACAAGAGCCGGGCGTGGTGGCGCACGCCTTTAATCCCAGCACTGTGGAGGCAGAGGTAGGAGGATCACTGTGAGGTTGAGGCCAGCCTGAGACTACATAGTGAATTCCAGGTCAGCCTAGACTAGAGAAAGACCCTACCTCAAAAAAAAAAAAATAGGTGGGCTGGAGAGATGGCTTAGTGGTTACGCGCGCTCGCCTGTGAAGCCTAAGGACCCCGGTTTGAGGCTCGGTTCCCCAGGTCCCACGTTAGCCAGATGCACAAGGGGGCGCACGCGTCTGGGGTTCATTTGCAGAGGCTGGAAGCCCTGGTGTGCCCATTCTCTCTCTCTCCCTCTACCTGTCTTTCTCTCTGTGTCTGTCACTCTCAAATAAATAAAAAAGAAGATACATAAATAAATAAACTTTCCAGAAATTTCAGAACTAAAAAAAAGTCAAACAATGACAAAATCTTAGTGGATTGATTCAATAGCAGAACAGAGGTGGCAAAGAAAAGAAACAGTAAGCTTTAAGATAGAAAACTAAAAATTAAACTCTTGGAGGGGGACTAACAGAAAGTGGGAATGGAGGGAGTTTTGAGTTAAAAAATATACTCAAGCCGGGCGTGGTGGCGCACACCTTTAATCCCAGCACTTGGGAGGCAGAGGTAGGAGGATCACTATGAGTTCGAGGCAGCCATGAGACCATATAGTAAATTATAGGTAAGCCTGAGATACAGCGAGACCCTACCTTGAAAAACAAAACAAAACCAACAAACCAAACCAAAACAAACAAACAAAAAAAGATGAGTGTACTGAAAAGAAAGAAAGAAAAGTCTTAAAGCAGAAAGCGAGAAGTCGCACCTTCTCTCTGAGAAGAATAATCCAAGTGATTGTGGAAGTCTCATCATAACCTGTGGAAGTCACAAGGAAGCTGGCTGCTGTTTTTTTTTTTCTTTTATTTTAAAACACTGTTTTTCAAGTGCTAGAAGCAAAGAACTGTGAGTGCAGAATCCTAAATCCAGCAAAAAATATCCTTCAGGAATGAAGGGGAAGTCAAGGCATTCTCAGATGAAGGAAAAGTAGAAAAATTTATCATTAGCAGACTAACCTTTAAAGAATGGCTACAGGAAGTTCTCCAAACAGAAATGAATGATAGGAAGAATCTTGGAGCATCAGGAAGGAAGGAAGAACAAAGAAAGTGCAAAAAATATGGTTAAACACAATAGGCTTTCCTCTTCTCTTGAGGGTTCTAAATAATGTTTGACAGTTGGAGCAAAAAAAGTGAAACATTGTCTGAAATGTTTTTCAATGTATGTAGAGGAAATATTTAAGATAATTATAAACTGGAGAGGGAAAAGGATATAAAATGAGGTCATTTTACATTTCATTTCTAGCAGGTAACATATCAGTAGACTGGGATAAGTTGTGAATGTTTAATAAAGCCTCTGAGCAACCACAAAACAAGCTATATAAAGGGATACACTAGAAACTGTATAAAAGCATAGTGGAATTCTAAACATGTTCAATAGGGCTCTAGGTGTAGCTCAGAGGTAGAACGCTTACTTACCATGCACGAAGCCATGGATTTCTTCCCCAGCATTGAAAAACAAAGCTCCTCAAGTAACCCACAGGAAAATGTGAAGATGAAACAGAAAAACCAAGAAGCAGAGGAAAATAAACAGAAAACACACATAAAATTGGAAACAACCCCAATTCCACTCCATATGCAAATGCTTACTGTGGTGCATCCACACAGAGACTGCTGCTCAGTATGAAAAGGAGCAGCGGGCTGGAGAGATGGTTTAGGGCCTAAGGCGCTTGCCTGCAAAGCCTAAGGACCCAGGTTCGTTTCTCCAAGTCCCACATAAGCCAGATGTACAAGGTGGCGCATGCATCTGGAGTTCATTTGCAGTGGATAGAGGTCCTGGCACACCCATTCTCTCTCTCTCTCTCTCAACTAAAAAAAATTAATGGAGCAGAGATAACTTGGAGGGAACTCCAAGGAATTGCATTGAATGAAAAAGAAAGTCTCAAAAAGTTACATACTATACGATTCCATTCGTAGAATATTCTAGAAATGACAAAATTGTAGACATGAAGGACAGATTCGTGGGTTCTGGGAGGGAGAAATGAGGTGAGGTTGTGTGGTGTGACTCTAAAGGCAGCAGGAGGGGTATTTTGTGGTGACAGAATAATTTCATGTATTGATTGCAATGGTGGTTACACAAATCACAAGTGATAAAGTGACACAGAGCTATATACCTACTGTGCCAACATCATATTCTTGGTTTTGATACTGTATTCTAGGTATATAAGATTTAACTAGTGGAAGGAAAAAAATGTGCAAGGACCTCTTTGTACTATAATTTAATCTTCTATGTGAAGCTGTAATTACTTTGAAATAAAATATTTAGGCAAAGTAACTTCAAAAGAACTATACCATGTTCAAGTATGTGGAGATTCACATAAAGATATCAGCTCTCTTTGAATTGATATTTATATGTCAACCAAATTAGAGCAAGTATTTTTATGAAGAAGCTTCCAAGCTAATTTGCACATAAGATTTATGCAGCCAGTAAGATATTTTACAAATGTATTTTATTTATTTATTTGCAAACAGAGAGATACAGAGAGAGAAAGAGAGACATAGGAAGAAGTGGCATGCCAGGATCTGCAGCCACTGCGAATGAACTCCCAATGCACATGCCACTTTGTGCATCTGACTTGACGTGGGTATTGGGGATTTGAACCCACGCCGTTAGGCTTTGCAGGTAAACGCCTTAACTGCTGAGCCATCTCTCCAGTTCCAGACAGTAAGATTTTGTGAGGTAAGCACCAGAAACAAGTAAGATAATTTTAGCAGAGAAGATGAAGGAAAGTTTGGCTACTTTTATCATAAGCATTACAGTTGTCAGACCAGTACAACATTACCAGAGTTATAAGTACATAGGCTAGCTGAGTATAAACAGCCTAAAACAACTCATTGATCTATAAATCAAAGAGGATATGACATATATTATTGGAGAAGTAGTATGAAGATTATTTATATGAGAGGATAAATAGGTAGATAAATTATTCAAGTCTTGCATACTAATGAATTCTAGGCTGGGTGTGGTAGTGTGCACCTACAATGCCAGAAATCTAGGAGGCTAAAACAACAGGACTGTGAATTTGAGGCCAGACTGGGCTACATTATGAGCTTCTGTCTTACAAAACAAGAGAAAAATATGAGAACAATTATTCAAAATGACTTATTTAAGCATTCAATCCCAGCTTTTGCACATATAAAATACCTTCATAGTTGTGGTAGTTTGAATAGATGACCCCCAATATATTCAGTGTTTGATTCATTTGTAGTTTGCATCTGCAGCCACCTGGCTGGAGGCGGTGTCACTGGGCAGATCTTAAGGTGTGGTGGTGGGTAAGCTTCAATAAATATCCCTTCCTCCATAACTGTGTCTGGTCTGCAAGTTCATCTCAGAGAACCCAAAGCTACAAAGTTACAATAGTCTTAGAATAAACATGATTTAATAACATACATCAAAACTCACAGATTTCAACTCAAATATGGATAAATGTGACTATTAACATTATGACATCCATAAGAAAAACACACTATAATTTCAAAAGCCAGGTGTAGCAATATACATCTATAATCCCAGCTACTCAGGAGGCTGAGGCACTAAAACCGCTAGAGGCCAGAAGTTTGAGATCAGTCTCAGCAATTTAGTAAGAACCCCCCATCTCAAAATAACAAAATTAATGACAACCATATATAGAAAATATTTGCCATGCATATAGTTGAAAAAAATAGCATCCAAGAGACAAAAAAAAAAAGTAAATAGTTTTTCCCTCTTATCAGAGGTTTTGTCTTCTGTGGCTTTAGTTATCTGAGGTCAAGTAATGGAAAAGTATTAAATGGGAAATTTCTGAGAGGAAAAACACCTAAGTTGTAAAATGTTCTTTCCAAGTAGCATGATGAACTCTCATACTATCCTGCCCCTCTCCTAGGGCACGAGGCATCCTTCCCAGTGTATATATGCTGTAGATGCCAACTGCCCAGTAATCACCTAGTGTCTGCCTTGATTAGCAAATCAGCTGGCATGGCATCACGATGCAGATGTTCGAGTTGCCATACTTTACTTAACAATGGTCCACACTAAGGTGACTCAAAAGTCACTAGAGTGCTGAGAACAAGTGACATTGAGCATTCAGCACTGAGAGATCTCTATCACAACCCTCCAGGGTTCAGGAACCATGTGGAAGAGGTGCCAGAAAGAATGTAAGAGCCAAATGAAGGGTAGAACTCCTTACAATGCAAATGTCCAGGATACCCATGACCTTGCAGTGCCTGGCACTACCTACACAAGACCCTCATAATAGGAGGAAAAGATGATGACATCAAAATAAAAGAAAGACTAATTGGAAGGAGAAGGGGATTCAATGGAGAGTGGATTTGAGGTGGGAGAAAGGGTTGGAAAGGGAATTATATTATCTATAGTTATGGAAGCTGTCAATAAAAGCTTTTTTTAAAAATAAAAAAAGAAAGAAAGAAAGAAAGAAAGAAAGAAAGAAAGAAAGAAAGAAAGAAAGAAAGAAAGAGAGAAAGAAACTGCCCCCAAAGCCCAAATAGTGATGCTGGCAACTGGGATATACCAAAGAGAAGCCAGAAAGTACTTCATGCATCTGAAAAGACCTTAATGAGGAATGAAGAAATACTCATATGATAAGGTTGCTTAGATCAGTGGTAAGAATGAAAGAGTTGGGGGCTGGAGAGATGGCTTATCAGTTAAGGCACTCGCTAGTGAAGCCTAAGGACCCAGGTTCAATTCCCCAGTACCCATATAAGCCAAATGCACAAGGTGGCATGTGTCTGGAATTCGTTTGCAGTGGCTAGAGGCTCTGGTGTGCCCATTCTCACTCTCTCTCTATCTGCCTCTTTATCTCTCAAATAAATAAAACCAATTTTAAAAATATTTAAGATACATGTATGTATATGTATATATATATATATATATATATATATATATATATATATATATATATGATGCAAGAGTTGATGAAGAGAACAATAATATTCCATACTCTCAGGTTTCTTGGCATGTTTCCCCCTTGGAGAGGAGGGAATATGGAAAGTACATTTCTAAAAGTCAACCCATTCCAAAACCAAAGTGGGCAAAGACTAGTCAACAGTTGTCAGAAGAAATTGGAAGGATCTGTAAATATACAAAAAGATGCTCAACTCACTAGTACTCAGGGAAATAAAACACACAAAAAAGAGATTCTATTTTTTTGAGCTCATCATATTGGCAAAAAATTAACTCTCAAACCTTGTCAATATTATGTTGTCATGGCAACTCATCTACTGTTATTTGGTAGAGCCATGGGCCAATATTCAGACCAAAAGTGTGCATAATCATCTGTAACTCGGCAATCACACATTTTCAATTTGTAACTTTTATTATTGTTTTTCAGTTTGTACCACAATATATTTGTTGTATAGGCTTAAGACATATTATGAGGTAACTATGGCCAATTGAAATTAGCTGTACTTTTCTTTTTTAATTTATTTTTTTAAAATTTTTGACAATCTCACACATGTAAATTATGTATTTTGATCTTATTCACCCCACATTTCCCTCTCTCATCCCCCCTTGTCTTCCCAACTTATCCCCCACAAAACCCGATTGCTTATTCTTCATGGCCTGGAAAGAAACAAATGAATGAAAATGGGCTGACTGGAAAAGAGGATAAAAGTTACTTTAACTTTTCCTGCATTATTTTTCTTCCTCAGTGCTGGGTACTCAACCAATTCCTGTGTCGTCGTTTTGTGGTTTCCTTTTTTTTTTTTTTTTTTTTTTTTTCTTTTTTCTGTTTTTAGTTTTTCAAGGTAGGGTCTCACTCTAGTCCAGGCTGACATGGAATTCACTGTGTAGTCTCAGAGGGGCCTCAAACTCACGGTGATCCCCTTACCTCTGCCTCCCAAGTGCTGGGATTAAAGGCGTGCACCACCATGCCCAGCCTGTTTTGTGTTTTTTATAAAAAGCAAAATGAAGTAAATATTTATTTCTCATTCCACATGGCAGGAAAACTATTGCTATATTCTTTTTAAAAAAATATTTTGTTTGTTTGAGAAAGAGAAAAAGAGAGAGAGAGAGAGAGAGAATAGGCATGAAAGGGTCTCTGCCACTACAAATGAACTCCAGATGCATGTACCCCTTTGTGCAACTGGCTTACGTGGGTCATGGAAAATCGAGCCGGGATCCTTTGGCTTTGCAGGCAAGCGCCTTAACTGCCAAGCCATCTTTCCAACCCTTGCTATATTCTTTTCTGTACTTTGTTGTCTAAAAAGTTTTCAGCCAGGCATGGTGGTGCACGCTTTTAATCCCAGCACTTGGGAAGCAGAGGTGGGAGGTCCACTGAGTTCAGGGCTACCCTGAGACTCTACATAGTGAATTCCATGTCAGCCTGAGTTGCTGTGAAATCCTGCCTTGGAAAACTTTAAAAAAAAAGTTTTCAATATAGGGCTGGAGAGATGGCTCAGCAGTTAAATGTACTTGCTTGCAAAGCCTGCCTGCCCAGGGTTCAATTCGCCAGAAGCCCCAGCATACCCTCTCTCTCTCTCTCTCAAATAAATACATATATATTTTTTTTAAGTTTTAAGTATCAATAAAAAGTATGTTCAATACTCAGTAACTAAGGAACTAATAACTTTGGATGCTGGCCTTCCCAGAGGCACTTTATTTTTTTCTTTACAAAAGGCTGCTATATTGAATCCAAATGTTAGAGCCCTGGGGTGTTTGTTGTCACTTATGAAGTGTGGGTTCCCAAGGAGAAAATTCAAAGGGCATCCTTTTCCTCCTAATGCCTGCCCGACCTGCAATTTGGGTTAGCAGCTACCACTCTGACAGGCACCTGGGCACAATGACCCCCATTTACTTAGGCGTTCATTCTTTATAAATAAAACAGCGTTTAAAATGCAGCACCTAAAATCAAATTTAGAGTAAGATTTATAGAACACAGACACCTAAGTGCAAGTAAATCCCTTCCAACATGATCAAGCTTCTTTCTATCTTGTTCATTGGGCCAGAGTAGAATTATCCCAACTTCAATATTTCGTAGCTTGTCAGTGGAGTGTCAAGGCCTGTCTATGGCTTGTAAAGCACCTACTCCCTTCACCCCAATCAACTCTACCAGGTGATTAAACTGCCCCAACCTTTCTGAAGCTACAGTTTTGAAGTGAGAGTCTTTTTTATTGCTTTAGGCATGTTCCTTCTCCTAACCAGTGCTCAGAATTTTAACGATCCAACTCGTCAATTTCTCTCTGTCTCCTTATGTGGGGGAGAAACTGCATTTCTGTTCCACAAAGTTTGGCAAAGGCCAGCAGGGAGTGAGAGATTACAGCCAGATGTACATCTACATGCAAGCAGCCAGAAGGTCTGGGACGGTGCTTTTTCAATCAGAAGGGAGTAGTCATTTTCCTTCTCTCAAAGGAGAGGGCCTCCTCCTTCCCATCAGCTATTTGGCGGCTGGATGTTCGCTGATTAATTACTGAGGTCGCATCTCCATGCAACTGGTTTCCTTAACAATTCGAACAGGATTCCCAACTCACTCCTGAATGCACTTCTTACTTGCAAAAAAAAGCCTCCTTTTGCAAAGTGTATACATTGGAAAAAGAAAAGGAAAAAAAAATAAATAGGAAAGAAAAAAATTCATATGGATGTTTTGAGGCCGAGTCTTGCTACATAGGCCGAAGCTGGTTTTGAACTTGCAATCCTCTGTCTTAGGCTCCTGAGTACTGGGTTAATGGGCATGAACCACTGTGCCTAGCAAAGCAGTTTGTAAACAAATATAAAGTGATCCCAGCACAATGTCTAATATGGTATATTGGAAAGCCAAGCAGGAGCAAAGGAGTGCTTTCAAGGTCAGGATAACATTTCCTGTACCCTTCCAAACAGAATGTGAAACTAACCATTTATTCTATTTGCAGCGACATGTTTCTTCTAATATCTTCTAATCAACTTCAGAGTGGTTTTATATTGGAAAGGCAAGGTAGCACAGGCACCCCTTTTCTGTACTCCTATGCAAGCTGACCCATAAAGATGGGACACATAAGCCAGGTGTGATGGTGCACGCTTTTAATCCCAGCACTCAAGAAGCAGAGGTAGGAGGAACGCTGTGAGTTCGAGGCCACCCTGACACTGGACTAGAGTGGAATATGTAGTTCATCATTCATAAGTACCTTTTCTGGTTTGATTCATGATTGAGAATGGCCTCTTATTTTCCAAGGTAGATATATGAGGTCCACAACACAATCCACGTCAGGAAATATAACCTGGAAACTGCTTCTTGGCACCCATCTCATTTCTAAGGAGCTTAACTAGTATACACCACAGCTAAGGCTACAAGGAGTTGAGTTTGTTTGCATTGACCTTAGGACAGATTCTTAGTGGGAACTCAAAGATAACTGATATTCTGAAAAACTGAAAGTATGGGCACACAGTGACTATTTTCAAAAGAAATTACATCCCTATACTGGAAAAATATTGGAACCTGAGCAGTCACCAGTAACAGCTACCAATAGCCTTAAGATATAAGTGTTGACTAGAACGTCTAGATTTGGGACCCACTGAGCTAAAGGTGTGTTTCTTTGAGTTCTGAAGAGCTGTATCTTCTGCTCTTATTTTCCCTAGTTTCCCTGTCTCTGTCTTTCTCTCTGCTCTTCCACGTAACACAATGCCATGGGCAAACTATGATGCACTTGTCTGATGATCTGCTTGACATAGAACATCCCCACACATGCACTTGAAGAATACATGATGCTTTGATGTGCTAGCTACTAAAGGGATCCTTTTCTCTAACTCTTTAACACATACCGAGAGCTAGGCATGGTGATCCACACCTGGAATCCCAGTGCTCAGAAAGCTGAGGCAGGAGGATCTCAAGGTGGTTGAGGCCAGCCTGAGTTACAGTGAGACAGTTTCCAAAGCCAAAACCAAAATAAAAAGTACAGAAATGCAAGCAAGAGTAATGCACTTATTATCACAATAACCTTGAATCCACTCCAACTTACAAGTAGTCATTCATCCAGCAACACTGGTGTAGCAACTATCATCTGTAACAAATTACTTGTCAACTGTGGTTGACAATGGCTCTTCTATCATATCAGTGACTTGACATTGCTATCTACTGACTCTTCATATGATTTGCCTTCTGTTTAAAAAAAAAAAGTCTTAAACACTATCTGGCCCCTCTCCAAAAAGGGTTGGTGATTGGCTGAATACATGAATTGAATGAATGAAATGCTTATGACCTCAGAGAAACCTCACATTGCATTTATAACATTTAGGCAATGAACCATGCCATACACTAACACGAAATAATATTCCATTTTGAAAAGTAAAGTCAACTGTGATTATGGGCAATTTTCTTGACCAGAAAGCATAGAGTAGCAAGATGCTTTGCAGCTGTACATTTTTATTAGGGGTTGTTTAAATAAACATAAACCATGTTTTCCAGGAGAGAGTAAAAGATACATGTAACTTTCTGTTAAAATAGGTACATTCATTTTTTTTTTTTTTGCATTTGCTTTAAAATGCGTCTTTCAAATAGCAGCTACCCTGGGATGTCATTTTTGACCAGCGACAGGGACCAAAAACAGTGACTTAATTTGGGCAGGGGTTCACTGGGACATAATATGGCTACTGTGCCTGGAGTCTTTCTTGGTCATAAAAGCCATAAGGAAGTATGACATAATGGTGAGATGGTAAATCACAGCCCAAGCCATTTAGGTTGGCAGAATTTGAAAGATAAATAAACATTACTTCAGGAGCAGAGAAGACGTGCCTAATTACCTCCGTGCCTAGGCTAGGATCTGTGCGGCTTCTGTCGCTCCTGGACTCAGGTGGGTCTGCACAGCCAGGATCCACGTGTGCAGGGTCCGGGATGGTCCAGTGAAGAGGATGGTTGGCTAAGGATGTGGAGACTGGCAGGCCCACCTCCCGCAACCTCCTCTCCAGGGAAATCAGGCTGCCCAACCGACTGAGAAGAACAGCCCTCAGGGGCCCCCCGTGGAGCCTGAAAGGAGTAGGATTGGAGGAAAAGGAGAGGCTAGTCCCACCCACTCTGCCTTGGAAGTGGTGGGGAGTTGAGAGCTGATTACGTTTGCAAATTTCTGCACTTTTTACCTCGGGCCATTCTAAATTCCCTCTGCCTTCCTTCTATTGGTCTCTTAGCCTGGCCACAGTTGTGGCCCAGGTGGACTTCTGGGCTGATCCCAGGTGACCAGAAGAACCTACTCGCTTCGCTTGCTGCCTTTGCAGAGCTCAGAAACTTCTGTTCTTTTGTTACTTATTTATTTATTTATTGGTTTTGTTCCTAGGTAGGGCCTTGCTCTAGCACAGGCTGACCTGGAATTCACTATGTAGTGTCAGGATGGCCTCAAACTTACATCAGTCCTCCTACCTCTTCCTCCCAAGTGCTGGGATTAAAGGCGTGCCCCACCATGCCAGGCTGTCTTTTATTTTTTACTGATAAACCATTTTTATTCTCTCCCCCGCTCTCTCTTTCTCCTCCTCCTACTGATCAATTCCAAAACATACTTTTGATCTTGAAAACTGTGGTAAGTATAACATAATGTTTACCTTTTCCATGATTTTAAACACACAGCCTGTTTACAGTGTTACATCTATTACCACCATCACCTCCTCCATCTCTAGAAATGGAAACTCTGTGCCTGGTAAAAGATAACTCATTCCTCCTCCTCCTCCCAGCCCCTAAATAACCCCGTTCTACTTTGTCGATGAATAGTTTAGATGCCTCAAACACGTGGAATCGCAGCATGTTGGACTTGTGACATTTCAATTACTATAATGCTCTCAAGGTTAATCTGTGCTCTTGGTCTTTATCAGAATTTTCTTCCTCTTAAAGGCTGTCTAGTATTCCCTTGTATGTAGGTGCCACATTTGGCCCATCCAGCCATCACTTGGAGGACATGTGGGTTATATTCCCAACTTTCCTTTGAACTGTGAAAACATTAAGAACACTCCAATTCTTGAGCCTCGCAATGCCTCATCAATTTGCCTTTGCAAAGCTCTGTACTTTTTACTTCAAGCCATTACCTCTGCCTTCCTTCTGTAGGTCTCTCAGCAAATCACACAAATCAGTTGGTATGTTCTTTGGCATACTTTGTTGTAGTCCAAATGCATAATAATGTAGGGAGTGGGCATCCCTTCCACTTTACAGGGCTATAGGGAAACTTAGAAACGCTAAACTACTTGGCCCAAGGTCAAACAGTCCACAAAGGAGCAGAGTGAATGTTTGAATACCTTCCCAGGGGCACCTTACCACCAGTGGCTAATAGTTTCTGTCTGGTGTCGGGTTGGGTTCACTTTTAAGCAAAGCCAAACTGGGCTGGAGAGATGGCTTAGTGGTTAAGGTGCTTGTCTGTCAACCCAGGTTCAATCCCCCAGGATCCACGTAGAGCCAGATGCCGAAAGTGTTGCATGCGTCTGGAGTTCACTTGCAGTGGCTAGAGGCCCTGGCAAGCCCATTTTCCATGCCCCCTCTGCAAATAAATAAAAATTTTAAAAAACAAAAGTCAAACTGATTTTAAGTGCTGACGAACCTTTGGCTACATGTGTTTGGAAGGACTGTTTGAATATGCAAATACTATCCCCCCACATTGAGTTCTGAAATCATTCATTCCCATTGCTGTTTCACCCTAACAGAGCATTACTGAAATGCAAGGATTTGTCTCAACTTTGTCAAGCAGCAGCAAAGAGACCAACCTAGGAGACAAGGGGCTTGATTCATGTTCTTGGGTGTGCAACTTTTCCGTAGCTATTTGTCATATTTCCTCTCCTGAGACTCTCTGCTGTTGCCTACCTTGAATGGATCCATTAATTGAAAGAGGTGGCCAGCATTTGAAAATGTTAAAAGAATTGGACCTCGAGCTGTTGGCAGATGTTTACCTGTTAGCGACTTAGGTGCTTGGATGACGGTGGGCTCCCCTAATCGTAAGAAAGCATCAGGGATTTTTGTGGCTGAGTCTGGGGGAGGGGGAGGTCCCTGGTGATGGAAAAGGGCCCAGTGGGGCAGGAAAGTTGAAGGCAGAGTCCCCTGCCTCACTTTTGCCAGTTGCTGCCCACACTCTTTCCGACACTGCCCCAGAGGCTGACCAGAGTGGCCAGGAACATGCTGGTACCCTGGGCAGCAGCAGGCCCAGCTGGGTAAACAGCAGAGCAAAACAAGTCCATCAATCCCAGACGGCTCCAGTCTGCCCTAGTCCCCTCCTGGCCCTTCCTTTTGAGCTCCCTTGGGTCTCTTTAGTAAGCCAGCCAGCCCAGGTGTCCTTTGATCTATAGGAAGGGTGAGCTCAGCCCCACATGTGACCCACCCTCAGGGTTCCTTGCAGGAGACCATGAACTTCACATATCCAGCTGCTAACGGAAAAGAAAAAAAAAAAAAAAAGAGCAGGCAGACATGGGATGGTTGGAAAACCTAAGACTGGCCCTATGGCTAGGAGGCCCTAGGCGGCTGACATCCACAGAGCTATGGTGATCAGTGAGACAACTTATCTACCTTGAGCACTGGAGCCTAGGCCACAGCCTACACTGAACGCAGAGACCTGTCAAAGGTAGGAGCCTCATAACCTCGTGGCTTAAGGTTTTCATACATGGCTCCTTCTACTTAAGTGTAGGGCTCTGACATTTTTGAGATCCCACCTCCTGATGGGAAATGGATGTATCATCCACCATCTTGCTATTGACTCCCAGAGGGCTTCCTCCCTGGGTCCCACTCACTGTTAGGTTGTGATGGCTGCGGATCTTCTGACTGCTGGATCCCCAGTCCTAGAATGGTGGGGTACATAATTAGTCCCGATCAAATACTTGAACGAGTGCATTGGCATAGCAAAATGGTGAAGAAGTCAGTCTCTGGAGTCAGACCAGGGTTTCAGCATAGCTTCTGCCAGTTTGTTCTTGAAAAAGACTACTTACTTTCCCTTGGCTTTCGTTTCTTTGTAAAATAAGAATAATCATCGGGCGTGGTGGCGCACACCTTTGATCCCAGCACTCGGGAGGCAGAGGTAGGAGGATCACCGTGAGTTCGAGGCCACCCTGAGACTCCGTAGTGAATTCTAGGTCAGCCTGAGCCAGAGTGAGACCCTACCTCGGAAAAAAAAAAAAAAGAAAAAGAAAAAAAGAAAAAAGAAAAGAATAATCAACACTAGCCCTAAGTCAAAAGAGATAATGTACCTAACGCATTTCGCTAATGTACCACCCATCTTAAATCCTCAGGAAAAATGTTAACTGTTATTAGTAGTTTGTATACAAACATCAGTCCATTGACTCTAACTGCCGGGAGAGCTGAAGTGAGGATTCTGGTTCTCATCCTAACTTGGAAAATAGTTCTCTAAGGTCTGCCATGGGTGAAGATGGTAAAAGTCGTTACACACTCACCGAGTCTCGGCCTCTGCCCCATTGAAAACTTCCTTTTGAAGTAGTCTTTAAGTAGAAGCAGAAGACTACATAGATGTAAGTAGCTTTTTTTTTAATTATTTATTTATTTATTTATTTATTTGAGGGCGACAGACACAGAGAGAAAGACAGATAGAGGGAGAGAGAGAGAATGGGCGCGCCAGGGCTTCCAGCCTCTGCAAACGAACTCCAGACGCGTGCGCCCCCTTGTGCATCTGGCTAACGTGGGACCTGGGGAACCGAGCCTCGAACCGGGGTCCTTAGGCTTCACAGGCAAGCGCTTAACCGCTACGCCATCTCTCCAGCCCGTAAGTAGCTTTTATCAGCCATGTAGGGGTGGGGAAAGGATTTTGCCATCAGTGGGGACTGCCGCTCAGAGAGTGGGCAAGGATTGAGGACAGTATTGCCTACTAAAATGGTGGAACCATCCAAATAGCTCATTACTTGTATGAGAGTTAGAAATAAACTGGCTGTGGTGGCGCACGCCTTTAATCTCAGCACTCAGGAGGCAGAGGTAGGAGGACTGTCATGAGTTTGAGGCCAGGCTGGGACTACAGAGTGAATTCCAGGTCAGTCTGGGCTAGAGTGAGAACCTACCTTGAAAAAAACCACATGAAAAAAAGAGTTAGCTGGGCGCAGTGGCGCACGCCTTTCATCCCAGCACTCGGGAGGCAGAGGTAGGAGGATTGCCATGAGTTTGAGGCCACCCTGAGACTCCATAGTGAATTCCAGGTCAGCCTGAGCCAGAGTGAGACCCTACCTCGAAGAACCAAAAAAGAAAAAAAAGAGTTAGACATACGATTCTGATTTGGGGGAGGTGAGTGGATGTGTATGTTCATGTGTGTGAGTGATGCAGCATTATGCAACAGCATGTGTGTGGAGGTCAGAGGAAGACTCTTTGTCACTGCTGTATTGGCTGGTTCCAGGAGCCTTCTTGCTCTAGGCATGCTAGGGTTACAGACCTTTACATTATAGCTTTACATGGGTTCTGGGGCTCTGAACTCAGGTACTTGTGCTGGTCCAGCAATTGCTTGGTCCACTAAGCCATCTTTCCATTCTGATTCTCTATCAAAGACCTGCCCAGTCTGATTCTGCTGCCAACAGAGAAGTAGACCCAAGGAGCACCCATGCATCCTGATTCCCAAGTGGAGTCTTCAGCTTTGTAAGCAGAGTGATCACATTACCATGTGCTTGAGTTTGTCAAATGTCACACACTGTATGTCAAACATCAAATTTGACATCATATGGGCAGTACGGCACAGATTTCCTGATCTATTTGAACTTCAAAAGACATGCCAGCTGCTTTGATCCCACCTAGATGTGTCACACCTTTGATCAACTGGTAACTGATGGCCAAGATGACTGACAGACCCACATGTCGTTTGAAATGAAGCCAAGAAAGGGATTTTGTTGACTAAAGGTAAATTAACTCAAGTACTGGAAATGTTGAGTTCAGCTGGGCACACAAATCACATGAAGTCAGAGCAAGTTTTAGATTCTTTTTTTTTAAATTTATTTTATTTATTTTTGAGAGAGGAAGAGACAGATAGAGAAAAAGAGAGAATGGGAATGCCAGGGCCTCTAGCCACTGCATACAAACTCTAGATGCATGTGCCCCCTTGTGCATCTGGTTTATGTGGGTCCTGGAGAATTGAACCCGAGTCCTTAGGCTTCATAGACAAATGCTGCAACCACTAAGCCATTTACCCAGTCCCCTAGATTCTTTTTTTTTAAATTTTTTTTGTTTATTTTTATTTATTTAAGAATGACAGAGAGAGGAGGAGGAGGAAGAGAGAGAGAGAGAGAGAGAATGGGCGCGCCAGGGCTTCCAGCCACTGCAAACGAACTCCAGACGCGTGCACCCCCTTGTGCATCTGGATAACGTGGGTCCTGGGGAACTGAGCCTCGAACCAGAGTCCTTAGGCTTCATAGGCAAGCACTTAACCACTAAGCCATCTCTACAGCCCACCCCCTAGATTCTTTATCTGCAAATACTCCTATGACATCACACTGAATTCAGAAGTGTCACAGTACTCTGGAGAAGAGACAGCTAGGATGCCTCCTTGAAGGGAAATAAATTGCACATTTCAAAGTGTCTTCAGAGAGTGAGTTCCTAACAAAGCTACAGGGCAGACTGGGCTGTGAGGGGCACCGTGAGGGTGGGTGTGTCACATTTCACCCCTAACTCCCTTTGGGATTTGACATTTGTCATGATCAGAATTTGGACAGGGTAACTCGGGGAGTCCTTTATAAACCAAAACATTTGGATCAAGCAAGTGGATGCTATCTGGCCAGTCACTATGAGTTGGAAGCAAGCAGCAGACCCCTAATAGAGAACCAATTTTTTTCTCTGGCTTTTCCAGGTAGAGTCTCCCTCTAGCCCGAGCTGACCTGGAATCCACTCTTTAGTCTCAGGCTGGCCTCAAACTCATGGTGATCCTCTTACCTCTACCTCCCAGTGCTGAGATTAAATGCATGCGCCACGACGCCCAGCAGCCTGAGGTATTTTTGATTTAAGCCTATTTAGTCTTCAGCAGGCGCATCCTGGTTGGAGTAGGTGTGCCACTGAGGGCAGATCTTGAGTCCAGCCCTACTAGGTATTTATTTTTCTTTTTCTAGTTTTTCGAGGTAGGGTCTCTCTCCAGCCCAGGCTGGCCTGGAATTCACTATAGAGTCTCAGGCTGGCCTCAAACTCACAGCGATCCTCCTACCTCTGCCTCCCGAGTGCTGGGATTAAAGGTGTGCGCCACCACACCCAGCTCCCTACTATGTGTTTTGAGGGCCAACTTAAACTTTGGCTGGTCATGCTTATGAGTGTGTTTTGACTATGTGCTGTGGATACATACTGGAGTGAGCCAGCTTCTTCCACCATGATGAAGCTTCCCCCTGGAATCTGTGAGCCTGAGATAGACCCGTTCCTCCCGTAAGGTGCTTCTGGCTAGGTGTTTGCCTCAGCAACACTAAAGTGACTCCAACAGTCATTTTCTAAATAGAGAGGATTTTACCTAAATTCTTTTTACCTCATGCTTGGGAGAAAACTATAGATAAACCCCCTTATGAATACAGACACAGAGACTCTCAATAAGATTAAGATTAATAATGGGGGCTGGAGAGATGGCTTAGCGGTTAAGTGCTTGCCTGTGAAGCCTAAGGACCCCGGTTCGAGGCTCGGTTCCCCAGGACCCACGTTAGCCAGATGCACAAGGGGCGCATGCGTCTGGAGTTCTTTTGCAGTGGCTGGAGGCCCTGGCACGCCCATTCTCTCTCTCTCTCTCTATCTTTATCTGCCTCTTTCTCTCTCTATCACTCTCAAATAAATAAAAAATGAACAACAAAAAAAAAAAAGAATGGGAGCATGGTGGCTTTTCCTTGGGAAGCTCGGGTGAAGAACACAAATTTGAGTACAGGAATTAAAAGCCAGCTTGGGGAACATAACAATGTCCTACCTCCAAAAAATTCAGAAGAGGTAACTCCATGGGCAAGAAAATATATCAGTGACTTCCAAGAGTTTTGGGAGAACATAACGAAGAATGACTACTTAATGTGAACGGGCTTTCTCTTTGTGCAATTGAAAATATTCAGGAAGCCAGGCATGGTGGCACATGTCTTTAATCCCAGCACTCGAGAGGCCGAGGTAGGAAGATCGCTGTGACTTTGAGGCCAGCCTGAGACTACAGAGTGAATTCCAGGTCGGCCTGGGCTAGAGTGAGACCCTACCTCAAGAAAACAACAAGGAAAATGAGCAAACAAGAACATGTTCAGGAATGACATAGTGGTTACTAGTACATAACACTATGAATGTGTTAAATAACAATGATGGTATGCTTTGAAAGGGTTGAAATGATGATTTTATATTCTGTGTACTTTATCACAATAATAAAAGAAAGCCTCAACAAGATATGAGCAAACCAAATCAAATAACATATAAATAGGATCATGCTCATTGAGAAGTACAATTTTAGCCTGAGAATGCAAGAAAATCAGTCAGTGTGACACATCACATCAATAGAGCAAAGGACAAAGACAGCCTGTGCATCTCAAATGATTCAGGATAAGGGTTTGACAAAATCATTTTCCAAGGTGAGGCATGGTGGTGAACACCTATAATTCCAGAGCTTGGGGGGCTGAATAATGGAAGATCACCATGAGTTCAAAGCCAACCGGGGCTATAGAGTGAGTTCCAAGTCAGCCTGGGCTAGAGTGAGACCCTGCCTAGAAAAAAACATAGCCAGGTGTGGTGGTGTACAGAGGTAAGAGGATCACCATGAGTTCTAGGGCACCCTGAGATTACATAGTGAATTCCAGGTCAGCCTGGGCTAGAGTGAGACCCTACCTTGAAAAACAAAAACAAACAAACAAACAAAAGCTGAGGCCTTGGTGTGCCAATTCTCTCTCCTTCCCTCTCTAAAATAAAATTAAAAAAAAAAAAAAACAGGGCTGGAGAGATGGCTCAGGAGTCAAGGTGCTTGTCTACAAAGCCTAACACCCTGGGTTTGATTCCCCAGTACCCATGTAAAGCTAGATGCACAGTGGCACATGCATCTGAAGTTCGTCTACCATAGCTGGAGGCCCTGGGGTGCCCATTTTCTCCTTCCTTCTCTTTGTCTCTTTCTGTTTGAAAATCAGTATGTAAAAATATTTTTTTAAAAAAATCCAGAAATCAGGGCTGGATAGATCGCTTATTGGCTAAGGCATTTGCCTAAAAAGGACCTTGGTTTGATTCCCCAGCACCCTCGTGAGCCAGATGCACAAGGTGGCACATGCATCTGGAATTTGTTTGCAGTGGCTGCAGGCCCAGGCACACCCATATTCTCTCTCTCAAATAAATAAATAAAAATAAAATGTTTTTGATAATCTAGAAAGTATCCATCCATGGTAGCGCACACCTTTAATCCCAGCACTTGGGAGGTAGAGGTAAGAGGATCGCTGTGAGTTCAAGACCACCCTGAGGCTACATAGTGAATACCAAGTCACCCTGGACTAGAGCAAGACCCTACCTCAAAAAAAAAAAAAATCCAGAAATTAAATTTTATGAAAATTAAACACTATTGTATTGTAAATTATTCCATCCAGGAAATAAAAAGACAACACATAGAAAGGGTGAAAATACATGAAAAGTCATATATCTGGTAAGGGACTTGGACCTAAAATATATTCCGAACTTCTACAACCCAATGATTACAAGACACCTCAATTTAGAACAGTCAAAGGAGCTTCTCTTTTCAGATGGTGGTGACCACTGGGGAGACTCAAAACTGGCCAAAGTTCTGAGACATAAGGACAGTGGAGTGTTCAGCACTGAGATATCTCAGCTACACCTTCCAAGGCTCAGGGACCATGGAAAAAGAGGTGGCAGAAAGAATGTAGGGAACAAAGGCAGGGGAGGAGTGCTTATAATACTGTCTTTCAGACATAAAGTGGCCTTAATATTCGTGACCTCACAGTGGCTGAGGCTACTGCACAAGACCTGAATAAAAGGAGGAAAAAAATGATGACATCAAAATAGAAAGCCAGGTGTGGTGGCGCACGCCTTTAATCCCAACACTCAGGAGGCAGAGGTAGGAGGATCGCAGTGAGTTCAAGGATAACTTGAGACTACACAGTGATTTCAGGTCAGCCTGAGCTACAGTGAGACCCTACCTCAAAAAAAAAAAAAAATGCCAGACTTGGTAACACACACCTTTAATCCCAGCACTCGGGAGGCAGAGGTAGGAGGATCGCCATGAGTTAGTGAATTCCAGGTCAGCCTGGCCTAGAGTGAGACCCTACCTGGAAAAAAAAAATAAAAGAAACAGTCAAAGGATCTAAATAAGCAATTCTCCAAAGCAGATACACAAATAGACAACAAGTGAACATATACTAAATATCATTAACCAAAGAGATACTGCTTTATATACATTAGGATGCCTATAATCAAAAAGATTGATAAAGAAATAAACAATAAAAAAACATAAAAAAATTGATAACAAGAACTGACAAGGATGTGGAAGAATTGAAATCCTAATCCACTGATGGTGAGAACACAGAATTGTGCAGCCACTTTGGGAAATGTCTGCCACTGTTCCAAATGTTCAACAGGGCTGGAGAGATGGCTTAGCGGTTAAGCGCTTGTCTGGGAAGCCTAAGGACCCTGGTTCGAGGCTCGGTTCCCCAGGTCCCACGTTAGCCAGATGCACAAGGGGGCGCACGCGTCTGGAGTTCGTTTGCAGTGGCTGGAAGCCCTGGGGTGCCCATTCTCTCTCTCTCCCTCTATCTGTCTTTCTCCCTGTGTCTGTCGCTCTCAAATAAATAAATAAAAAATGAACAAAAAATATTTTAAAAAAATAATAATTTCATAGTAGCCCTATTCGTGATAGACAGAAGGTAGAAATAACACAAATGATGAATTGATGAGGAAATTTTGATATATTTATGCGATGGAATATTAGTTATCTCTGAAAATGAAGTTGTGATTCATGCTCCAACATGGATAATCCTTGAAGACATTATGCCAAGTGAAACAGGCCACTGACATGGTTTGAATGTCCTCCCCAAAACTATTAAAATTTAATTGCCATTATAATAAGAGGTGGGTACACACCTATATTCTCAGCACTCAGAGGCTGAAGCAGGAGGATCACAAATTCAAGACCAACTTGGGCTATACAAAAGATACTGTCTCAAAACAATTACTTCCTGGCTTTTTGATTAAGATCAATTGTAGTACCAAAACCAAACCAAACCGAACGAATAGAACACAAAAGAAATGAGATCTTGGACTTTCTAGCCTCTAGTGCTATGAGAAATGTTTTTGTTTTCTTTAGACCCAGAATGGTGTTGTGATGTTCTGGAAATATTTTTATAGTAGCAAAAAAAGAAAAAAAAAAGAACAACAAAGCCAGGTGTGGTGGCGCACGCCTTTAATCCCAGTACTCAGGAGGCAGAGGTAGGAGGATTGCTATGAGTTCGAGACCACCCTGAGACTCTACAGTGAATTCCAGGTCAGCCTGGACTAGAGTGAGACCTTACCTTGAAAAAACTCAAAACCAAAACAAACAAAAAGGCTAAGATAGCAATGTATCATATGATTCTATTTCTATGAAAAGACTAGAACAGGCAAATCCAGACAGACAGGGTCATTAGAGATTGCCAAGGACCAGAAAGAGAGAGAATGGAGTGACTGCCAATGGTCGAAGAGTTTATTTTTAGGGTACACAAAGCACATTGGCCTAGGTTCGATTCCCCAGTACCCAAGTAAAGCCAGATGTGCAAAGTGGTGCATGTGTCTGGAGTTCTTTTTCAGTGTCAGGAGACCCTGGCACACTGATTCTCTTTCTCTTTCTCTTTCTCTTTTCTCTCCCTCTCTGCTTGCAAATAAATAAACAAAATATTTTTTTAAAGCGCATTGAAATCTGGGCATGGTGGTACATACCTTAAATCCCAGCACTTGGAAGGCAGAGATAGGAGGATGACTATGAGTTAGATAGAGGTCACCCTGAGATCACAGTAAAGTTCACGTCAGCCTGGGCTAGAAAGACACCTTACCTTAAACCTCCCACCTCCCCAAAGGTGGTCGCCACCACACCAAGCTTAAGTTTTTACTTTAAAAAAATATATCATTATTATTTATTTATTTGAGAGAGAGAGAATGAAAGAAAAGAGGCAGATAGAGAGAGAATGGGCACACCAGGGCCTCCAGCCACTGCAAATGAACTCCAGATGCATGTGCCACCTTGTGCATCTGGCCTACATGGGTACTGGGGAATCAAGCCTCGAACCAGGGTTCATAGGCTTCATAGGCAAATGCTTAACCATGAAGCCATCTGTCCAACACTAATTTTTATTTTTTTAATACTTTTTATTGGCTAGAGAGATGGTTCAATGGTTATGGCACGTGCCTGCAAAGCTTAACAACCAGAGTTCAATTCCCTGGTACCCACATAAAGCCAGATGCACAAGGTGGCTCATGTGCCCGAAGTTTGTCTGTAGTGGCTAGGGGCCCTGTTGTGCCCATATTTATTCTCTCCTCTCTTTCTGTCTGCTTACAAATAAATAAATAAAATATTTTAAGACAGAGAGAGACAGAGAAAGTACAAGTTCATCATGGCCTCCTGCCACTACAGATGAACTCCAGATGCATGCACCACTTTGTGCATCTAGCTCTATGTGGCTACTTGGAAATCAAACCTGGGCCTGAAGGCTTTGTAATGTGAGGGCCTTTAACCTCTGAGCCTTCTCCCCAACCCAGTTTTTTTTTTCCATTTTTTGAAAATTGAGAACTTTATTATATGAACATAGTGCAAATTGGTCATATTCCCATCCAGTTATATTCCTAGGTTTGAAGCCCCTCCTCAATGGGGTTATTGGTATTCACTGTGATATTCATGCACCAGTTAGTCTCTGTTGGCAGGGTAATGCCTCAAAGTACACCTTCCCATTCTGTGGGTCTTACATTCTTTCCATCCCTGAGCCTTTAAAAATTATTTTTAATGTTTAAACACATTTTTGTTATAGACAAGTCTAATAGAACATTATAAACCATTCTTATATAAAAATGTATTCTCTTAAAATAAATTCTTTGAGGGTAATGAGCTAGAAATACAGATTCAGAGAATAAAACTTTTAAATGTTTAAATGTATTCTGCCTATATATTTTAAAATAAAATGACGTTTAAAATCAGTTTGGTACTTAAGAGTCATTGAATATCTTTAAAAGAGTAAAGTAGGGCTGGAGAAATGGCTTAGTGGTTAAGGCGTTTGCCTGTAAAGCAAAGGACCCAGGTTCAATTCCCCAGGTCCCACGTTAACCAGCTGTACAAGGTGGCATATGCTTCTGGAGTCTGTCTGTAGTGGCTGGAGGCCCTGGTGAGCTCACCCCCCATCTCTCTCTCTCTCTGCCTCTTTCTCACATGGAAATAAATAAAAAAAATATTTTTTAAAAAAGAGTAAGGTAGAGGCTTCAGAGATGGCTCAGTAGTTAAGGCACTTGCTTGCCTACAAAGCTTAGGACCATGGTTTGATTCCCTAGTACCCACATGATGCCAGATGTACAAAGTGGCACATGTGTCTGGAGTTTGTTTGCAGTGGCTGGAGGCTCTGGCATACCCATTTTCTCTCTCTCCTTGGCATGCAAAAAAATAAATAAATAAAAATATAACATATATATGTTTTAAAAGAGAGATTGGTTGCCATAGATTGAAAACAGCATCTTTGCAACCATTTACTTATGATTTTGAAAATTATATGGTAGAAATTTGCAAGGAGACATAGTTATTAAAGGGTCAAAGAAGCCAGGTGTGGTGGTGCACGCCTTTAGTCCCAGCACTTGGGAGGCAGAGGTAGGAGGATCACCGTGAGTTCGAGGCCACCCTAAGACTACATAGTGAATTCCAGGTCAGCCTGGACTAGAGTGAAACCCTACCTCAAAAAAACAACAAACAAAAACAAAAAACAAAATAAAGGTCAAACAGCAGCTTGGTATCACTTCTTTGGTATTCTTGTCAAAAATGTCATGACCTCAATCTAATTCTAAATTGAGGGACAGTCTGCAATGTAGCTGGTGACCATTTTCTTAAGTGTCAAAGTCATGAAAGACAAAGGAAATGTGACGAGTCAATGCCATATGGCATCCTGGATTGGTTCCTGGGTCAGAAAAATGGCATTAGTAGCAACACTAAGGAAATCTGAGTGACCTGTATGATTTAGTTACTGTTACTGTTAATTGGTAGCATTCTGGTTGTGATAAGGGAACTGTGCTGTAGTTAAGTAAGGAAATATTAGGAAAAGGTGGATGAAAGGATTAGAAGACTCTGCACTATTTTACTTGATTTTGTTTTCCAACTTTCATGTAAATCTAAAATTACTTCACAATTAGATGCTAAAAAGAGTTTCGGAGCTGGGCATGGTGGCACATGCCTTTAATCCCAGCACTTGGGAGGCAGAGGTAGGAGGATTGCTGAGAGTTCAAGGCCACCCTGAGACTACATAGTGAATTCCAGGTCAGCATGAGCTGGAGTGAGAGACCTTACCTCAAAAAACCAAAAAAAAAAAAAAAAGAATTTTGGGGTGTTGGTGGGGGAGGATACACCTTTGGATATCAGTGTGTTACATGAGTCACAGTCCCTATTCAGAAGATGAAAGGCAAACCAACACAATGCCTCTGGTTCTGAGACCTGAAGGAAACTCTTTCTTCAGGGAACTCACCAGAGCCAATGAGGTAAGACCAGGAACAGTAGCAAGTAAGACATGGTCTTCTGTTGATGAGTCTGTATTGTGCATTGAGGGAGCTGACGTTTCTCCAGGGCATGTGCTCAACTTTATTTCTTTTTTAATAAGTTATTTATTTATTTATGAGAGAGGCAGTTGAGAGAGAGAGAGAGAGAGAGAGCAAGAGAAGGGGGATAGGCATCACTGCAAATGAACTCCAGAAGCATGTTCCACCTTTGGCATCTGGCTTCATGTGGGTACTGGGGAATCGAACCCAGCTCCTACAGCTTTGCAGGCCAGCACCGTAACCACTGAACCATCTCTCCAGCCCAACTTTGGGTCTTTTTTAAGAGTGCTTTTTTTTTTTTCTGGGGCTGGAGATGGAGCTCTGGGGTAGAGGACCGGCTTAGGATGTACAAGGCTCTGGGCTTGATCCTCAGCACAGCAAAAAGAAAAAGTGTTTTTCCTGATTACAAACCAATATATTTATTATTTATTGATTTATTATTAAAATTTTAGAAATCCTAGGCTGGAGAGATGGCTTAGTGCTTAAGGCACTTGCCTACAAAGCCAAAGGACCCGGGTTCGATTCCCCATGACTCACATAATGCCAGATGCCAGGTATACATGGTGGCACATGCATCTGGAGTTCGTTTGCAGTGGCTAGAGGCCCTGGTGTGCCCATTCTCTCAATCAATCTCTCTAGTAAATAAATAAAAATAAGTTTAAAAAATTTTTAGAATACAATATCCGGGCTTGGCGATGCCTAGCACTCAGCACTCAGGAAGCTGTGACAGGAGAATCACCATGAGTTCAAGGCCAGCCTGAGGCTACAGAGTGAGTTCAGACTGTGCTAGAATGAGACCCTGTGGCTGGGGATGGGGGGCGGGGAAGCGGAAACTTGCCAAAAGTATATAAGAGCCAAAGGAAGGGAAGGACTGCTTACAATGCTGTTTTCTAGACACAAAGTGATCTTGATATTCATGAGCTCATGATGGCTGGCACTGCCTACATAAGACCTGCATAAAGGAAAGAAAAAATGAAGACATCAAAATAGAAGAGAGACTAATTAGCAAGAAGGAATTCAGTGGAGGGTGGATCGGGGAAGCTAAAAAATGGAGGTGGTGGGGGGGAGTTATGACATATTGTCCATACTTACAGAAGTTGTCAATAAAATGTTTAAAAAAATAGAAAACAAAAATAGCTGCAAGAAGAAAATACATATCTGTCATTACACCACTATGCTAAATGTGGACAACGATTTCCTCCTAGTCTTTTCCCATGAGTATAATTGTGGAATTTTCTTTCTTTCTTTCCTTCTTTCTTTCTTTCCTTTTTCAAGGTAGGGTCTTGCTCTAGCCCAGGCTGACCTGGAATTCACTATGTAGTCCTAGGCTGGTCTTGAACTCATGGTGATTCTCCTACCTCTGCCTCCCAAATGCTGGTAATAAAGGCCTGGTTGGGGTTTACCTTTTTTCGGGGGGGGGCTTCTTTTAATAGAAATATTCCTAATCATCCCATTGTAATTATGAACCACTTTATTTATTTATTTATTTTAGATGTGTTTGTATGATGTGTCTATATGTGTGAGGGTGCAGGTGTGTGCTTGCCACAGTACATATGTGGAGTCAGAGGACAACTTTGGGATGGATCCTCATCTTCCATCTCATTTGAGGCAGGGTCTCTCATCACCATTCCCTCTAGGGTAGCTGGTCTGTGAGCTTCTGGGAAATTCTATCTCTGCTTCCCATCTTGCCATAGGTGCACTGGGATTCCAGAAGCCTGACACAGCTTTCAGCTTTTACATGGGGCCCAGGGATCCAAACTCAGGTACTCAGACTTACATGGCAGGTGCTTTAGCCATTGAGCCATCTTCTTGGCCCTGACTGCTATCTAAATCCATCTCTCCATATCATCCCAGATGATTCTCCAACATCATTTTAAACCACGGAAGAGCAGTCTTTTGTGCGGATAGACCCAAACTGATTATTCATGGGCCACATGCTCAAGTTTTTCACTCGTAGGGATGCAGAGATTTTCTCTCTGCCAGTCTCTGCATGCAAAATAGGGCCTTTGTCCAGATGCCTACCCATGATTTTAGCTATGACATTCCAAAGAAGATGAGTGAGGTTCCTGCCCTACCAGTACACAAGCTGGCCTCAGAATATTGCTGTCCTTCGTGGGTGAAGGAAGACTATGGTGTGTACCTTGTGTCCCTACTTAGAAAAAAATGTTTTCTAATATCCACATATATACAGTTTAATATTTATCATTGTCTATGTGCAAAACTTATGAATATCTATTTCTTCATCACAAATTATACTAACAGTACATGCTACTATAATAATTGTGGACAATAGCTAATGCACACAAAATTAGAAAATTATTTACAAATTATATATGCAATTATGATTTACAAATTTAAAACAGGTACTTCTGAGTCTACTTAGTATATATGTTTTAAATCATAAAATATATCCAGAAAGTAGAAATTGAAAAGATATAAACAACAGAAAAAGAAGCTCTGAAATTTTCTTTCTGCAACTCAATGGTAAGATGGGGTCATCTTAAAAAAAATCACTGGAAAAAAAAATCACTGGATGAGGATATCGTCAATATAATCCATTTATTTCGTTGGAAAGAGAGCCCACATATTACTTTCTATAACACCTTCAAATTGCTCCTGGCTGAATTCTAGGGCAGGAAGTCCATCCCGAACCCCTTGGACCCCGCCAGGCATTTGAAAGCGACTCCTGCTGGGGTCGGCTGACCTCTGTGCCATGTGGCTATTCATTACATGGCTTGTGTGTTGTCTATTAACTTGAGATTCTTAGAGCCTGTAGGCAAGAAGCAAGTCATTCATCTGCCCAGCACTTAGCATGCTGTTAGCCTTCATTGTTCGAGGCCACTGTGATTTGTAGACCAAACACTGGCCCTGGAGTCAGAAAATCTGGACTTTAGTCCTTCCTCTGCCCCTTGTTTAATTGCATGACCTTGAACAAGCCAATTTATCTCCGCAAAGAAAAGCAGGGTGTGCTACAGGAAGCAGCGTGACCTGACAAAAGAGACACAGGCACCAGAATCAGACAGGCCTTGCTTAAATCTTAGCCCTGCTACTTGGGTGCTTTGCCAGTTCAGGCAAACTTATCTCTTCCCAGTTCCGCTATTCTCGTTTTCATTGGGGCATAAGAGTAATAGTGATCCCATTGGCTTGTGATGAGATTCTGTGAACATTACTAGAATGGAGCTCAGTAAACGTTTGCGGCATGTGACTTGTTGAAAGGTAAGCACAATCACGCAATGTCAGAGTCCTCCACACTCCACAGCACCCTATAAAGTGAGTGGATCTGTATCCTCATTAGAGCACTGTCATTAACTACAAGCAAATTCCCCTTAACCAACCTCCTAGTTTGTAATAAATGTTTAATAGATCTTTTTAATGGGATACAGGAAGGAGGGCAGAGCCATGACACTAAGCTGAGCCCCCATAAGCCATATGAAAATAGTTAGCTATCCAGGAGGAATTTTACTTTTTGGCAGGGCTGAGGATCAAACCCAAACCCATAACTCCGTGCAACCCAGGCAAGTGGTCCACCACTGCGGAACAATCCACCCTGAGCCCTTTGGTTTGTTTGTTTGTTTGTTTGTTTGAGGCAGGGTCTCACTCTAGCCCATACTAACCTGGAATTCACTATGTAGTCTCAGGTTGGCTTGAAAATCACAACAATCCTCCTACCTCTGCCTCCTGAGTTCTGAGATTAAAGGTGCCTGGCCTTAGTATTTTCTTCTTTAAAAAAAATAACTTTAATCTTTTCATTTATTTACAAGCAGAGAGAGAGATAGAGATAGAAGAGATAGAAGAGAGAATGGGTGCACCAGAGCCTTAGGCTACTGCAAATGAACTCCAGATGCATGCACCTCTTTGTGCAGCTGGATTTATGTGGGAATTGAACCCAGTATGTCAGGCTTTACAAGCAAGCACCTTTAACTTCTGAGCCATCTCCCTAGCCCTTATTAACATTTTCATACATATAACTTTTCTCATTTCCTGATGGTGCTGACATCCAAAATTATTTCTCCTTACACTTTGAAAAGTACAGTATGTTATCATTATCTATAGTGAGCCTATTGTGTAATAAACACCAGGATTTACTGTTCCTGTCCAATTATCTCTTAGCACCTATTGGTCAACATTTCTTCTCCCTTGCTCCTAACTCTCTTCAGCCTCTGGTAATCACCATTGACTACCAACTTCTATGAGATCAGTGTTTTTTTCCCACATGAGTGAAACCATGCAATGGTTGTCTTCACGCGCCTGGCTTATTTCACTTAACATAATGTCCTCCCAGTCCATTCAAGTTTTTGCAAATGACAGCATTTCAAGCTGCACTCTTAAGTGCCTTCCTGCACTACCCAAGTCATTCCCCAGTGACACCATTTGTTGACTTTCTCATGAGTTTCAAGATAAACTATAAATGCCTCTTTACATCATGCAGAGCTTTTTGTGATCTCGCCTTATTTGGCTTTCTAATCTCATTCCGTTCTAGAACCCTCTATACATCTTAGGTTCATCTTCCAAATCTACTTTTCCCCTTTTTAGAATATGACAGAATGTACCAGAATCTCTATATGGCTTCTGCTTGCATTTGCTATTTCTTTTCTCTAAGATGATGGTACCCTTGCTTACTGCCAACGGTACTTGACAAACTTGTTGTGTGAGTTTCAGTTCAAGCATTACTATCTGCCAGAGGCCCCAGAGAATCCTACTGTGTATTCCTACTCTGAGACAGAGTGAGGGACCTCCTTGGGATTCCAGCTCTCTGCCCTTTCATCTGTCACAGCCTTGCTCTCATTAAATCATCTTCTATGCATTAGTTTCCGTCGTCATATTGAAGGGCCTGTTTTATTGATCTCAGCATTTCTACCATGTGACACGTGTCAAGTATTTGTTGAATATTAAAGGTTGATTGTTGAAAAACATTATAAAACCCCAAATGACAGTATTCTAAGAGCTGCTTAGTGAAAAATCTGAACTCAGAGAAAAGCAACACTCTCTTGCTCTAAGTCTACCACAGTGGCAAAGTATTTATGCCTGACCTTGGTCTCACTTGTCCCCATGTCTCCTTTTCTCTCTCTCCTTACACCCCCATCCAGAGTGTTGGAGACACTCTGGACCACAGTGCTTAGACTACCTGTCCAGTCCTTTAGTCACACTTTCTGCTCACCTGCTGATTGCCATTGTTTATCTTCATTAGGGAAACTTTTCTAGCCTCTTAGAAAAGGGGACCGAGATCTTCTCTCTTGTTGAGTAAACCTCTTGTTACCTTTTTTCTTTCTGACAGGAAGGCAAATAATGAATGCTGATTGGCTTTGTGATTTATGAGTATTTGAATGGAGGTAGCTCAGCTAAGATCTGAGAAGCACCAAGAGAAGCTTCATATTTATGTCTTTCTTTTCCCAATCACTAGACTCAAGTGTCATTAAAAGACTTGTACAGCAGCCAAAACAAACAGTCGTGTGAGTTTTACTTTATCAACTGTAACTGTGAGGTAGGACCAACCACCTCTGATAGAAGTTCAAATAGAACGTCACTGAACAAACAGATACTGCTGCCATTACAAGCATCACTTACAGTAAACTTGGGAAGAAGGGACTCTGACTTCCAGTATTGCTACATACTTCATTCAGCATAATTTATGATACTTGAAAACAAATAGCCCATACACAGTACAAAAGCTAAGGAATAAAAATACTGAGGATGGATGTGGTGGTTCAGGCCTATGAAAACCCAGCACTAGGGAGACTGATGCTGAGACAAGAGCATCATGAATTCAACTCTAGCCTGAGCTATATAGCAAGATCCTGTCTCTACAAAAAAGGAGGTGAAGAGAAAAAAGAATGAAGGAAGGAAAGGAGAGAGGGAGAGATGATAGATAGATACATAGATACATAGATGATAGATGAGAAGAGGGAGGAAAAAGGAAAAAAGTATTCCTGAGGAAGCCCATTCATTGGACTTTTAAAAATATTTTATTTTTATTTACTTATTTATTTGACAAAGAAAGAGGGTGAGAGAGAGAATGGGCGTGCCAGGGCCTCCAGCCACTGCAGATAAACTCTAGACACATGTGCCCCCTTGTGCATCTGGCTAATGTGGGTTCTGGGGACTCAAGCCTGGGTCCTTTGGCTTTGCAGGCAAATGCCTTAACCACTAAACCATCCCTCTAGCCCCCACTGGACTTTTAAGATAAATTTAATTCAACTATTTTAAATGCTTAAAAACTAAAATAGGGAGCTGGAGAGATGGCGTAGTGGTTATGGTGCTTGCTTGTAAAGACTTAGGACCTAGGTTCGATCTCCCAGAACCCATGTAAGCCAGATGCACAAGGTGGTACATGTGTCTGGAGTTTGTTTACAATGGCTGGAGGCTCTGGCATGTCTATTCTCTCTCTCTCTCTCTCTCTCTCTCTCTCTCTCTGGAAAATAAATAAATAAATATTAAAAAACTAAAAGACAATATGAGAATGGTGTCTCAATAAAAACACAATGTAGTCTAGCTTGGTAGTAGTCCCAGAAATGGGGAGACTGAAGCAGAAGGATCATATACTCAAGGCCAGAATGGGCTACAGAGCAAGTTATAGGTCAGCGTGGGCTTTATAGCAAATCTTGTTTCTTCTTAAAGATTATTTGTTTGTTTGTTTGTTTGTCTGTTTATGTGAGAGATAGAGAGACACAGAGTATGGATGGGCACACCAGGGCCTCTTGCCACTGCAAACGAACTTCAGATGCATGTGCCACTTTGTGTGTCTGGTTTTATGTATGTACTAGGGAATTGAACCCAGGCCAGCATGCTTGGCAAGCAACTACCCTTAACCACTGAGCAATGTCTCCACCCCAAGACCTTGTTTCAGAAACAATTGAAAGAAAGAATTCCAGGTCAGCCTGGGTTAGAGCAAAGACCCTACCTAAAGCTCCTTCTCTCTTGCAAAATAAAAATTGCAAAAACAGGGCTGGAGAGATGGATCAGCAGTTAAGCGCTTGCCTGTGAAGCCTAAGGACCCCAGTTCAAGGCCCGATTCCCCAGGACCCACGTTAGCCAGATGCACAAGGGGGCGCACGCGTCTGGAGTTCGTTTTCAGTGGCTAGAGGCCCTGGTGCGCCCATTCTTTCTCTCTCTTTTCTCTCTCTGCCTCTTTCTCTCTCTGTCTGTCACTGTCAAAATAAATAAATAAAAATAAACAAAAAAAAATTTAAAGTTGCCAAAACAGGGGCTGGAGAGATGGCTTAGTGGTTAAGGTGTTTGCTTACAAAGTGAAAGGACCCAGGTTCAATTCCCCAGGACCCACATAAGCCAGATGCACAAGGGGGTGCACATGTCTGGAGTTTGTTTACAGTGGCTGAAGGCCCTGGTGTGCTCTCTCTTTCTCTCTCTCTCTCAAAAAAAGTAAAATACAATAAAAAATTTTTAATGTAAAAAAGACCACAGCACTTGGGAGGCAGAGGTAGGAGGATCTTGAGTCCAAGGCCAGCCTAAGACTACAGAGTGAGTTCCAAGTTAGCCTGGGCTAGAGTGAGATCCTGCCTCAAAAACAAACAAACAAACAAAATAACTGAAAGAAGCCAGGCCTGGTAACACAAGCCTGTAATCCTAGCTACTGAGGAGGCTGAGGCGGGAGGAACACTAGTTCACTAGTTAAAAACCTGCCTGAGCTACAGAGTGAGTTCAAGGCCAGTCTGGGCAACTTATCAAGACCCTATCTCAAAATAAAAAGTAAAAGGAATGCTAGGAATATAGCTCAGTGGTGGGACATTTGCCTAGCATGTACAAAGGACCGGGTTCAATACTCAGGAAAGGAACGAAGGAAGGAAGGAAGGGGAAGGGAAGGAAGGGGAAGGAAGGGGAAGGGAAGGGAAGGGGAAGGAAGGGGAAGGGAAGGGAAGGGAAGGGAAGGGAAGGGAAGGGAAGGGAAGGGAAGGGAAGGGAAGGGAAGGGAAGGGAAGGGAAGGGAAGGGAAGGGAAGGAAGGAAAAGGGAAGGGAAGGGAAGGGAAGGGAAGGGAAGGGAAGGGAAGGGAAGGGAAGGGAAGGGAAGGGAAGGGAAGGGAAGGGAAGGGAAGGGAAGGGAAGGGAAGGGAAGGGAAGGGAAGGGAAGGGAAGGGAAGGGAAGGGAAGGGAAGGGAAGGGAAGGGAAGGGAAAGAAGGAAGGAAGGAAGGAAGGAAGGAAGGAAGGAAGGAAGGAAGGAAGGAAGGAAGGAAGAGCTAGTGAGGAGAGGGAGAAGGAAGGAGAGAAAAAAGAAAGGGAAGAGAGAAGGGCAATCAGTCAAGAATGAAAGTAGAAATTTAGAGAGACAAGAGAAAGAGAATAGCCAAAAATTTCCCAAATTTGGATGAAAACCTACACATCTAACCTCAACCAACTGAGTAGGATAACAATATCCACCTAAACAAACCATGAAGCCAAAGACATACTTTTGTAATCAGAAACACAGAAACAACTCATCACCTATCAGGGATCCTAAATGAGATGAGCAGTTTATTCCTCCTCAGAAGTTACGCATTGGTAGCATATGCCTATAAATCCAGGACTTGGGAAGTGAAGGCAAGAGTTTCTTGAGTTCAATGTCATCCTTGGCTATATAATGAGTTGAAGGCCAATGTGGGACCCTGTCTCAAACAAACAGCCATGCATGGTGACACATGCCTTGGAAGATGTAGGAGGATAGCTGTGAGTTTGAGGCCACCCTGAGAATACATAATAAATTCCAGGTCAGCCTGGGCTAGAGGGAATCTCTACCTCAAAAAACCAACCAACCAACTAACCAACCAAACAAATAAATAAAATTATCATCAGAAACCATGGAGGCCAGAAGAAAATAGAGTAGGATAAGACATTCAAAGTTATGAAGGGGAAAAAATTGTTAACTAAAAAAGAAAATCTATGTCCAGTAAAAGTAGCCTTTCAAATGAAGGAGTAATGAAGACATTCTTAGAAAATCAAAAGAAGAAGCCGGACGTGGTGGCACATGCCTTTAATCCCAGCACTTGGGAGGCAGAGGTAGGAGGATCGCCATGGGTTCGAGGCCACCCTGAGACACCATAGTGAATTCCAAGTCAGCCTGAGCTACAGTGAGACCTTACCTCAAAAAACCAAAAAGAAGAAGAAGAAAGAACGGAGAAAGTAAGCCAGGCATGGTGGCGCACACCTTAACCCCAGCACTCGGGAGGCAGAGATAGGTGGATCACCATGAGTTCGAGGCCACTCTGAGATTACATAGTGAATTCCAGGTCAATCTGGGCCACAGTGAGACCCGACCTCGAAAAAAAAAAAAGGAGAAAGCATGTTGCAAGGAGGCCTGTACTATGGGAAATAGTAAAGGGAGCCTGCACATGCTAAAATAAAAGGACACCGGGGAAGGGTCAGTAAGAACAAGCACATAAAAATAAAATATTTTTAAAAAGAAACAAAGAAAAAAGATTCTGGCTGTATGATGTTTGCACCTTCTCCATTCATGTACTTATTTTTTGTCTTTTATTGTGATTAAAAGGCACACTATAAAATTTCTTTTATAGATTTTAATCTCTACTTAAATTACTTTTTTAGTTAGGATACAAAGGAATAAAAGTTTCATTGTGAAATTTTCATACAGATATATCATTATACTTTGTTCTTACTCACCCTTCCCCAGTGTCCTTTCATTTTAGCCTGCACGGGCTCCCTTTACTATTTCCCATAATACAGGCCTCCTTGCAACATGCTTTCTCCTTTTTTTTTTTTTTGAGGTCGGGTCTCACTGTGGCCCAGGCTGACCTGGAATTCACTGCGTAATCTCAGAGTGGCCTCGAACTCATGGTGATCCACCTACCTCTGCTTCCCGAGTGCTGAGATTAAAGGCGTGCACCACCATGCCTGGCTTACTTTCTTCTTTCTTTCTTTCAATAATTTCTATTGCATTGACTTTCCCCAAAGTGACCAAACAATGATTTAAATCTCTAGCATCTACCTTTAAGCCCAGCATGGTGACCTATGTCTCTTTCAGGAACCTGAAGGGTAAGGCATCTTTAGAGAGAAAATAGCAAGACTTGATGCCACTCATTGGGTCCTATTGTGCTTAGCACTCTGCTAACAGCGTGTGTGTGTGTGTGTGTGTGTGTGTGTGTGTGTGTGTGTAGGTTAGAGGACCAGATGTGTAAAACTAAGCCTTATATATTCAAGTTACTACATACAAACATGTGAATGAGGTAGAATAACCATGCCACTTACAGAATAAGGAAACAGAGGCACCAAACAGTAACTTCTACAATGTCCCACAGCCAGTAAGTGGCAGAGTTGGAATGTCAGGGTTGGCTAAGAGTTTCCCAGCTACAGATACTAGTTCTCGAGTTGGAGGTTGACATTCAGACCCAGGAGTATGACTTTAGGGGGTGCCAGTAAAGCACCTTCTCTAAAAAATCGCTTTATTGACCCATCTACCTGCAGGCAGATGTCTGAAATTTCACTGGCAGAGATTTGTTCCTTTGGCTTATCGGTCCTGATCCTTGAAACAGAGGCTTCAGAAAACATACCAGGTGTTGTGATCTTTCCAGAGAGATGGCTGTACGGCACACATGCCGTAGTCAATGGAAGGTGCAATGTTAGTTGGGAGGGGCAAGAGGGCCTGAGGAGGTGTATGGAAAAGAAGGAGCAAGTGAGAGACTTTGAAGCAAGGGTCCCTTGGGGGATGGCTGCTAAAACTCGGGAGAATTGTCTGCCTGCCCCAGAATTCACTCCGTTGCTATGAACCTCTCAGTAAAACATCTCTGTCAATCCTGGGGAGCAACTCCTGTCGGACTGCAAAGTGAGAGAAAGGGGGCACAAAGAAAGAAAAAGAATGGGATTCCCCTCTGGGTGTGTGCGCACTTGAGAGCCAGGTACGGGAGGAAGCTGCAATGGGAGAGGGCGTGCGCTTGCCTGAATTCAGTTTCACCCTTGATGGCTACGTGGCGACCTTGAGCAAGTCCTGCTGGACGTTCCTCTCATGTTTCTTGGCATCACTGTGATGGGTCCTGTGCCTATCGGTTCCCAAGCCTCTCCAAGCAGCAGAGCTGTTATACTAGGCCAGGCCAAGGACTCCTCCAGAGAACACTTGCAAAATGCAACATGCTTCAGGTTTCGTGTTTGTTTTTGCAGGTAGGGTCTTGCACCAGTGCAGGCTGAGCTGAAACACACACGCTCTGTAGTCTCAGGCTGGCCTCCGACTCCCGGCGACCCTCTAACCTCTGCCTCCTAAGTGATGGGACTAAAGACGTGAGCCACCACGCCTGGCCTTCAGTTTAGTTTTCTATCTGTGTATAAAATGGCAGACATCCCCATAGCCTGCCTTCAAACTCTATGCTCCCTGCTACACTGGAGCGTCTCTACTTCAGAGCTGCGTGGACTGCATAACTACGTCTGAGCCTCCATTTGCTGATGTATAAAATGGGGATTTATACCTGTACGTACTTGTTACATAAGAACTTAGTACTCTCACTGGGTGTGGTGGCGCACGCCTTTAATCACAGCACTGGGCAGGACGGGGGGGGGGGGGATGTAGGAAGATCACCGTGAGTTCAAGGCCACCCTGAGACTACATAGTGAATTTCAGGTCAGCCTGGGCTAGAGTGAAACCCTACCTCAAAAAACCAGAAAAGAAAAAAAGAACCTAGTACTCTGTGTGGCACCTGTATAATGTTTGGTATAAAATGCTGAACTTGTAGGAGTGAAAAAATGAACAATGGCTGGACTTTATTCCCACAATTATGTTGTTGCATCACTAGAAGATTGGGTCTTCTCTCTATTTTTGAGATATGTAAATCAAACGAAAGCCCTCAGCCTTTTAAAATGCAGGATCAGCCTTCAGCTTTCCTGTGGAGTCTATGCACTACCCCAGGGGCATGCAAAGGCATGTGTCCAGGCCAGTACTTCCTAAGTATTCTCCACCAAGCCCATAAGCCTAGCGTGCTGCCAGGGGCAGGGCTGGTGTGTGGGGGGGGAGCAGAAAAATTGGTATCCAGTGACTAGACTTAGTGTGATTTTTTTAAATTTTATTTTTTATTTGAGAGCGACAGACACAGAGAGAAAGACAGATAGAGGGAGAGAGAGAGAATGGGCGCGCCAGGGCTTCCAGCCTCTGCAAACGAACTCCAGACGCGTGCGCCTCCCTGTGCATCTGGCTAACATGGGACCTGGGGAACCAAGCCTCAAACCGGGGTCCTTAGGCTTCACAGGCAAGCGCTTAACTGCTAAGCCATCTCTCCAGCCCTTAGTGTGATTTATTTGGTGGAATTTGTAAGGCATTCATAAGTTCTGCCCACTGGCTGGAGAGATGGCTCAGCAGTTAAGGCTCCTGACTGCAAAGCCCAAAGACCGGGGCTAGATTCCTTAGGACCCATGTAAACGCAGATGTACAAGGTGGTACAAGTGTCTGAAGTTCGTGTGCAGTGGCTAAAAGCCCTGGTGCTCACATTTCTCTCTCTCTCTCTCTCTCTCTCTCTCTCTTAAATAAATAAATAAATGAAATACTTTTTTTAAAAAGTAATTTGGTCCATTTGACCAATCACTCCCTCCTGATGCCTGAAATTCCCAGGAGGTCTTCTGAGGAGACAATCCAAAAGTATCCACCCCATGGGCTCTAGTACTTTGGTCTCCACACACAAGAGCCCTTTGCTTCCTTGAGACTCCTGTTGATAATGCAAATTTGTCTACAAGACATGCTACAGGATATTATCAAGACCTCCCAACTAGCCATGAATTACTTACCAAAGCTCCAAGGCCAGGGTGGGGGGCCCGGAACCAGCACTGGAACTGGAAGGCTGACTTCCAGCAGGAAGGGCAGTGGTCTGGATGGAGAGGGTGGAGCTTGAGCTTGGGAGGCGGTCATCCAACCCTACCTCACCTCACACTGCCCTGTATCCCTCCCTCCAGTCTTTTCATTCTTTTAGATGGGAATGAAATCCAGCACCTGATCAGCCCAAGCTGGACCCTCAACTCATGCCAATTTAGTGTAATGGGGGCAGAGGAGGCAGGTGTACACGATGGACCATTTTTCAAAGAGATAGTTTTATGACTGCCCAGCCAGCACGGTAGCATGGAACTAACAGCTCACCGAGGGTTGCCAAGTCCCAGACCTGCCAGATCTACTTTAATGGCAAGATAAGAACATTTACAATTAGCACATATTCAGTCTGTAAACGGGCTCCACCACACTCCCAGCAAATAACTTCTTCCCAGGGTTGTGGGGAGCACATGCAGCCTCCATTTTAAAACAGCATCTCAAAGAAATCCCGAGCGTATGAAGGCTCCACCTGGCAGATGCTCTCAGATGCTGAGCTCTGCTCTCCCAAGCAGTGACTGAGGTTTGCTTGTTGCCACATCATCAAAAAGCAGGATTGTGGGGGAGGAGAAGAAACCTTGACTTTGGTTAAAGTGAAACACCAGCATCCTGAGTCAGGAATGGCAACCAACCTTTTTTAATCTGCTAAAATGACACACAATGTCCCCAAATATCAAGTGAACACACTGGCTTTGTGTGTGTGTGTGTGTGTGTGTGTGTACCAATGGGGAGTAGTAGAGTCAGAAGGCAGTGATTGATGCAACTTTGTATTTACTTGAAAGCAAACTGTTAAGAAAGGATATTCTGAACAAGCTGGAAGAAAGATGGTCAGAACAGCCCCATTGGCTGCTCCGGAATACTGCCGGGAATAGACCTCACTTCTGTTTCCTCTCAAGAAAAGTGAATAAATGGACAAGGGTCCTGTGTGCCTTCTCCCATGGTACACACACACACATACACACACACACACAGTCCTTTGTAGAGCTCTCAGGCAGGAAGTGGGAAATTCAAAAAAGAAGGGCCTGAGAAGCCATTTTATCTCATTTCAGAGGGCTTCCTGCCGTCCTTGCAAGGAGCCAGCCCCAAGTGATACAGACCAGAGTCTTTTTCATGGAACCTTCCTTTTTATCCTAGATACAAAGCAGAGGCCTTGCGGGGCTCAAGACATGAGGACTGGGGATTTAGCTCAGTGGTAAGAGGACTTGCCTATCAAGTGCAAAGCCCTGGATTCAGTCCCCAGCACCAGAAAAAAAGCAAAAAAAAAAAAAAAAGAATTTGCCAGGGCTCAAGGCACGAGATGCTGTTTCTGCTAGAGGAAATCTCTATCGGCTCAAAAACGAAGCCAGGGTACATCCTGGGGGGCTGACAGATCTGTGTTTTGGTGAGGTATGTGTGACAAAACAAAAGAAACTAAAGCAAACAACAGAAAAAGCTCCAACAACCCAGCCTTGCCATGTGTGGTAGGGCAGCCACACACACTCACCTCTCTCCTTCACACTTGTCAATCCAGTGGTTTGGGTCCTCTGGAGCCGCGTGGAGGTTTGGAGTTCATGGATATACGCAGGCAGGAAGTGTGTGTTCTAAAGCCCCAGGCTGGGCAGTAATGGGGGACCTAGGGATACCTGACACTATTTCCTCAGAGAATTCCTCATGTGAAAGAACAGAGAGACTTTGACTGAACGGAGCACAAGACGATTCCAGAAGGACCAGAAGCTTAAAGGCAAACATTTGGTGGTGTTAGCAGAGACACTGGGGAACAGGATGACACTCACTTTGAACAGAGAATCTGAAGGGGGAGTAACACGAGGAATGGGGAAAAGAAAAAAATAATAATAAAACAGATTATCTTTGTCAGATACTACAGGTTATTGGCATGAAAGTGTTCACTGCCCTTCCCTCGGAAAAAATGTTTGCCGGCTGATGGGATTTTGCTTACTGTGCACTCCAGCACGAGGTCTGTCTAGTGGCTTCACCTTTGGAGAATAAATCTCTCATCTTCAAAGACCTGTGTGGGTCCTAGGAAACCTGGTTGAGGTTCTTTCCTGGATGAAATACAGTAAGCCAGGCCAGCTGTCCCTGATGTTTCCTGAGGAAAGCAAGCCAGCCTGTGCCTGGCTCATCTAGTCTGCGAGGGGGAGCTTTGTGGAGGGAGCCTCCGTTCCAAGTCCCTGCTAAGTGTCTCTGCTTCTACTTGGCTTCCTTAGCCCCAGAATTGGGAGCCCACTCAAATCTGTTGGGGTGAAAGTTGAGCGTAAATCACTGCAGTAAAGTTTGGTTTGTAGTGTTTGTGTGTGTTTCACCCAAATTGCTTTCCACACTTAGGTTCTGCCCATTGGCAATGATTCCCCCCCCCCCCAAGCCCCAGCAAAGCCAAGCCAGCTAGTTTCTAGATAACTCTGAGCATTAAGGAAGCGTGGGTCTCAGAGCATCCCACAGCTCAGCAAGCCCAGTGTTCCCTTTCTCTGTTCTTGGGACTGATAGGAGTTAACATGCAGGCCGAGTCCCCTAGGGCACACCTGCAGAGGGGACAGCAAGTCTAATCTGCCCCCAGTGTCTGGCATACAGGGCCTCATTCACAATTCACTGCCTTCCAAGGGGCAGTGCCTCTCACGAGCTGTTCTTTTAGGAGCTTTTTATCTCAAGACTTGCTACTGCTAACAGCCAAGCTGCTCTAATCTTGCAGATAGGCCTCAGCTTCCCTCCCTCAGCACATTTTTAAGGAATGGTGTGTTTTTTCCCCCCCTCTCGCTTTTTTTTTTTTTTAATCATCATCAAAATATATTCACAAAACACCCACATCTCTGTCCACACTATAAATCAGGGTGGGGAGCCTCTGGCCCACAGCCCAGATCTGGCCCTCAGCTTGATTCATCTGGCATGTGGGGGATACTGTACTGGCTGCCACAGCTGCAGGCCTCCCTCCCCCCCCCCTGCGCTGCTGGGGCCTTCCCACTCCAAATAGAGCCTCGAAAATAGCCAGACCCCTGGGGCGGGTGGGGGTGGGGGCAGCGCCTGTGACTCCTCCAGTTGCTATTAAACAGGAAATGGGATGACAAAGCCAATGAGGTGACTTTCATAACGGACAAAGTCAATATTTAGTGACCACTTTTGCGCGTGTTCCCGACTGGTCTAAGAAGGTATATCATCAGCATTTTCTCCTTTCACCTTCCCAACTCGTTTGCACTGAGAACTTTGGTTTCCATCCGGAGGGGAGGGAACAGGGGTGCGGGGGGGGGGGGGGACTTGTCTCACCCCTAAGGCTAGCAAGCAGCACAGCTGGGAAGCAAATTCCGGCTGGGTTCACACCAGAGCCTCTATAACCATTCTGCTCCACAGCTGCCGGCTGGGTACCTTTGAGAGGTTTGCTCTCAGATGATTTTTTTTTTCCCGTTATTTTTAAAAATATTTTATTTTATTTATTTTTCTGTTTATTTATTTATTTATTTGAGAGTGACAGACACAGAGAGAAAGACACATAGAGGGAGAGAGAGAATGGGTGCGCCAGGGCTTCCAGCCTCTGCAAACGAACTCCAGACGCGTGCGCCCCCTTGTGCATCTGGCTAACGTGGGACCTGGGGAACCGAGCCTCGAACCGGGGTCCTTAGGCTTCACAGGCAAGCGCTTAACCTCTAAGCCATCTCTCCAGCCCTATTTTTCTGTTTTATAAGTAGGGCCTCACTCTAGCCCAGGCTGACCTGGAATTCACTGTGTAGTCTCAGGCTGGCCTCAAACTCACAGCACTCCTCCGATTTAGGCCTCCTGTGTACTGGGATTAAAGGCATGTGCCACCATGCCTGGTTAAATTTATTTATTTATTTATTTACTTACTTATTTATTTTTTGGTTGGTTTCCTTGAGGGAGGTCTCTCTATGTAACCCTGACACTCATGATGTAGCTTAGCCTCAAACTCGCAACAATCTTCCTGCTTCAGCCTTCCAGGTGCTGAGATTATGTGTGAGGCACCATACAAGGTTTCTCAGTTTTTTGAGTTGTATTTTCACTTCTCCCTGCATTATATATGAGAACTAGGTGCTGGTACAACAGTGTCTACAAATTTGGCTACAGTTGTTTAAATTATAATAACCGGGCTGGAGAGATGGCTTAGCGGTTAAGCGCTTGCCTGTGAAGCCTAAGGACCCCAGTTCGAGGCTTGGTTCCCCAGGTCCCACGTTAGCCAGATGCACAAGGGGGCGCACGCTCTGGAATTCGTTTGCAGAGGCTGGAAGCCCTGGCGCACCCATTCTCTCTTTCTCCCTCTATCTGTCTTTCTCTCTGTGTCTGTCGCTCTCAAATAAATAAATTAAAAAAAAGTTTTAAATTATGATAACTCATGCTCTAAAGATTTATTTTTTAAACAGCACATAACTACAGGGTGGAAATAATATTTAAAAAGTTCTTAGAGGGCTGGAGAGATGGCTTAGAGGTTAAGCGCTTGCCTGTGAAGCCTAAGGACCCCGGTTCGAGGCTCGGTTCCCCAGGTCCCACGTTAGCCAGATGCACAAGGGGGCGCACGCGTCTGGAGTTCGTTTGCAGAGGTTGGAAGCCCTGGCGCGCCCATTCTCTCTCTCTCCCTCTATCTGTCTTTCTCTCTGTGTCTGTCGCTCTCAAATAAATAAATAAATAAATAATTTAAAAAAAAAAGTTCTTAGAGCCGGGCGTGGTGGTGCATGCCTTTAACCCCAGCACTCGGGAGGCAGAGGTAGGCGGATCACCGTGAGTTTGAGGCCACCTTGAGAATACCTAGTGAATTCCAGGTCAGCCTGAGCTAGAGTGAAACCCTACCTAGGGAAAAAAAAAAAGTCCTTAGAATATTTTTTGCTTGTTTTTTGAGACATGGTCTCATTCTGCAGACCAGGCTGGCCTGGAACTCATTTTCTAGATCAAGCTGGTCTTGAAATTGTGGCGGTCCTTCTGGTTTTACCTCCTCAATGCTGGGATCGCAGGCTTGTATCCCCATGCAGAGCAATAGACTACTTAGAATTTTATACCAGTGAAACTCTCTTCAAGTCCATAATCCAAAGAAGTTGATTTACTAAGGGAGATTTTAACTTTCCTATTTGCCTATATGGTCCATGCCCCTAATGGGAAAAAGAAGTGCAAACTGCAGAAAGAAACAAAGAGACGGAGACAAAGATCTGAGGAACAGGGGCTGGAGTGACGGCTCAGTGATGGTAGGTGCTGGCTTTTTGCAAACCTGGTTTTGATTCCCCAGTATCCACATAAAGCCAGATGCACAAAGTGGCAGGCACATGTATGGAGTTTGTTTGCAGTGGCAAGAGGCCCTGATGTGCCCATTTTCCCCCCACCCCTTCCTCTCTCCTTACAAATAAATAAGAAAAATATTTTTAAAAAAAATCTGAGGGGGCTGGAGAGATGGCTTAGCAGTTAAGCGCTTGCCTGTGAAGCCTAAGGACTCCAGTTCGAGGCTCGCTTCCCCAGGACCCACGTTAGCCAGATGCACAAGGGGGCACACGCGTCTGGAGTTTGTTTGCAGTGGCTGGAGGCCCTGCCGCGCCCATTCCCCCCCCCACTCTCTCTCTCTCTGTGCCTCTTTCTCTGTTGCTCTCCAAGAAATAAAAATTAAAAAAAATTAAAATATTTTTAAAAAGATCTGAGGGGGCTAGAGAAATGGCTTAGCGGTTAAGGTGCTTGCCTATGAAGCCTAAGGACCCACGTTTGATTCTGCAGGTCCCACATAAGCCAGAGGCACATGGTGGCACGTGTTTAGAGTTCGTTTGCAGTGGTTAGAGGTCCTGCCGCACCTTACTCACTCCCTCCCTCTGTCGGTCTCTAATAAATAAATAAAAATGATTCACAAGAAAAGAATTAAAACAATATCTGAGGAACAGAGATGAAAGAAGCCCTGTAGTCTCATTCACCAAGTGGCCTCATCAGAGCCTCCCACGGCACATCAATGCCTCAACAATGACACAACCCTTCATGTCAAAAAGACCATGTTAGGATGGAGGATCTCTCAGAGCAGGTGAGCTGAAGCCCAGACATTCTGTCCCACTAAAATACAAATGTGTCTCATCAAGAAAGATGTTGTGGGCTGGAGAGATGGCTTAGCGGTTAAGTGCTTGCCTGTGAAGCCGAAGGACCCCGGTTCGAGGCTCGGTTCCCCAGGTCCCACGTTAGCCAGATGCACAAGGGGGCGCACGCGTCTGGAGTTCGTTTGCAGAGGTTGGAAGCCCTGGCGCGCCCATTCTCTCTCTCTCCCTCTATCTGTCTTTCTCTCTGTGTCTGTCGCTCTCAAATAAATAAATAAATAAATAATTTAAAAAAAAAAGTTCTTAGAGCCGGGCGTGGTGGTGCATGCCTTTAACCCCAGCACTCGGGAGGCAGAGGTAGGCGGATCACCGTGAGTTTGAGGCCACCTTGAGAATACCTAGTGAATTCCAGGTCAGCCTGAGCTAGAGTGAAACCCTACCTAGGGAAAAAAAAAAAGTCCTTAGAATATTTTTTGCTTGTTTTTTGAGACATGGTCTCATTCTGCAGACCAGGCTGGCCTGGAACTCATTTTCTAGATCAAGCTGGTCTTGAAATTGTGGCGGTCCTTCTGGTTTTACCTCCTCAATGCTGGGATCGCAGGCTTGTATCCCCATGCAGAGCAATAGACTACTTAGAATTTTATACCAGTGAAACTCTCTTCAAGTCCATAATCCAAAGAAGTTGATTTACTAAGGGAGATTTTAACTTTCCTATTTGCCTATATGGTCCATGCCCCTAATGGGAAAAAGAAGTGCAAACTGCAGAAAGAAACAAAGAGACGGAGACAAAGATCTGAGGAACAGGGGCTGGAGTGACGGCTCAGTGATGGTAGGTGCTGGCTTTTTGCAAACCTGGTTTTGATTCCCCAGTATCCACATAAAGCCAGATGCACAAAGTGGCAGGCACATGTATGGAGTTTGTTTGCAGTGGCAAGAGGCCCTGATGTGCCCATTTTCCCCCCACCCCTTCCTCTCTCCTTACAAATAAATAAGAAAAATATTTTTAAAAAAAATCTGAGGGGGCTGGAGAGATGGCTTAGCAGTTAAGCGCTTGCCTGTGAAGCCTAAGGACTCCAGTTCGAGGCTCGCTTCCCCAGGACCCACGTTAGCCAGATGCACAAGGGGGCACACGCGTCTGGAGTTTGTTTGCAGTGGCTGGAGGCCCTGCCGCGCCCATTCCCCCCCCCACTCTCTCTCTCTCTGTGCCTCTTTCTCTGTTGCTCTCCAAGAAATAAAAATTAAAAAAAATTAAAATATTTTTAAAAAGATCTGAGGGGGCTAGAGAAATGGCTTAGCGGTTAAGGTGCTTGCCTATGAAGCCTAAGGACCCACGTTTGATTCTGCAGGTCCCACATAAGCCAGAGGCACATGGTGGCACGTGTTTAGAGTTCGTTTGCAGTGGTTAGAGGTCCTGCCGCACCTTACTCACTCCCTCCCTCTGTCGGTCTCTAATAAATAAATAAAAATGATTCACAAGAAAAGAATTAAAACAATATCTGAGGAACAGAGATGAAAGAAGCCCTGTAGTCTCATTCACCAAGTGGCCTCATCAGAGCCTCCCACGGCACATCAATGCCTCAACAATGACACAACCCTTCATGTCAAAAAGACCATGTTAGGATGGAGGATCTCTCAGAGCAGGTGAGCTGAAGCCCAGACATTCTGTCCCACTAAAATACAAATGTGTCTCATCAAGAAAGATGTTGTGGGCTGGAGAGATGGCTTAGCGGTTAAGTGCTTGCCTGTGAAGCCGAAGGACCCCGGTTTGAGGCTCGGTCCCCCAGGACCCACGTTAGCCAGATGCACAAGGGGGCGCACGCGTCTGGAGTTCGTTTGCAGAGGCTGGAAGCCCTGGCGCGCCCATTTTCTCTCTTCTCGATCTCTTTCTGCCTGTGTGCTTGCAAATAAAATAAAATATTAAAAAAGAAAGAAAGAAAGATGTTGTGAAGCCAGAAGCTTTCCAGCAGTTGAATGGTTAAAAAGTGGTAGATACATTAGCCTCATCTGATATGAAATCTTTAAATGCCAGCGGACTGACAAATACCCTTTGCAGACACTCTAAGGCAGCAGACAACTGCTTGAGCTTAGGAAAATCAAGGGGAATTCTAGACTGATCCAGGAAAGAAGCAGCAGCTGCTTGGTGACAGCGTCCCAGAGCTTCACCCCCTCCCCACTCCTGCTTCTGAAGGCCCAAGTGACCAGAGGTATAGAATAAAAGAAAAGCTTGGCCGGACCCCTAGCCCCACCAACAGGGGTGGTCTCTGAATCCGACAGCTGGTACTAACAGAGCCGGCAGCGTGATACTCCAAATGAGTACATCTCGTCCTCCCAAGATCCTTGGAAAACGAAGATTTGCTATGCTAATTATGAGAAGACCCAGCCACCCTCCCACCCATTTGTATCTCTTCATCATCTCATTAAGCATTTGTCGTCTGGCAGGCACAGCTGCAGGCGCCTAAGATCCATGGCCCCAGACCTGTGGGAGACCCCACTGATAGGGGCCAAGTGGAGGAGGGCCCTGAAGGCTATCATTCCAAGAAGCCACTGGACTCTGCAAGACTGACCACAGAAAATCTATGCCTCTGTTTTCCCAATCGGCTGGCATCTTTCTGTGCACCCTTCCAGAAGCCAGCAACCCAGAGAAGTTTGATTCTGCCCATAGGGAAGTGTATAAAAACTGTGAGAGTCTAAGGAAGTAAATCAAAATAGCAATGCATCTCACAGCCTGGTGACCTACTTCCTGAATTGGATGCTGGAATTGCCTTCTCACAGAACAGCCAATTGTGATGTGTTAGTATTTTCATGCTGTGCAGCCCTCTGGCATGGAGGCGCTGCCCCATTCCTTCCCAAGGAAATTCCACTGCAGGCAATGTTATGATTAGTGAACTAATAACACTTGTCGCTGGAACACTCCAGACAAAGCTGCAGTGTGGACTGGCCTCCAAGTCCCTTAATCACCCATTTCATCATCTCTACACTGAAGCCCTGGCAATGGGATGGGCTTGTGGATCCCAATAATTAACTAAAGGGACAGCTGCTCTCTTGCAAGGGGATCTCCCTTCCTTCCATTCACAACTCCAAGCAGATCTGGGGTGCTAACTGGTGTGATTACCATAGCCAATACTGGATGGCACAGAGAGGGAAGGAGGGAAAGGGTGAGAGGGGAAAGAGGAAGAGGGAAAGAAAGACAGGAGGGAGAAAGGAAGGCATGGGTGGAGAAAGAGAGAATGGGGGAGAAACAGACTGACTTCAGGCTCATTCTGAAGCAAGTCACTTGGTGGTTCACTCATGACATCCATGCCCATACATTTTTCTTGTGATGAGCTTGCCGACATTCTGCAAAGGGGCCAGTGTGTGTGAATTCATGTGCTTGCAACCTGATTGGGCACACCACTGATTCCCAGCTACAATAATACACTTCTTTATTCTTCTTGACCTTGCAGGGCTGTGTGGAGGAAGAGATACAAAAGCCCCAGGCAGGCCACAGTCTGCCAGAAGCCAGTTGGATCTAAGAGAAATCCAGTGGATGGGGCAAAGGGAGAGTCTAATTTTTCATTCTTATCTTCTTAGATGGAGTTTTGAACCAAATGGGAGCTCATTAGCTGAAGGCAGATGCTCTGAACAACCTAACTTACAAGGGAACATGTATGAAGGGAGAAAATAGATAAGCAGAGGAGAGGGGAGGCGACACCATCAGAGGGAGAACCAACATCTTTCAGGGATTTACTGGTTTCTCAGAACTGCTGGTTATCAGACCAGTGGACCTGACCTCCTTTGTAACCCTAAGAGCTGTCAAGGCATCTTGAACACATCTGTGAGGGAAGAAATCAACCTAGAAAGAGGACCTTGAAGCTGGGTGTGGTGGCGCACGCCTTTAATCCCAGCACTCAGGAGGCAGAGGTAGGAGGATCGCTGTGAGTTCGAGGCCATCCTGAGACTACATAGTGAATTCCAGGTCAGCCTGGGCTAGGGCTAGAGTGAGACCCTACCTCAAAAACAAACAAACAACAACAACAAAGAGAGGATATTGAGAGATGACAGGAGAGTCAGGAGTGAGAACAAGACAAGGGGTGAGAAAAAATAAAAGAAAACAAAAGGAAAATGCAAGTGGTGTGTTACCAGCAATATCTGAAACCCCCCAGCAGAAGTGCTGGAGCTCTGTGGTGCCTGGAACTGACTTCAGGGGGAAGCAATTTCCCCTTAGGGTATTTGAAACACATCAGTAATTTTCTAGAAACAAGATACAGAACAGACAATCCTTGGACCTTTTCTTCCCACAGATGTTGTATTCAATCTCCAAGGTTCCTGACATAAGTAGAACGTTCGGTGTGTGGGTGGGGGGTCCTAACAGGCTCTTTCCCAGGATCAGGTAGCTGCCCCCAAGTCAAGTGTGAAAATTCTGGGTTTCCAGTGCCCCTGGGCCCAGGTACCAAGAGAGAAGAATTGCTTGTGTTCACTTCTCCACCCTCCCTGGGAAGGACAAATTGTCCAGTGACTAGACAGCTCATGGCGCAAAGGCGCAAACATTCTCTGGGAAAGTCCCTCCCTCATCCCTTTCCCACTGCCCTTTCCAAAATTCATTTGGCTTTGTTTTGGGCTCCACAAGTTATGAAAGTTAGCTTCTAGGGGAGCTTGCAAGGGGGTATTCCCCATGTGGGATTTCAAACTCTTCATTTCTACTAAAGTGCCAGAATTTGGGGGACTGCTTCTCCACCCCCATGTTGAGACATTGACGCAAAACCTGTTGATTTGTTTAGACACAATTGTCCTTCAGCAGGACAGATGGTATTCAACAGAATGGAATAATTAGGAGACTTTAAAAAATAATTATGTGGAAAATATGTTTAGAGTCAAACATGCCTGATAATCCATACCGATAATTCGGGTTTAAAATGTGCATAAACTTTGTTATTATAGATTTATTGCCTTGTTCTCCTAAAGCAAAAAGAATTCTTTATCAAGAAGCAATGCTTTATATTGTGCTATTAAAGACTAATATGACTTTTTTTTTTTAAAAGAATCATGGGAACAGTACCATGTAATGCTCAGTTTTCAAATCTCTTCTTGGAGAAACTAAAGTTTCCGGTGCAGAAAACTTTTTCTTTTTTAATTAGCCCAGTATGGTGTGGGAGAGAACTATGTTGTTAATTTTTTTTTTCCTTCAACTTCAAGCTGCTTTGGGCTTTTCATAACTCAGGGTCGAAAAGACTGAAATATTTTTTGAAACATACATTTCTTTAAAACGAAGGTTTCAGATTATAGAGGCATGCTCAGTGGTAGAGCATTTGCCTAGCATGCGTGAGGCCCTGAGTTCCATGCCCAGAACTGTATAAGTAAATAAACAAATAAATGCTTCTTGCATAATGCTCCTTTGCCCACGCAAGTGAGGATGAGAAAACCTGCCTCAGATGCTTACTCTTTTTTTTTTTTCTAAAATTTTTATTTATTTATTTGAGAGCGACAGACATAGAGAGAAAGACAGATAGAGGGAGAGAGAGAGAATGGGCGCGCCAGGGCTTCCGGCCTCTGCAAACGAACTCCAGACGCGTGCGCCCCCTTGTGCATCTGGCTAACGTGGGACCTGGGGAACCGAGCCTCGAACCGGGGTCCTTAGGCTTCACAGGCAAGCGCTTAACCGCTAAGCCATCTCTCCAGCCCAGATGCTTACTCTTTAACTAGTTGACTCCTCCAGCAAATAGGAGGCCTAACTACAGGGAGGAAGCTGACTAATTCTGCCTTGGTCACATAGAATGCCTCTTGCTTCACCTATGGCCACTGGGTCAGCTAAGCCGTCTTTCACTTGCACCTGACCAAAGCAATGCAGCATGGTTTCAGCTTAGCACATTGACCAAGCCTAAATGACAACTGGTAGTTCTTAAACATTATTCATCTAAGCTGGATATACCTCAGGACCCATGGTCAATAGCTACAAGCATCTATCTAGATTCATCTCACAAACATGGTGCTGAGCAAAAGAAGCCAGCCAGCCGGGCGTGGTGGCACATGTCTTTAATGCCAGCACTTGGGAGGCAGAGGTAGGAGGATCACCGTGAGTTCGAGGCCACTCTGAGAGTACATAGTGAATTACAGGTTAGTCTGAGCTACAGCGAGACCCTACCTCGAAAAACAACAGCAACATAAAAGAAGCCAAAAAAGAGTGCCCCTTGTATAATTCCATTTATACAGAGTTCAAGTGCAGACGAAGTTAATCTCTGCTGTGAAGGTGTAGAACAGTGGCTCCACTTGACAGGAGTAGCTGGAAGAGAGATGAGGAGTAAGTAGATTGAATGTCCGCCCCCCCCAAAAAAAGATATATCCACATCTCAAAAGATGTGAATGTGGCCTTATTTGGGGCAAGAATTGCTGATGATATGTTATCAGCGGGGCGTGGTGGCACAAGCCTTTAATCCCAGCACTTGGGAGGCAGAGGTAGGAGGATCGCCGTGAGTTCAAGGCCACCCTGCAAAGACACAGTGAATTCCAGGTCAGCCTGGGCCAGAGTGAGACCCTACCTCGGAAAAAAACAAAACAAAAAAAAGCTATAAGTCATTGATCTCATGAGACTAACCTGGATCATTAGAGTGGGCCTTAAGCCTGCTGATGAGTGTGCAGATACGAGGGGAAGAGGAAAAGGCACAAATGAGGAAGAAGAGAGAGAAAGCCATGAGAAAATTGGGTGGTTGGGGAAGAGAGTGTTTTCTGAGCGACGTAACCATAAGTCAAGGAATGACTGGGAGCCAGAGGAAGTGAGGAAAGATTCTTCCCTACAATCCCAGGAGAAAGCAGAATGAGTCTTAGTGGAAACTTCTGGCCCCCAGAACTGTGAAGGAATGCATTCCGTTCCTTCCTTTCTTTCTTCCTTCCCTCCCTCCCTTCCTCTCTCTTTTTCTTTCCTTCCTTCTTTCTTTTCTTTCTTTTTGAGTTTTTCAGATAGGGTCTAATATAGCCCAGGCTACCTCCCAAATACACCACTAGTCCTAACAACTGTTGCTCTAAGCCACTAAATGATAGTCATTTTTTGTTTGTTATTTTTTGTTTTGTTTTTCGAGGTAGGTTTTCACTCCAGCCCAGGTTAGCCAGGACTTCCCTATGTAGTCTCAGGGTAGACTGAAACTCATGATGATCCTCCTACCTCTGCCTCCCAAGTGCTATGATTAACATCATGTGCTACCAAGCTCAGCAATGATAGTCATTTTTTTTTTTTAAGGCAGCCACAGCTTGCTAAATCGGGAAAGGCAATTCTGTTTCTTGTCCTGGTCATAGGTAGGTATCTTTTGTAAAGATTCTTTTAAGTTCAGAACTAAACATCATGGTCAGGAAAATAAGGCTGATTCCAATATTGCATGCTTTGCTTTCATATGTACAATCTGGATATATTCATGAAAGTAGCTGGACAACTGTGAAGAGGATGGAGAAGTCTAAAGGGATGGAGGAGTGGAGAATGAGAGAAGACAATGGTGTGAGAAAGATGAAAATATGTTTTTGTTATATGTGTAATCTACATTTAATTCTCTCTATATGAGTGTGTGTGTGTGTGTGTGTGTGTGTGTGTGTGTGTGTGTGTAAGCAGAAGGTGACTGACTATTTGAGAGGAAGACAGAGACCAGAAAGGGGGGGAGAGGTGTAGCAGGGGAGAAAATAAAAGCAAGTTACAATGATTATATACATGAAAATGTCATAATGCAACCCATTATTTTATAAACTAGCTACAAAAATTAATTTAAAACAGTGTTTTTAGGGTTTTTTTTAAAGTCTTTTCAAATTACGTTTTACCAAGATGAATACCCAGTTTAAAAACCTAACCCCATCTTATCTGAAAACTTTTGCAGTGGCAGAAACACTACCTATCTTTTGGGTTGTTAAGCATGGTATTCAAAGATGGTTTCCTCTGTCTTGGCAAAAAAAAAGAACACATTTGGAAGCCTACAAACAATAAACTGGTGGAGATTTTATATTTTCCCAAAAGAATGAAATGCCTCCAAACAGAGACTGTTTTCTTTTTTCCACTCCCTTCATCCCAGGCAGATGGTTTTGAATGTGCACTCTCACTGGCTTCGAAGAAGTCAGCGCTTGCCAGAAATATGGACTCAAGACAAAAGCCAAGTGCAGATGGAAGTGGCTGTGGGAGAGCAGGCCCAAAGCTCCTCAGGAGAGATTTCTGAGGAACAAAGCTGGCAGGGTACAGATTTCAAACAGCCACAGGTGCACAGAGGCCTAGGGGCTGGGAGCTGGGAAAAGAAGCCATGGAGAAGGCCTTTTCCCATCAGTTGTCATGTATGTCTGTTGAAAGAAACTGCCTATGTACAATGATCAAATGAGTAAGTTCAAGGGAGCCTCCTCATTGAAGATTGGCACACAGTCCCGCTCTCGCCTCCATGAAGGGGCCAGGATACAGGACCACCATCACACTGACTGAGAGAAGCTTTGAAGTCCAAAGCAGGATTCAGTCAGGGGTGTTGTTCCTGCCTTTTTTAAAAATGGTTTTATTCAGAATGCAGTGTGAACTGAGCACAACCAAAATCTATCAACAAGACAAGGAAAGAAAGCCGGGCGTGGTGGCGCACGCCTTTAATCCCAGCACTCGGGAGGCAGAGGTAGGAGGATTGCCGTGAGCTCAAGGCTACCCTGAGACTACAGAGTTAATTCCAGGTCAGCCTGGACCAGAGTGAGACCCTACCTCGAAAAACCAAAAAAAAAAAAAAAAAAAAAGACAAGGAAAGATAGCTGACTCCATGGCAGGAGATGAACCACCCCTAGCACAGCAGCCTGGGCCCAGGTGCAACCACGGAGGAACAGGCAAGATGAGCAAGAGCGCTGCTTCCACAGCCAGCCTGACAACCTGCACCAGGGTGATGAAGACAGACACTGAGGATACTCAAAACGCACCAAAGCAGAAATCCAGGAGCTGCCGTGATCTCGCTCAATGCTAAAGTGAACTTAAAACACACCCACTGTAGCTCAGGGAATTTGCAGAAGAGAGGGTAGAAAGACTGTAAAAGCCACAGGGCGGGGGCGAATATCCAGAGGCTTTGCCTGTCCCACAAGGACCGAATGCTGCTCTCACAATCCGGAACCCACACTCCCTGATGAATACCAGCAATCCCACTGACGAAGGTCCTCAGGGGAATGGGGGCAGGCAGAAGAGAAATGATGGTACCAACACATGATGTGTCCATACAAAGTTTCTACTTAATAATTAAAACAAACAAACAAACAGGAAGGTAGTTTGGTGGACCCCACCTTTAATCCAAGCACTTGGGAGGCAGAGGTAGGAGGGTATCCATGAGTTCGAGGCCACCCTGAGACTCCATAGTGAATTCCAGGTCAGCCTGAGCTAGAGTGAGACCCTACCTGGAAAAAAAAAAAATTGTTTTTATTTATCTATTTAAGAGAGAGAGAATATGGGTCCACCAGAGCTTCTTCCCACTGCAAACTCCAGACATATACTCCACTTTGTGCATCTGGCTTTATGTGGGTACTGGAGAACTGAACCTGGGCCATCAGGCTCTGCATGCAAGCACCTTTAACTGCTAAGTCACCTCTCCAACCCATGCCTTTGCCTTTAAACCTAGCTCTTGGGAGGCCGAGGCAGAAGGATTGCAGTGACTTTGAGGGCAGCCTTAACTACAGAGTGAAGCCCTGTCTCAAAAAGCTAACAAAGAAATAAATAAAATGAACGAAAAATTAAAAATAAAATACCAAAACAAAACACAAAGTATGAATATGAAAAAAAAAAGGCACTGTCATAGGTGCTGACTTCCTGAAGGGGCTACATTAGGTTACAAATGAGGAGTCGGGCTGGAGAGATGGCTTAGCGGTTAAGCTCTTGCCTGTGAAGCATATGGATCCAGGTTCGAGGCTCGCTTCCCCAGGACCCACGTTAGCCAGATGCACAAGGGGGCGCACACGTCTGGAGCTCGTTTGCAGTGGCTGGAAGCCCTGGCGCACCCATTCTCTCTCCCTCTCTCTGCCTCTTTCTCTGTTTGTTGTTCTCAAATAAATAAAATAAACCAAAAAAAAAATTTAAAAAAATGAGGAGTCGTCTAAGTCCCCACTGCACAGGGATCCTTAAGTGTGTGAGTTGTTCTGTGTGAATGCTGACCTCCTTTGCAAGTGTAAGCCACAAAGATGGCAAGGGCTGGGCCTCTGATTTCTCCTGTCCCCTTTGAGCTGTTGTCATCTACATGCAGCTGTTAATATAAAAAAATAAAAGAAAAGACAAGAAAGAGTAAAGGAAAGCGAAGACAGAAGTGAAGCGGTACATGTTCCAAATTAGGTCACTCTTGGATCGCAAGAACAATGACTTCTTCAGCAAGAGAGAAAACACAAAACCCACACTCAAGAATTTGACAGAAAGAAAAGGTGAAATGAGGGGGCAAAGAGAAGAAATTTCCGATGTAAAAGAAGCGAAAAGGAAGGCAATGTTTATGAGACTAGATAATTAACCAACTTGAAAGGAAGTCAGAACATTAAGTCATGTGAAATGCTCAGCTCAAAACCTTGACTCGAATATGTATTGCATTTTTTTTTCTTAATTTGGTTTTGTCTGTGTAGCATTCCAGCTAAATGTTCTAACTGAAACCCCTTGAGGAAAGCTTGAGCATGAGACAATAGTTCACAATTCAGTTCCCTCAGCTTTCACTGAATGCTCGAATGTGCTCAACACTTCACTTGGTATTATGGGGAATGTGTGGAAAGCAGAAACCCAAGTCAGCGCCTGCAAGCCTGTGAGAAGTTTACCATTTGGGGAGAGTGAACATTTTCAACACAAAACAATGAAGCCAATTTAACATGAAACTAAAGGCTGGGGAGATGGCTTGGTGGTTAACAATGCTTGCCACGTAAGCATGAAGGTCTCTAGTGCTGGAGACCACCAATTCTGACTCCCCAGGAACCATAAAAAGGTGGGTGTGGCCATGCTCCTCAGTCCACAGGGAGTAGAGACTGGAGAATTGCTGGGGTTCCCTGAAGGACAGCAGCTCTGAGTTGGGGGTAGAGACTCTGTTTCAAGGAAATAGGCAAATGCGCAACAGGAGAAGGGCACCGTGTGGGTGGGGCAGCACCTACTTTTACTCCCAGCCACTCAGGAGGCTGAGGCAGGAGAATCACCATGAATGCAAGGCCAGCAGGACCAGCCTGGCCAGCTTGGGCCCCAAAGTGAATTCCAAGTCAGCCTAAGCTAGAGTAAGATTGCGACCTTGCCTCAAAAACAAGGGAAAGGAGCTGGAGAGATGGCTTAGTGGTTAAGGCACTTGCCTGCAAAGCCAAAGGACTCAGGTCCAATTTCTTAAGACCCACATAAGACAGATGCACAGGGGACACATGCATCTGGAGTTTGTTTGCAGTGGCTGGAGGCCCTGGAGCACCCATTCTCTCTCTCCTTCTCTCTCTTTCAAATAAATAAATAAAAATAAAATTTAAAAAAAACAACAAGAGGAAGCCAGGTGTGGTGGTGCATGCCTTTAATCCCAGCACTCAGGAGGCAGAGGTAGAGGTAGGAGGATTGCTATGAGTTCGAGGCCACCCTGAGTCTCTATAGTAAATTCCAGGTCAGCCTGGGCTAGAATGAGACCCTACCACCAAAACACACACACACACATACACACACACAAACCCAAGAGGGCTGGAGGGATGGCTTAGCGGTTAAGGCGTTTGCCTGCAAAGCCAAGGGACCCAGATTTGATTCCCCAGGACCCACGTTAGCCTGATGCACAAGGGGGTGCATCTGGAGTTCGTTTGCAGTGCCTGGAGGCCCTGGCGCACCCGTTTTCTCTATCTCTTTCTTTCTTCCTCTTTCTCTGTCAAATAAATAAAAATAAAATATCAAAAAAAAAAAAACAAAAAACCAAGCCGGGTGTGGTGGCGCACGCCTTTCATCCCAGCACTCGGGAGGCAGAGGTAGGAGGATCTCTTTGAGTTCAAGGCCACCCTGACACTCCATAGTGAATTCCAGCTCAGTCTGGGCCAAAGTGAGACCCTACCTCGAAAAACCAAAAAAAAAAAAAAAAAAAAAAAAAAAAAAACAAGAGACAGAGGAGAGAGGGAGAGAGAGAGAGAGAGAGAGAGAAGAGGACACCCAACATACTCCTCTGGCATCCTCATGCACACACATCTGTACATACACATGCACACAACAAATACACACACACACACACACACACACACACGTGTGTGTGTGCGTGCATGCATGCATGCATTCATGCATAGAAGGAGGAGAGGAGAAAGCCTTGGGCTAGGGAGATGTCTCAGTGATTAAAGGCACTAGCCTGCATGCCTGCAGGCTAGTTTGATCCTCAGTGCCCATATAAAGCCACAGGCAAAGTGGTACACACATTTGCAATTGCAGTGTGCCTCAGCTAGACGCAGAGCCAGGAGAATCTGGATGTTTGCAAGTAGAAGCACCAAGAAAGACCTGGCCTAACAGGAAGGTGGAAGGAGAAAAGATGCCCTCCAGTGTTTTCCTCTGGCTTCCACTCGTGCTCTGTGACATACATGTGCGTACATGCACATAAATTAAGCATAGAAAAAAGGAACGGGGCGTGGTGGCACACACCTTTAATCCCAGAACTCAGGAGGTAGAAGTAGGAGGATTGCCGTGAGTTCATGGCCACCCTGAGACTACACAGTGAAAAAAGGAGAAAACAAAGACACAGTAAAGAACAAAAAAGAGCATCATTTGCTGCAAAGATGCATGGCTCAGGCACAAATAGATTATTCAACACCACAAATTTCTGAAAACAGCAAGGTAAAGCTTACAAGATACAAACAAAAGGTAAGGGCCTGGAGAGATGACTCAGCGGTTAAGGCACTTGCCTGCAGAGCCTAAGGAGCCATGTTCTACTCTCCAGATCCCATGTGAGCCAGATGCACAAAGGTGAGGCAAGCGCAAGGTCACACATGCCCACTAGGTGGCGCAAGCATCTGGAGTTTGAGTGCAGTGGCTGAGGCCCGGGCGCCAATTCTCTCTCTCTCTCTCTTTCTCTCTGTCTCTCTCGCTCCCTTTTGCCCCCTGTACAATAAAAATAAAATAAAAAGGGTTAGGTGACCAGGATAACAAGGACACCAATGTCAGTCTTCTAGAACTGATGTTCCCAAGCCTCAGTTGCTGTTGCTATAAACTGGGAATAATAATAATAACAGTGGATTGTGGGGAGGATTCCTTGGGTGATGCATGTGGAGAGCTCGCCCATCACAGAGCAGGGACGCAGCAAATGTGCTGAGGTTTCCCAAATCATAATAAGCTTCCGCTTGTCACTCAAGGTTAGGTAGGCTCACAGTTAAGCATGTGGGCTGTGGACTCAGCTCACACCAGCAGTGTTCTATCATACTTTCAGGACTCTGCTACTTATTGCCTACGTGTGCAAAGTCAGGCTGTTTGTGATTAATAATTTTTTTTAAAAATTGTGTTTATTTTTATTTATTTGAAAGCAACGGACGGAGAGAGAGAAAGAGGCAGAGAGAGAGAGAGAGAGAGAGAGGCCACTGCAAACGAACTCCAGACACGTGCGCCCCCTTGTGCATCTGGCTAACGTGGGTCCTGGAGAATTGAGCCTCGAACCTGGGTCCTTAGGCTTCACAGGCAAGCGCTTAACCGCTAAGCCATCTCTCCAGCCCTGTGATTAATAAATTTTGCTGCCATTACTGGTGGTATTACCAACTCAGTTTGCCATGTACCTTGATTCTGGGGAAAGGAAGTTAGAGGACTCAAGCCCTAGGAAGAAGATATACACCCTCCTTGGCCAATGAGAGTATCCGTGCTCTGGACTGTAATCTCTTTCAAGTGGAATGTGTGCGTATGATCGGCAGGTTCTTGTCTCAATGACAAGGCAGCCTCTCTTATTTGAAAATTTTTTTTGTCTATTTTTTATTTATTTATTTGAGAGCGACAGACACAGAGAGAAAGATAGATAGAGGGAGGGAGAGAGAATGGGCCCGCCAGGGTTTCCAGCCACTGCAAACGAACTCCAGATGCGTGCGCCCCCTTGTGCATCTGGCTAACGTGGGTTCTGCGGAATCGAGCCTCAAACCGGGGTCCTTAGGCTTCACAGGCAAGCGCTTAACCACTAAGCCATCTCTCCAGCCCAAGGCAGCCTCTCTTATTACCATCCACCCCTCAAAGTCAGAAAGCTTCTGCTCCATGAAGCCGGAAGCCCAGAGCTAAGTGGATGCAATGCTGGCGCCTCCACTCCACCTCCTCACTCTCCATCCTCTGCTCCTTGGAGAGTTGACTGTATTCCTGAAACTTAAGTGAAATTGTACTCTTGGTAGTTTCGTACCTCACATCCATGTATCACAACAAATACAGAGGAAAAGACCTCTCTCTTTCTCTCTAGAAGGAAACAGATTTCCTTAGTACATGCAAAGATAGCAGGGCATATCAGTAACAAAAGAACCACGTGCCCATCTGCTTGCTTGCTTGCTTGTTTTCCTTCTTTCTTTCTTTCATTATTTCGAGGTAGGGTCTTGCTCTAGCCCCGGCTGACCTAGCCCAGGTTAACCTGGATTTCAACTATGGAGCCTCAGGCTGGCCTCGAACTCACAGCAATCCTCCTACCTCTGCTTTCCGAGTGCTGGGATTAAAGGTGTGTACCACCATGCTGGGCCCCATTTGTTTTTTAGACAGTATCTCACTAGGTAACCCCAGCAGGCTTTTTTTTTCAAGACTTGTCTCACGTAGCCCAGGCTATCCTCAAATTCACCAGGTAGCCGAGGATGACCTTGACCTTCTGATATTTCTGTCCCTACCTCCCAAGTGCTGGAATTACAGGCACCACCATGCCTGGTTTATTCAATGCTGAGGACAGAAGCTAGGGTCTTGGGTATGCTAAGCAAGCACCCTTCCAACTAAATTGTATCCTCAGCCCTATGGTCAGGAAATCTTGATTCTCTTGCCTCAGCCTCCCTTGTTTTGGGATTACAAGCATGTACCAATATGCCTTGTTCCTTCCTCTTTGGTAGGGAAGGAGTTAATACGGGGGCTCATTCTGTAGCCCATGCTGATCTAAAGTCACTATGTAGACCGGGCTGGCCTTGAACTCATGGCAATCCAAGTGCTGGGATTATAGGTATTATAGGTATGAGCCAATGTGCCTGGCTTCTTCCTCTTTCATTTTTTATATTTTATTTTTATTTATTTATTTGAGAGAGAGAAAGAGAGAGATATTCAGAAATAGGCAGAGAGAGAGAGAGAAAGAGAGAGAGAAACAGAAATAGTCAGGGAGAGAGAGAGAGCGAATGGGCGCACCAGGGCCTCCAGGCACTGCAAACGAACTCCAGATGTGTACGCCCCCTTGTACATCTGGCTAGCATGGGTCCTAAGGAGTCGAACTTGGGTCCTTTGGCTTTGCAGGCAAACGCCTTAACAGCTAAGCCAGCTCTCCAGCCCTCCCTCCTCTTTTTTGATGATAAAGAATCTTTCCTTGGGAGCCTACACCAAACTGTTTCACCTTTCGTTGATATGAATGGGGTCATAGTCCCATTTCCAAACTAATCCTTGTATCCAGGTAGACCCAAAATATTGAGGGGCATGAAATTACCAAGATTGACAGGGGTTATCTAGGCCACACCCATTGGAGCTGGTAGCGAACAAATGTGAGAGAGGTAAAAATGAATGGTAAGCTATCAAACTGCGGTGGCCACCATCTTAAGGACAGTCTATCTGTACTCCTTAATGCTAGACATAATAGAACATGAGGCTGCTACAAGCAACTGGCCACACCCTGAGAGCCAGCTGAAGTTAAGGTCTACTCCAGTGACCTCTTTGGAACTAAAGTCATATCCGGAGTAACAGGAATACCACTGCCTGGAAAAACAGGGTCTTTTTCTAAAATGGTCTTTCCCTTCTGGCCAGACTGCGTGGCCTTTTGTTTGAGTGTTGTGCCCCTTTATGATTCTATACATGAATAGGAAACCAGTCCTTTCCAGCCATGTCAGGACCCTGATTAATGCCCCAGTAGCAAGCACAGCCCAAACTACTGTGAGCTGGGTTCCTTCCTTTCCCAGAAGGAAGTGAACACGCTCTCCCTTTGTTTGAAGGTGCTGGGTTAAAAAACACCAGCATCAGTTCCAGAGGGAGGCTAGGAGGCCTCAGTCCACTGTTGTGCAATTGAAAATGGGTCAGCCTGAGAACGGAAGGTCCTTCCAAGACAAGTATGAGGACCATGTCCTCCGGCATAGGCAAGGCTGGAGGACCCACTGTTCTTGGGGATGTACAATGGAAGGTCCGCTTCTTAGGGTGCAGCTCCCATAATCTGACTTCCCCTTGACCCGTTTGTAATTTTCCGAACTGCTTTCCCTGTTGCAGAATAGTTTCGGTTCCTTGACTTACCTCTGCTGGGTCTCGGGCAAGTTGCCTGGTTCTCCCTCAGCTGGCTAGGCTGGCTGGCTGCCTAATTGTCCCAAGAGACAAGAAAACACCTTTTACATCTTTGGGGTTTGGGTCCATTTTCAACTGCTTTTCTGGAGTTAACATCAAGGACTTGAAAAACAGCTTGGTAAATGCAGATGTAGAAGTTAGATAGGATTGTGGTCACCTTGGCCCTCATTTTTCTTACTGCTTGCAGAGTAGGAAAATTCAATGCTGTTTTTGGATTTGACCCAATACCTTTTCTGTCTAGAAAGCCAATAATTCATTCTCCAAGTGACTTGTTTGGCTCCACTGACCATATCACGTATCATATATTATGGATGATATATCACAGTCATTGGCAAAGTTAACTCATGCCCAAACTCCACTCATAGGTTCCAGCGTCGACCCTGCCAGAGGTAACCATACATTAACATTAGTGAGACATGGTGGGCTGTAAAACCAATCTGCATCATTTGAGGTAAAAGAGTCGAAGCAAACAGACTTCCAAATTTCTTGGATCAGCATCAGTACAATTTCTTTTGGAACATAAATACTTCAAAAGGTCATATTTTCTACATTACTTGGAATTTGTTTTCCAAATCATGTGAGTATTGTGTATAGAAGAGGTTTTTTTTCAATGTTCAAGGGGCCACAGGGTTGTATAAAAGATACACACTATATACTTTTGAAAAACTACAAACAATCCAAGGCAATGTATGTTAAGTCAAAAGAGGAATGCCATGGAGTACAGTGTACCATGGAAGCAGAGGACTTTATCCTTAGTTGATGTATAACAGTTTAGCTTAAACTCATGTCTAAGCATTGCCCTTGGGCCTTTTCATTGAGGACAATGACATACTCTGGAAGAGGTGGGGTGGAATACCACTGACCATCCAGAGTTAAAGGAAATGTTTCATTACCAAAAAGCCATAAGCATAGCCAAAAGCGTCCCGTTTCATTACTGGCTTGCTGTGGCAAAGGCTGGCCTATCCAGGTGGTCAAAATCGTGTGGCCTCTGGTTTAGATGACACCTTATGTTCTTATACTGTATTCTGCTGGAGAAGGGAAGATGAATGTGGACAGGAAGAGGGAGGAATAGGGTTCCTCTCACCTTCCTGGAAAACACCCTGCTATATTTCCAGTCGCCTGGTCAGTGAACTTAATTATTTTAAAAGAAGACATTTTGTTCAGTGGCCTGGAGTAAAGTTTGTACTCCACCAAAGAAGAGAAAAGAAATGTCTGTGGGAGTGGGGGAATAGTCGTCAAGCCCTCCTTGTAAAGTTCTCTGTTGGTCACTGAGCTTATTCATTTATATTTATTTGTTTGAGAGAGGCAGGGAGAGGGTAAGGGGAGGGAGACAGAAAGAATGGGCGTGCCAGGGCCTCCAGCCACTGCAAACGAACTCCAGACGCGTGCGCCCCCTTGTGCATCTGGCTAACGTGGGTCCTGGGGAATTGAACCTGGGTCCTTTGCAGGCAAACGCCTTAACCACTAAGCAATCCCTCCAGGCCTGCGCTTATTGATTTTTAAAAGAGACATTATGGATTCAAGAAGAGAATGCTGGTCTGGATGACAATGAGTTTGCTATGGTCTGTGCCCCCTAGAAGATTTGGGAGATGTACTGGCCTCTGGAAACCCACGAGTGGCATTTACAATGATGATAACGACACAAATGTATGTTATTCTACCTAATCTTTTTTTAAAGCACTCTCACATTCTCCACCATAAAATTGTAGGATCTTAAGAGTGGAAAAGGACTTTAGAAATTATCCATTATGATGCTAAGTATGGCAGCACAGTCTTGTAATTCTAACACTTGGGTGGCAGAGCCAGCCTGGGCTACATGCAAAGACCCTGCTTCAAAAAAGGAAGGAAGGGCTGGAGAGATGGCTTAGCGGTTAAGCACTTGCCTGTGAAGCCTAAGGACCCCGGTTCAAGGCTCAGTTCCCCAGGTCCCACGTTAGCCAGATGCACAAGGGGGCGCACGCGTCTGGAGTTTGTTTGCAGAGGCTGGAAGCCCTGGCGCGCCCATTCTCTCTCTCTCCCTCTATCTGTCTTTCTTCCTGTGTCTGTCGCTCTCAAATAAATAAATAAATAATGAACAAAAAATATTTAAAAAAAAAGGAAGGAAGAAGCTGGGCGTGGTGGCACATACCTTTAATTCCAGCACTTGGGAGGCTGAGGTAAGTGGATCATTGTGAGTTCAAGGCCACCCTGAGGCTACATACATTGCAGGTCAGCCTGGGCTAGAGTGAAACCCTATCTCAAAATACATACACACACACACGGGGGGGTGGGAGAGCAAGGAAGAAATAATACAAAAAGGAGAAAAGAAAGAACAGAAGGAAGAAAGGAACATAAATGTGAAGAAAAGAGAAAGAATGGGTATGCCAGGGCCTCTAACTACTACAAAGGAAGTCCAGATGCATGTACATTTTTGTACTTTAGACATGCCAGAGTCTATGTTCAATAATTTTATTCTCATTTTAAAAATATTTTATTTGCAAGCAGAGAAAAACAGACACAGAGAGAGAAAGAGAGAGAGAGAGAGAAATGGGTATGCAAGGGTCTCTAGCCACTGTAAACAAATTCCAGACTCATGGGCCACTTTGTGCATCTGGTTTTACATGGATACCAGGGAATCAAACTCTGGGTCATTAGGCTTTCTAGGCAAGTGCCTTAACAACTGAGCCATCTTTCCAGCTTTATCCTTATTTCTGAAAGCTTACATTAGTTGTTACTAACTGAAGCCATTCAGGCAGACTGAATTATTCCAGTACCAGGGCTTACATGAAGGAAACACCTTGACATCTTACAGCACATTTCCTTTTGCTATGGATGAAATGACTTGCAAGGCAATTACCTAGGTCTGTTATTGGCAAGTTGAGGATCCAACATCTGTTTTATTTCTCTTAAAGCCCTTGCTGGGATGATGAGAATGGAGAAGCTATGCTGCCCCTTTCTAGTAGATGGGGCACTTTGTGCTTAACATCAGAGGCAGAGTCCTAACCAGGGATCACTCATCATAGGATTACATAGAAATCAGCCTCCTCCAAGAGTGCTGGGATCTAATGGAAGCAAGAATCAAAGTCTTACAGGGAAATCTCCACAGGATTGAACCATTAGACAAGGGTGCATTTTTTTCCCCTCAAATTAAAGTTTGCAGACTGAGCTAGTCTTGATGATGCAGGCCTGTAATTATAGCTTTTAGAAAGGCTGAGGCAGGAGAATTTAAAATTCAAGGCCTAGGGCTGGAAAGGTGGCTCAGTGGTTAAGGTGCATGGCTACAAAGCCAAAGGACCTGGGTTTGATTGCTGAGTACCCACATAAAGCCAGAAATACACAGTGGCACATGTGTCTGGAGTTTGTTTGTAGAGGCTAGAGGCCTTGATGCACCCATTCTCTCTCTCTGTCTCTCTCTCTCTCAAATAAATAAATAAATAAATAAATAAATAAATAAATAAATAAATAAATAAATAGATAGATAGATTTTTTTAGGGGGGGTCCATGTAGGGTCTTGTTCTAGCCCAGGCTGACCTGGAATTCACTAAGTAGTCTCAGGGTGGCCTCCAACTCATGGCAATCCACCATGCCCAGATAATAAAATATTTTTTAAAAAAAAAAAAGTAAAATGAGCCTGGTGTGGTGGCACATGCTTTTCATTCCAGCACTCAGGAGGCAGAGGTAGAAGGATTGCCATGAGTTTGAGGCTACCCTGGGATTACATAGTGAATTCTAGAATTCCAGGTTAGCCTGAGCAATAGTAAGACCCTACCTGGAAAAACCAAAAAAAAAAAAAAAAAAAAAAGTGAAATGAAAACTGCTGATAGAGTTCATTGGTAGAACATCTGCCTAGCATTTGTGAGACTTCAATCCTCAGTACAGTAAGGAAGGAAGGAGGAAGGGAGAGAGGGAGGGAAAAGAGGGAGCAAGGGAAGACTGGTGAAATATACTTCTACTTTTTCAAAGCATTTTATTTATTTATTTATTTGAGAGAGAGAAAGAGGGACAGAGAGAGAGAGAGAAAAGAGAGAATGGGTACGCCAGGGCCTCCAGCCACTGCAGACGAACTCCAGACGCGTGCGCCCCCTTGTGCATCTGGCTAACGTGGGACCTGGGGAACCGAGCCTCGAACCGGGGTCCTTAGGCTTCACAGGCAAGCGCTTAACCGCTAAGCCATCTCTCCAGCCCCTACTTCTGCTTTTAACAAAATCAAGATTAAAAAAAAAAAATTGTGCAATGATTGAGATGGGGAGGCAATATGATGTAGAATGGAATTTCAAAGGGGAAAGTGTCAGAGGGGAGGGAGGGAATTACCATGGGATATTTTTTTATAATCATGGAAAATGTTAATAAAAATTTAAAAAGAAAAAAATGTGGTATTTTCAAATACAACTTGTTTTTGTTGATTTCTGTTCCTCCTCCTATCCCTTCCCCCTAATTCCCTCCTCCTCCCTGTACTTTTCTTCCTTCTGTTTATATGTCACTGCTGAATCATACCTGGTTTATTAAAAAAAAAATCCTCTTTCGTTCATAGTTCTTTGAAACATACAGAAAAACCCTGTCTGCTCAGTGTCCATTGCTCTCCTCTCATTTCTTTCATTATTTTTGCTCCTTCTCAACAAATAGCATCTTCTGAGCTGCCTCCCCATAGGTCCTAAGAGTATCTGGAAAAGGAGTTAAATAAAAGTGGGCTTACACTGCGCTGTATTTTTGTAACTATAAGGAAGTTCCATCACTCATGTTCCCTTCACCAGAGATGGGTGAGCGAGCAGGCCTCAAGCTTTGAGAACAAAAGGGAAGTGAGCAATAGAAAAATCTGTCAGGCCACACTCACCAAACACTCCCCAACCTGTCTGGTGAGATTCCTTTATATACACTGGATACTAGCAAGGGTCAAATTTACCAGAAGAAATAGAATTTGCCAAGGAACATGTACGTTAGAGAAACTGCTTCTGGGATAAACGTAGATATGACCTTGTACTGCTCCATAACCTCTTTCATGCCCTTTCCATGTCTTTCCAGAAGGAACGTGCTATGGAATGGTACCCCTTTGGCTTAGTACAAATTGGAGCCAGGTTGGGCCACTGATACTATACAGGGCCCCGTCACTGCCTAGTCCTTCTTCATGCATGTTACCTTGTGATTATTCCATTTTTGTTCTTCTCAGGCTCTGAAATCCTCTTCCTTACATTTTGACAATTTGATACAAAATTGATACTCTGAATCCCCTGAGCTATTAGAAATATGAAAGCCTATCTCATCAGAAGAACATTTTTTATGAATATTTTCTAAGTTTATGACTCCAAATGTACTCTAGAATTACCCCTTCCCCACTTCCATAGTTCTGTATTTACCCTCTTCCTCCATATCTGCTGCATTTGCTATATCGTTA